>NW_027286514.1:3415000-3820000 GCF_022747635.1 Hetaerina americana | reverse complement strand
AGCGGCGGACGTAGAGCCCGAATAGGCAGTGTTGGGGAGAGGAGTAAGGGAAGGTTTGTCCATTTTCATCTGCACTGTATGACGGAAATGTGGCGATTATAATTAAAGACACAAGTGAAGAACTGGAAATAGGAATATAAGTTTGTGGGAAATTCATAAAATCAGTTAAGTTTGTGGTTGATGGCTGTAGACAACTATGCTGGAAGCGTTGTGGGCCTAAATGTTCAAAAAGTGGGAACATTCGAAGAATGCTTTAGGCAGATTGGTTATCACAAAGGTAGTTTGTGACAAACAATAGATCCTTTTTCAACAACGCATACTTATATTTGGTAACCGGCCATTACGATTAGTGTTGATTATCTATTGTATATTTGTTTATAAGTAAATGTATGTAAAGGAATACACACACAGTTATTCAGTCGTTGAATGATATAAATATGACTCTAATTATAGAAATATTTTCTCAATCTAATATAAATTTTCGTCAACTGATGGCCTAATGGAAACATGTGGAGTTATTTGATGTTTTATTACTTGACGTTCGTAACGTTTTCTACAACAAAAATGTATTACATTAATTAATTGATTTAAAATATTACTTATACAGCAAAGACTGATGTCGTTAATCCAGCTATCTATATAATATGAATATAACGGTTTTGATATCGTTCCAGCTAAGAAAATGTTCCATTTCAATCATAGTTTCATTTTATGATAATATGAGTATTATTCTATACACTCAATTCGTAACTGCTTATGCCTAAATACGATAGCTATAGTTAAAGATTTTCCTTGGTAAATGGACATGTAAATACTCATTTCAATCTAATAATAATTCTAATGTTATGTGCAGGTTATCATTTCAAGCACAACTTCGAACTGACGAAGCAAGGGAATATTGATAAGTTTTCATTCAATCAACTCTATGTTAAGCAAAATACGACGTGCCAAAAAAAGGGTAGAGATGACTTCAACATGAAGGTAATTTTGAGATACATTTAGCAGGTTAACATTGTTTTCCTTTTTATTAAAACTAGGAGGTCTTCACTAAAATATATATCCAAGTTTATTTACTTTATGTTTAAATGAACGAGGACTTCTGTAAATCATTATTCAGGTTATTTGTGACTCAAGTACAGCTGAAAAAATATATTAAAAGCTTTGTTGTGCTGGTGGATATAATGCAATAAAGTTGCTGGAGCATAATGAAATATAATTTCAATATTTATAGAAATGAAATATCATATAACGTATTCAAAGAACTCTGGCCTTAATTTCAACACCAATGTTACTTAATGGAAATGATAAAACTGGGATTATTCATTTAATTAGTTTCCATTATAAATTGATAAAATATAATACATATATAAATGTGGCATTAAGAAAATCAAGGGACTATTATTGGCGTTATCAGCTACCCGAATATTTCATCCCCGGAGTATTAATGCATTTAATTTTTAATCCACCGTAATATTCCAGCCTCTAGTAGAATTCATTATTTTTATACCATATAAAATGTTTTTAGCTAATCAAAACTTGCCTCTATACCTTCCTTAATATCCCCAGAAATTTGTAGTAGTTATTGTAACTTTATTTACTCCGACATACATTTAATTTTTAGGCAAGCATTACCATTGAATTTGAACTGCTATAAAATATCGGGTATCTTCATGGGCAATTCAATGCAGCAATTTCAGAGTGTAAAAATCATCACCATCCCGGTCGAAATCATATGATATTTAACCTCTGACATTGTTGCGTTGAAATTCATATCAGCGGATGACGCCGTTAAAAGTTACTGTTGCGGAATCTCCCACACTTTCTTGGTATTCATGGGCAGGATTTTCCTTAATTCATTTCACTCTGGATTCCGGGATTGATTCCCAATAATATAAATTTAACATTAAATAAATTGTCAAAAATATGTATTTTCAACGCATAATATGTAAAACATATTCCCTGAAATTAGTTCCTTCCCCGAAATAAACAAAACCATGTAACACCTCACCAAACACAGGTATTCTAGGAAAGAAATCATTATAATTATTTCATTGCAGAAACCGATTAGAGAAAATCAATAGAGTTTCTTATGGAGCCTCGTGAAAACCAAACTAACACATTCTGTCCATCGGCACCGAATAAACCACATCGTATGCGTTTTATGGAACTGAGTGAATGCTGAGCGGTTCAAAGGACTTTGGCAGGAAAAGCGACGTTCAGTAAAACGCATTCGATCGAGAGGAGAGGTGGTACAAGGAGGACGACTAAGGTTTAGGAGAATTCCTTCCGCTACGCGCGCGGAATCCCCGATTCTCATAACAAAAAGGTGGCGAGGCTGAGATAAGGAGTTTTCGCTCGCTTCGAAATGCGCAAGGCGCTGCATGCATGCCTTTTTGTGCCATACCACACGTAATCTTCTTCCCTAGTTGCACGTCGTCGAAACCAAAACAAGAGTGTGTCGCTGTTAAACATAAGACATGATCGACATGAAAGCCATCCATGAACATGAAGGGAATAGATTTGAGTGTACGCAAGGAATAAGGAATAGAATGTTTTTTTCTCATTGTAACTCATGAGTAAAAATCAATGAATCCAATTGCGTAGCCGGAATGAATGCATTCCTTAAGCCAAAATATTATCCAATAACCCAATCGTGACATGAGTAATTGGAGACAGTTTTAAGTACTCGGAGATTAAGATGCAGATTACCTTGATAGGTCGCACTTCTCGTTCCCTATTTTGTACGAAAACATTAATTAAGTAAAGAGTACTATATGAAAATACCATCTATTCAACACTTTCAGGGACTTTTCAATGATTCTTTGCTTGACCTTTTGTAAACTCCTTTAGTAGGAGGGAATACTGCCACAATAAAACAAATAAATGAATAAATACCTGAGGGTTATTAAGCTTTCTTTCTTAATACAACACAATTATTTAAAATAATTTAATGCAACAACAATGAAAACATGTTCACAATGACGAAACACAAGCCAAAGAAAGCGCTCTGATGTCCATGATATTTTGTTTCGCGCTACAGATAATCAAAATGCTAGCAAAAATTAATCGGGCATATCACAATAAACGAAGGTATCATAACATACTGTAACAACCGGAAAACCACCAAATTATAAATTGGGTTCCATACCTTAAGGTATAGGTTACTGCCGAATGCTTTGTGAATCCGATATATTTTTCGTATCCATATGTTGGCTTAAGTTTCAAAACTAAGTCTCTCCCAAAAGAATGAGTTTTCTTCATGCCGCTGAATCCCGATGTATATTTACGCAACTCGCATCCATCTCGGGAAAGACACCAACCTTCACTTCCCCTTCAAGTCCTGTTAGAACTTGAAACACTTTTATTTTTCCATAAAGCGTCATTTTCAAGGGACGAACCTACGGAAATACTTTCGACAGGTTGGACCTCTCGCAATCTCCTTTCATTTCTTTAACAACGCCGAGATAAGCAAGGCGCTACCCCCTTCCATCCCCCTCCCCCTTCAAACCACCTCTGCCCACTCGCCCCCTCTTTCTGGATCACCCTGCCCGCGCTATACCCTCCCCCAACGTCTGAACCACCCTCGATTTCTAAGTGACGTGTCTCTCTCCCCGCATGCGCATTGCCCTCCCTGAAACGAGTGGCCCTAAAACCACATCTCCTTCCTGATTCAACCCATCCCAAAGAGCAGTCTCTCAAAATGAAGCCCCTATTGTTACCTTCCTTCACCTTTTCTTCCAATCTGACCATTCGCCTCTCTCTAAAGGCAGCCTTCCCGTTCCATTTTGTTTTTCTGTCCATTCTGACTTTGTTTGCCGCCTCTATTTTTATAATCGACCATTTTGCCTCATCCCCATCAAATTAATTGGCCAGGAAGGTCCCATTATTCCTCTAACTCATCGTACTTCAATGTCTCAGATTGATTAGATTGGATTCATCATCGTCAACCTCAACTTCGCCGGAGGCTTCCAACACGTCCGCCTCTCCTGCTAGATCCACGAATAAAAATGAATGACTCAACACGATGGAGTATCCCCATAATCTCACAATCGTGGCTTACTAATATATCAAGTATTGAAACTACGCTATAAAGGTTATGTTTTTAGTGCTATCGTGAAATTCCAAAACCCTCATTTGCATGGAAATATCTATGACCGGGAAGTATCTATTGAAATTATTTATTTGAAGAGCTATATATCTCCAATGGTTAATGAAAGATTTTTAATCATGTTTCACTAGCGATATCCTTAAATTGCAATCAACATTTTAAAAATATAATAGATTCTCTATTTATTCATGGAAATTTTCCTTCGTGTAACTGATTGTGGGTCACATGCTGTAATGGTATGACACTGCATTGCAAATAATGTAAAACGGCGATATCCCACCCGCGAGACAGAATCTCCCCTCATGCACACAATCTCCTTGCCTTTATATCAGTATCTCCTAAACTCACATCCCTCGTCCATATGACCCTCTCGCCACTTTTCCGCGAATGAGTGGCTCTCTTCTTACCTTCTCGTCCCGCCTCGCCATTGCTGTAACAGTCCCTTTCATCAAAAATGCTAGGGTCCTGAGAAGAGAACCCAGACGAGGAGAGAACCTTCGACCTGGCATTTCAGCGCGGTCTCGGACGCACTAAGAGATATTTGAGGGGGTGTTGTCACTCTGAGTGGAGTTAGGACAAGGATTGGCGGGATCGACAAAGGTCTCGGAAGATAAAGTGCAAAATCAGGGGAGCTGCGGGTGGAAAAAGTTAGGAAGTAAATAGTTACCAAAATTGCTTGCGCTATGTGCTATAAATAAAGAAAGAGAGTCAAAAAAGCTCCTAGCACAGTACAAGAGCATAGAATATAAAATACGTAAACTTTCGGAGGGATGAGAGAATAAGTTCTCCGGGTTCCAACTTTCTTCGAAAGAGGTTGAATTGGCAGGTTTGGTACAATGCATGTCTATAGGCTAGGCTATGGATATCAAAGAACCGCCTTCTTTGCCTGTGCACATAAAATGAAGCGACAACAAAAAAGGTAGGAAATGGAAATACGTCTTTTGAATGATGTTAATACATTTTTCCATTAATGAAGCGTTCACCATTGTACTTTTATAAGAGTATTCCATCATAGGAACATTGAGGACAGATAGACGAATTTAAAAAAGCGGATTTTTCATTTTTTTGTACAAAAATAATGTTTTATCATAAAGATTTTAATTTATGAAGTAATTCAAAAGTGAATTTAACACGAAAACAATTACCAAGAAACTTAAATTTTGTTAATGCGTGAAGTCAATCCCGACGAGTTTAAAAAATACATTTAAATATTTTTCAGGGTCCTACTAAGTACGAAAAGTTTCATTAACTGGTTTTAATAATGTACCATTCAGTATTTTGCGTTACACATCGTTATTATAATTCCAAATTTGTAAAGAAACGAGAAAAATAGCGATGTAAAAAGCTATTAATAATTCCTTATCGTTATTAGGTACAATATTATAAAAGCGAGGGAAAACATTTCCATAGTTAAGGGAGAACCAACAGTTTAAAGTCAAGGTGAGCCAACACATCGAATAGGAAGTTGCATCATCTGTTATTTCTAAAGAAATAGTGTCAAAACTAAATTTTGTTCTCTAATGCTGATATGATAAATGCTAAGGCAATATGAATCAAATAAAAAAACAACATAAATGGAGAGGAAAGAAAATTTCAATAAAGGGACAGCCTAAATATTCAAAGCAAAACTAACTCGATATTTCTTGGATTTCTCTTTCTTGGATGTTCTCTCAATGGGTGAAGGTGAGTCGGGTAATTGGGAACGGAATTATTTTCGGCATAATGATATTTATTCTTTTGCATATCTTGTCTTTGCATATCTCTGATGTAAGTCATTTCTTTGTATTTTTCACCGATAGAACCACCAAAAAAATATTAACCACATTCTTTTACTGAAATTATTCAATACACCGTACACAAACTAGCATCATAATTAATACGACTAATGTTATTCAATGCTCTTTTTCCAACTCTTATTAATGTTCAGTTTTATTAAAAATAAAGCTACTTAGCGACGATAATAGCATAACAAAAGTGTCAACACCAAAACATGGATTAAATTATCGAAAAATTAAAAAGAGGCGCAATATTTTATTTAGAAGCTTGTTTGTTCAATATATTCTATAAAAACTAACTAATTCGAAAGGGAACTACGTAGTCCACGAGGTGGACAACTGAGCAGGGGGCCCAGATTCGATTCTTGGGTACGCCTCTCTAGGCACCTCAGCTTCACCAGAGCTGTGTGACTTTTCAGTACCAGATCTTCCTGGGAAACCATAGGTGGCACGGGGAAAGGATTTACTTCAAAATTGGTCACTCGCTGGAAGTTTCTCAGTAAATTGCTCAATTTTAGCCAATCTGGAGCATCCATTTTTTCAAAGTTCAAGGCAAGTAATTTAATTTTCTTTTTAAATCATATAGGCACAACATGATTTTACACTGAATGACAAATAAATAGTTTTACTACAAGAAAGTTTCGTCATAGGCAAAAGGGATATATGAATGAACTAAATGCTAGATTGAGGCTTCAAAATGCTATCGCAATTGTTTCCAACCAAAATAAGAAACCTTTAAAGACAATATGAAAACATTTTTCCTCTCAGTGACAAGGAAATCAACATTATTAAAGCCTTCACCATCCGATTTGAGTGCTCTCAAAATAAATTTTGATTTTACATTGTTTTGACCGTCTATCTATCTTTTAAACTGAAACCGTCAAAATGGCTTTTATTTGCTGGTTAATCCAGGACTACATAAAAACGTTCCACCAAATGCACTAATATACATTTTCTTTTACAACAAGAACATCAATGAAAACCACTCAATGATTAAGGGAACAATATGGGGTGTGGTGAAAAAAGATTTTGGTGGAATAATTTTTAGAGAAAGGAGGCCAGAACCCAGGGCACAAAAGCACAGACGTTTCAAAAAAAATGATGAAAGTGTGGAGGTCGTACCGAGACATGAGAGAAGATGGAGGGGCAATCAATGGCGAGGTTCCTTCCAATAATCCACACTTTCGCCATTAGTCATTGATTGATCAGGGCCTATCCCATCTCTGTACCAAAAAGTCAGCAAACAGCGATAACAGAATTTTCCCTAAAACCATTTTCATTGAATTCGGTTTTTCGATAAGGTATCCAATATGGGATATCTCTAAAATGAGAATTAAGTAATTTCCTTGTCCTCGTCAACATATATGTGCACGGGGTGATTTTCGGCGATTTCACTACGTGTAATCGTGACATGTACGAGGGTCATCCGGGAAGTAGTACCCGTTCGTGCCGCATGAAGTGCTGACGACGCGAGTAGCCGCTGGACGAGGTCAGATAGCTTCAGTGGCTTGTCTGCCTTCTCTGAGCCAAGTTGCGTGACGCTAGCATTGCCTGTGTTGTTTCTGTGATTGTTTACAATGTTTAAAAAAATTGAGAACGCCGCCAGTTGTGAAGTGAGGGCAGTGATTAAATTCCTCAATGCAAGAAACGTTCGCCCATGTGATATTCATCGCCAATTAAAGGAGGTGTATGGAGACAATGTAATGGACGAGTCGTCTGTTCGGCGGTGGTGTCGCAACTTCAACATGGGGAGGGGGAACACACACGACGATGAGCGTTCGGGGAGACCGTCTGTCATTACAGACCAACTGGTGAGCTCAGTTGACGAATTCGTGAGGAACGATCGGCGCGTCACAATTGATGACATCTGTGAGCATTTTCCCAATGTTTCTCGAACAATTGTTCATGAAATTGTTAAACACCATCTGCATTATGCAAAAATTTGTGCAAGATGGGTCCCTCGCGTATCTCAATGAGCTGGCGGCGAAGGACTATGCAGCAGGAATACAGAAACTTGTCACACGTTATGACAAATGCCTTAATTTGCTTGGAGATTATGTTGAGAAGTAGTTTAAAGTATCCTCTTTCAAATAAAATTTTTTATGTTTGTTAATATTTACTTTTGTGTCTTTATTTCACGAACGGGTACTACTTTCCGGATGACCCTCGTACATAACACCCTTCGAAATGAAAGTGTAACAACCTCTAGAATATAAATCGTGAGTTTTAAACGGGAAAGACGTAGAAATTTAAAAATAATGTAAACTTATATTATACTAAAACTCAACCCATGGACCAAAATTGTTATGGATCGAAAATGTAATCTATGAAATCCGCCGTCAAGAGTGAAAGCTAAAGAGTCCATTAATTATCATTAACATTTTAATCGGGTAAAAATTTAATTTTGTGTATATAACGTATTTGAGGTGGAGTTTTAATAATTTTACTTAAATATAAATCCAATGGAATCCATTGCAGCACACGCGACTTCCATGGAAACTTTGCTTAACTTTCAACAAAGCATAAGCCGAGGACTAGGTAATATGCCTGCTGCATAAAGCTTTGGAAGAGATTATTTTTACCTATAGAAAATCTATAAGATGGTTTTTTAATGTTTAAAGAGGAGAGACAATCATCAAATCAAATCAAAAACAGTGAACGCCGAGTTCCTGGGTCTACTCTTACGGAAGTAAACATCATCGCTGCCACTGTCTTTTAGGGATAATATCATTATTTGGAGCTGAAAGTACTATCAGAAATATTTTAAGTCACACTGAGAAACTCTCACACATAGTTGACAGAAAAAGTTCAAATGCGACGAAGACTGTGAGTTCCACGAATCCCACTGCAAATTCGCGATTATTTCACGAAAATCAATGTGCAGTGTAATCTTTATACTCTCTATAACAGGCATACCTGCCTGTGATTTCGCCTATTCTCTAATTTGAATAAAAGCTTCGTAGAAAGCGTTTCCCAGCATCAGAATTAGTGTTAAAGGTGAAATGAGCATTTCTTTTCATTGCAAGGGTTCACGATTCTGGGGTCAGAACTACGAAACCTGTACCACATACATAACCTGTCCCAAAAAGAAGTATAATTAAATCAGGAAAAATTGACCGCAAAATAATTCTTCAAAATATCGTCCTTGTGTATCTAAATGTTAATTCCAGCCCTCTGTCAGTCGTGGTTCGCTTCCTGGAAGGCGTCCACGGAAACCTCGTTCAGGCATGTCGTCAAGGACTTTTTGACGTTATCCTGCGTGCCAAAATGGTTACCTTTAAAGCTTATTTTTATTGTTGGATACAAGTAGAAGTCCGCAGATCCCATATCCGGGCTGTAAGGTGGCTTAGGGCAGTGTTGCCCCTTTGTGTTTGGTCTGGTACTCGGGGTAGGGGCCATGGGATGTCGCGTTGCCATGGTGAAAACTCCAGTAGGCAAAGATCTCTTTCCTTATGTGTGGCTTCTTTTCCGCAAACTTCCCAGGACTTCCACGTAAAAATTACTGTTTACTGCCGTTCCCTAAAGCTCAAAACTTTGTGGATATTGCTTTCTAAGGCGAAAAAGACGACGAAAAAAGGACTGCATATTTTTAGGACAGACCCCGTATAAATTCAATTGTGTTAGTATTTTCAAAGAACGTGCAGTTTATACGATGTGGACTGAATATGTGTACTTAATAAATAATTCAAATTTAACTAGCTCACTCTTTCTCGCCCTTTGGTTACCCGAGATAAATCAGGAAATTTTTCTTTGGCATTGAAAAAAGGAACAAAATCAATTACTACAGCGGCGGTACTCCACTAAAAACTTATAGTGACTTTAAGAAGAATTTTTTTGTAAAATAACGTCATTAATATAGACAAATTAGCGGACATAATTTGAAAATTGAAGGTTCAGAAAATAAGATGTAATTTACCATCCATTACCGCTAAAAAAATATTTACGTTCATATAATAAAATATATTAATAATTACATAAGGAAATTTATTAATAAGAAAAATCATCATTTTTTCTAATTAAATGATTTTTAGATTCTTTACAATAAGTGATATTTATCTTGCATTTTCCCTCGCTTATTTAATTAATTTAACACCGAAAGAATAAAAAAGAGAGCCATTTCAAATTATATATTCGAGCATTATACTACATAGTGTTTTCTTGAAGTGGAAATGATTTTTTAGACCCGAAACCAAAAAGATCACAATTGAACATTTTGATTTTAAAAATAGGTACTGATAAAAATAGATTTTTAAGCATACAGTTCATTTTTGGCACAAACGGCTGAATATATTTCTAAGATTTATTTTAATTTTACCCAAAAATTGAATTCAAAATCATTATTACCGTACCATTTTTACTATTGTTATTCTACCGCTTAATGTAGTATTTGTATTTACGGTCAATGCAACGAAAGTTAGATATAATTATTTCTCCTAAGAAAACAAAGTACTACAGTAAGACCCTTCAAAATGTCGCATGCTTCCTTCTTCCCTTCGTCCCTTCCAATAGCTCTATTCCATTCCTTCCCCTTCCTCTTTGGCCGATCGTTCTTTCATCTTTCAGTCTTCAACATCCCATTACCCATAGAAACGCTCTGTATCCATACTTACTGCCTCTTTTGAACTTCTTGTAACGATCATCTCACCTTCCCCACTGTTCCAAGCACTTGGTCGTTTGTTCTCCATTTTGTCAATATCACTTTTTAAATTTTTCTCCACACCCACTTTCAAATACATTTAATGTGAAATTGTAGCTTAATTAACAATGTTACCGATCCGTGCAAAATCACGCTCCTATGAAGGCTTCCATGCATTTTATCTTATTATTCTAATATCCTGTACTTTATGAACTACATTTAAAAAATCAATTCCGTTCCATGATCTCGGAAATGCTTGCAGTCTTTGGATAACTGAAAGACTGAAATTTGATCAGCCGCAAACTTAAGCGTTTTAAATTATCCATTACCCCCCGAATTCCGCCACTATCTCCAGTTTTTCCCACGCCTCTTAAAAAATTTCCTCCACGTGTACATTGACCACCATATATAACAATGGAAACCTCTACCTTAGTCATACTCCCAACATTGCCCATCTGGACTCTCCATCCGCCTGAGCAGTCTGTGACAGGTGTGAAGGTTGCGGATAATTCTCTCATTTTTCCAACATACTCCTCTTTTCTGCAACACATTTAACAACTCTACCGAATTCGTTCCATACAGCTTTTTTTATAAATCAACGAAACATGCTTATTCATCCAGATTGTACTCTAATAGTATGTTCCTCTCTATAATTGATCTCATAACATCTATGGCATCTGGCATGCCCCTCCCCTCCCGGAAGACACACCAATCTTCCCCTACGTAATCATTTTTCCTGCTCTCCATCCTCTGAGAACCAATTTAACTACGTGCGAATCGAAACTTATTGTTCGATTTTCAGTCCCAGTTCCCACTTGTGGCGTCCTTTCACTTTTTGGAATATGAACTAATACTGATCTAACAAAATCTTCCGGACAAATACACATCCCTCATAAACGTTGGGAATTCATCCATAAAAACTCTTCCTCTCACCTTTCCCTAACCCTTTTCGTAATTTAACGGGAATATCATATGTCCCCTAGCCTTATTTGATTAAAATTCCCTTAATGCCCTTTCTATCTCGCCATGAAGTAAGCCTGGACCTAAGCTATCATCATCTATTTCATACATGTATTATATTTTTATTATATCCAAGCTTATTGTCTGGATTATTGTATTTATTTCGAGTATACATTCACTTCGAAATGGAACGCTCTTCGGCGACGCACAAATATATAAAAACACAGATGTAGATTTTTAAACCATAGAGACAGATTCTGAAGACGACGGCCGAGCCGTCGGAACATCAAAACAACCTACTATGAGTGTCCTTTCTTTGTGTCTCTAAGGTTAAAAAATCTATATATACACACATATATATACATATTTATACATATATATTATATATGTATAATTATAAAATATATATTATTATTATGAGCTAATCTACCGGTTAAGGTAGGTTTTTCGATGGACAAAGCTACTAAATAAATATTTTGTGCTTCCTAACAAAATACAAAATCCAGTATCCTACTCTACATCAGACCCCTCTTCATCTCTGAGTACTTTCTTCCTCCCTTCATCCCGTCCAACATCCCTATCCTGTTCCTTCCCTTACCTCGTTTGCCTAACATTCTCCTCTCTATTACAGTCTTCAACATCCCACTGCCGGTCAAAACCCCTTTCATCCACTTTTCCTGCTTCCATAGGATTTCTCCCAACAAATCCCTCTCTTCGCCCACCTTACCAAGTACTTCCTTATTTGTTTTCTTCTCTGTCCATTTCACCTTCTCCATTCTTCTCCACACCAACATTTCAAAAGCCTCCAGTCTACGTCTATCCTCCTGCTTCAATGACCACGTTTCCGCGACGTACATAGCTACGCTCCATATCAAAGTTTTTTCGAGCGTTTTCTTAATATCCTTACTCAACCTCGTCGTGACTCAACCTGACGTCCCTGTCATCAACTCCCTCCTCCTTGTGAAAGCCTCTTTGCCTAGAGCAACTCTTCTCCTTACGTCCCAACTACTTTGACCCTGTTGGTCCAAAACACTTCCGAGATACGTAAACTGTTCTACATGTTCTAGTTTTTGCCCTCCTATTCTAATGTTAAACATATTAATACATATGTATAATATATAAATATAATATATATTTATTTTTTCTTCCACCTCTTTCGAATATTCCTTGGCTTAACTGATAATAATGATGACTTTTTTTTTCACTTTGGTCTTCGTTTGTTGGCACGGTCTTCCCATGGTATTGCTTTCACCTCCTGGTGCCGTGCACTCAATCGACCCCTCCTTTATGAACTTCAATACGTCACCCTTAAGCATCTTTTGATCAGGCACCTTGTTTAATTGGTCTCACATAAAGGGAATCCAACAGCTCATGCGCGAATGCTGTGACAACCAAAGGAGATTTCAAAGAGAACATCATGTGCCAGACGTTTTTCTTTCATGCTTAATCAATTTACTACTTCATCTAAAAGAAAATCTACGTCTCATGTGGCAATGCTAATGCCCTCAAGGCTAGTAAAACCCCACAGAAAATTTTTCCGCTCCAATCAGATGAGAGATATTATTTTGAAATTTGTTTTATCACATTGAAGTGAATCCTCCCCACTTTCCAGGTGAAAAATTCCTCATGGATCAGTGGAATTCATTTTCAATTGGTTGGCTATGACTTCTGGACCAGAAAACACCACAAAGAATAACCAATATGAAAAAGTAAAGGGGCGGCGGTTTTCGCCAAAACCGCCGCCCATATGTCATTTATGCTTCGGTCAATCACTCCGGACTGCCGAGCGTGTAATTTAAAAAACGCAATTCGAACCGTTTAAGGGTATTAAATAAATGCCCAGCTAGCGACCAAATAATGAGGCCCCATCGATCTAATCACGTGCATACAGTACCGAAATAGCCATTTAAAACTTGATTTGGTATTTATTATCATAATATTTGACGCTCCTCGCGTTTATCACTTATAATGGTTCATATGGAAATAAAATGTTGAAAAGGGAGGAAGGAAGTATGTTTAATTGAAGACGGGCCCACGAGTATGATAGTGTCGGATGTCAGGTGGTGCTTTGTTAAGAGGGCAAGGAAATCCGTAATTGCGCAGTTGAATAGACTGCGTCAATAGGAAACCTATCGTAACCGGAAGAGTAAAATAATAATAATATTCAAATGTTACGTTGCCCAAGTGATACTTCATAATAAATCAGAAATGTTTATCTAATGAAATCTGATTGTTTGGGTAGTTCTATCGTAATATTAAAAGATATGTTTACATTATTTAATGTAATTACAGCAACATCATGGTTAAAGAATTATATAAAAATAAGAATGGTTTCAGGCGTCACTTTGTGGAAACGATTCATTTCAGAAAATAAATACTGGATTTTTCCACACATATTTTTTTATTAAACACCATTTTAAACAGTGTTAAATAAAAACAATATGTGGAATAACCAAGTATTTATTTTATGATATAAAAATTTGTTTAAAATATTGTGTAATATAGCTTGGGCAGTAACCAGGGATGATTTATTTTCGTTTTTCTATATTTTTTTAAATTCCGCATTGAGTTTGAAAATTCACGCCCATCCAGTACATAGGATTCAAACAATACCGTTTAATGCAGTAAATATCTGAAAGACTATAATGAATGTAGGACTGCATAAAATAGTTTTTATTAAAATAGCATATTACATTGACTGATTGTTATCCAGTAAAATGATGTCTCCAATTTTTTATTTGGTAATTTTTCTTAAACATAATGAAGTTACATTTACTTCCATGCCGGAATGTTTGTGAATTTTCATGAATATATTATACTTGCATATCCTGCCATTACATATCAAAATGCCGACAACTAAAATACAGTTTGTCCCATTTGACTTGAAATGTTACTTACCTCTATATATTTGAATGACTTTTCATAGCATTAGAATCGATAATTATGTTAATGTATTTATATGCAGTACAAAATTGTAATATCATTTAAAATATATTTCATAACTGTACTCTTAATAGTTGCAACGAAAAAATCTATATATGGCGACCTAAATATAGTATATATAATATAATATTATATGGACATATAAATAAATACAAATATATATTAGGTATTTTATGTGTATACATGTGTGTGTATATATATATATATATATATATATATATATATATATATATATATATATACATACAATTGTTATGTATACTGTTTTTAGCATGTGGAAAATATATTAATTCCAAATATACTGAGCACCATTACGTAATAATAATTATTCTGCATAATTAAGAACAAAAGCTATGTAATTCACCATTCATTTCCCTATTTCGAAACCCAAGTTTTGACATGGTATCTCCATCTGGAGTATATGCGCATCACAGCCATTGTGGCAGATGAAAAATATGCCATAGCGACTTTGTATGATGTCATCAATGTTAAAAGCCAAGATTATATTTATTAATTCATTGATTTGGTATTGAAAATATTTGAATCTAACAGTTTCAGGCTTAACTTGGTGGAATTCTTTCATGGTGAGGTGAAAGAAAGAGAAAAACAACTTTGCACTTCCACACACTTTTTTAATATAACACGACCATGGTTTCGATGCTGCGCATCATCTTCAGGATCCTGAAGATGATGCGCAGCATCGAAACCATGGTCGTGTTATATTAAAAAAGTGTGTGGAAGTGCAAAGTTGTTTTTTCTCTTTCTTTCACCTCACCATTGAAAATATTTTTTGACGATGTATTAAATGTATAAATATTGAAGTAGCGAGAGAAGTAGCTTTTGAAATGACTATGTTTCGCGGCATTTATGATATCACCCCAAGCATACATTTTTTTCTCTGCTCGATTGCAAATTCTCAGTACGATTAATTTACCAAATATTAGAAAAAGGAAAAAGTTACGATAGTTTTAAGACTCAATTTTTAAATTCTTACAACAATAATTAAATTGACTGGTTTGTGAAATCTACCAGCCCAAATGACATCAAACATGAAGACACAGAAAATTTGCAGGCAACAAAAACGACTGGTTTAAAACAAATTGCAGTAGAAGTCGAAAAAATGAGAATTCAAACCTAGCTTAGAATACATATATCAATAAATTATGATGAACCGCGAGGAGGGGGGGAACGTGGTTTTTTATAATAAGGCCATTTATTCAAAGAAGGCTGAAATTTAATTGAGAAATATTTTTAACAATTACCCAATAATTTCACTTTAAGGGGTGCTACAAGCATTACGCCGATCGTAGGCATAATGATGCAAAGCAACCAAGTTTAGATTTAATTTTGATTGTTCAACGTGAGCATATTTCACCCAACCCTTCGTGGGACGGGATAATTCTAAGTTTCCATCTATGCAATCAAACTTGATCCAAGACTTCAAACTTCGATTGCCTCACCGAGAAGGAAATTATTAAGGCTTAATCTAGTTCTCAAGTATTTCCTTGAGTAAACAGGGCACACGATGAGAATCATAGTCCATAAAATAGTTGCGGTTAGACCTCAGGGCAACGCAGAGGTCTAGCCGTTTATCACCAAGAACCAATTTCACAATCCACAGGCACTCGAGACAAATCGACAAAAATATGTATTCCATTCATTACGAATTCTTTTTTAGCATCACAACGGGAAGAAGCCGACCAATTGCCAACTGCGAGCTACTATGAGCGTAACTTCGGCCCCACCCCGACAACAACAGCCTTTCTTAGGCTCCAAAAGAGAAGTGCTTCCCAATTTGTTTGCTCACTGCTCCAAGTCAACTTTCCACGGACGTGACTAGGATGAAATCAACCAAATCCAAATTCTGTGACGATAGGCAGACTTAGGGCTGTGAAAGTGCTTGTCAAGGTCCATTTCATGCCTTTCAATGGACTGATTTAAAAAACGCTAACTTTTCCTAACTCTCGAAGGAATTCATGAATTTCCAGTAAGCTATGAATTCAGTTCAGGTACTCGTAAAAATGTTCACATATAAATCTGAGTAATAACAATAAAACGTAAAAAATACGGAATATTTCACATCAATGCTATCCCCCAAAATAAACATGAGCTGTTCCCATCTAGTGAGATTTTACTGTTCCAGAAACTGAATTGAGTAGACAATATGTAATACGCTAGAAAATGTCATGACAAATTCTTTTTCATCACTTGAGAAACTAAAAAGACAATCTGTTTAGAATTTTTTTGCTAAAATTAAACTTTTCAGTCTTGGAAAACAAAAGACATGAAAACTATAATAAGAAAACTGCATAATATCGGGATTTAAGACATAATCATAAAAAATTCTCATCAAGTTTAAAATTTCATTTCGCAGAAAAACATGTTATTTAACCAAAAATATTCAAAATATCCATATAACTGTAATTTGGCCCCTTATCTCAAAGAGAAGCACAATCATTCTGCTCGGAAAAATATCTCCGCTCCTAATCTTCCCTCATTCAGAAGAGCAGAAATATAAGTCCTTTCAGAAGGACGAATAGTCCTATACTTATCACAAGTGTTGCGAAATGCATCATCAGTTTTTCTCCTTGTGTATCCCATCTCGAATCAGGATCCCATTTCCAAACTAAAATGTTCCAAACCTACTCACTGTGTTATCAAAGGCAGCGAGGGAAACGATAGAGATACACGCCGGATACCAATCAATCCAGCCAATATGGATACTTCCCGGGAATGAGATCGTAAGTGTAGAGAACGAAATGCTACGGGGACATGTGCATGGCCGAACGATTTACAGTTACGATTTTCAACGTTTTTCCATCCGATGGAGTTGAATCCCGGACAGATTCCATGCGGAGGCAACGGACGATAGTCTGCATGGAAAAATCCAGGGAACGTTCACCGAGATAACGAGCGAAGTCTTTTCATTCTCGCCTAAATCTAGTAGAATTAATCCATGGGCCATTTTCGTGTATCGATGACTTCAAAATAAATGATAAATGGTAAATTGGCCTGAGTTGCCGATCCTGGGCTACCTTGATGTTCCATTGATTCATATCTTTGACTTTCCCAACGAGAGACAGGTGAAGTAGAGAAGTATGCATTCCAATTCAGGAGCAACAAGGTTTACCGAGTGTAATTTATGTTTACCTAGGCTTAGAAAAGAGAAATTTTCAGAAAAGTCATCGGTATTTCTTCGACAAAGTATAATAATTGACGTGCAGTTCAGGAGCAACTCGTTATTAGCGCCCGTTTTCTGAAAGTTGAAATATTTATTTTTGCCAGAGGAAAAAGAAAAAGTGCTCTTCTAATACATCTGCTCATTTACTTCCAAATTTCATCCAACTTCTTACATAAAGAAGAAAATGAAATGGTTGAAATTATGACTTCAAAAAATATTTGAAAGATTTCTTGCTAAATACACGCAACTACCTACTACGTGAGATGACAAACCAGACAACGAATTTTGTCCAATTAACAAATTCTAGGCCTATAAAAAATAACCTGTAAAAGAAAATATCCTGCGTCATCTTAAATGCATCATATATTTGAAATTCTTCTGAACATATATGTATAAACATAAATTAATTTCATGTAAATGAAGATTTGTTCGCCATAAAGCGGGGTTTCGTGTTTGATTATGTACATAAATACGTATATATATATATATATATATATATATATATATGTATATATATATATATATATATATATATATATATATATATGAAAAAGTTAAAGAGAGGTGTTATTTTGCTCTAGTTATACCTCATTTGGAATATGCCGCAAGTATTTGGGATCCGTGGGAGAAAATTTGGCAAAAAGAATTAGATGAAGTCCAGAGAAAATCCGCTAGATTCGTTAAAAATTGTCATGATAAGAACACAATTGTGATAGGTCTCTTAGAGGATTTCGGCTGGGAACCACTTGAAGTGCGGAGAGAACAAGCGAGACTTAGACTTTTAGAAAGGTTCAGAACAAACGAGTTTAACTATGACACTGGAGGAATTATAATGGCCCTACACTACTCAGGTAGATCAGACCACAAAGATAAAATAAGGGAGATAAATTCCAGGACAGACAGGTAAAAATACTCATTCTTTCCCCGTACAATCAGAAATCATAATAGTAAGAAACCGAAGTACCTTAAGAAATATTAAAAACGTTGAATTTATAAGTCGGAACAAAATTAAAAATTGCAAAGATGTTAGGTAGACTTTCAGGTGCATGTGTATGTTAGTTGGTAGTTTGAGTGTTTGCATGTGTGTGGGGTGTAAATGTTCTTGCATGAATGTATGGCATGTTTTTTTTGTGGATGTATGAATTTGTGGTTTTTGCATGCGGTTTTTTTTTCTTTTCTAAATTACGGGTGGTGTCCTAACAACCCGCGCCACACGCCCTTGCGGCAGCTTGTGGGGTATAAAGTAGATGTAATGAAGATGTTCTTCTTTTTGCCTATCTCTGTATTTATATTCCTCCATTTTATTCTCTCATCCATTTTGTAATCATCTCATCCGTTATCCATGGTTTCCTAGTCCTTTTCGCGTTAACGGTTCCAACAGTGTCTTTTGCGGCTTTAGCTAACCCTTTCTTGATACTTTCCCATTTTTCTTCGATAGTACCCAGCCCTTTACCATCCTCCATAATTTCCTCTACAGCCTGTTGGTGCTCCTTCCTTTTTGATCCATTTAATGCTTCTACATTCCATTTTCTAACCCGTCGCCCCTGCCTTATCTTTTTGAAACGGACGCTATATTTCATAACAACTAAAATGTGGTCAGAGTCCATATCCGCTCCCTGGAATCTGTGCGAATTTACCACACTGTTCCTAAACCTGTGTCTAACCAGAATATAGTATAATCTAGATGATACCTTTCTGAGTCACCTGGCATTTTCCATGCATACCTGCGTCTTTTATGGTGTCTAAACCAAGTGTTGGTGATGACTAACCCCTGTCTCCAGCTGAACTCAACTGTTTTCTCCCCGTGGTCATTCCTCGTGCCTAAACCGTAGTCCCCCATCTCATAACCATCTCTTCTTTCGCCTACCGTCGCATTCCAATCCCCCATCACTCTCAAATGTTTCCCTATCCTATTGACCTCTTCTTCTAAATGGTTGCTCGGTGGTATGTATACCTGAATGAAAACCAAGTTCGTCGGTTGTGCTTTTATCTCTACTAGAATTATTTTATCCGTTACCTATTATATTTACTATGCTTCTTTCTACCTCTTTATTTAATACTACGGCAACCCCTCGTTGGCTCTCGTCCCCTCCGCTGCATATTATTCTATAATTATCACTCCAGTAATCCCCGCTATCCTTCCATCTCACCTCGCAAATACCTGGAATATCTATATTTCCCCTTTACGTCTCTCGCTTAACATTCTCCAATTTCCGTGTCCTCATCATTGTTCTAACATTCCACGTTCCTATTCTAGCTAATTTGGTATTCTTCGCCTGCGTCTTATATTATATATATATATATATATATATATATATATATATATATATATATATATATATATATTATTATGTAGGTAATCTACCGGTTAAGGTAGGTTTTTGGATGGACATAATTACTAATTAAATAATTTTTGAACCCTAGTAAAACACAACATCCTACTTTACAGCAGGTCCCTCTTCAGCTCTGAGTAAAATCTGTTTTGTCCATCATGTAAATCTTAGGAATGATTATTGAGGTGGTTTCCCGTGGCCTTCCTCAATAGTGTTTTTAACGTGACACCATCATTTACTGGCCGCCCCACTGGGGTCAGACGCCATTGCAGCCGCCTCACTGAGGAACAGACGCTGCGTGGACTACCTTTCGTCTGGCTCCTAACCTTTGATCTATTTGGCATGGGTGACCCTACCAGGAGCAAATATATACATACATATATATATATATATATATATATATATATATATATATATATACATAAATGAAAATAAATCGTTCCTTCCGATTTTAACGACCATAAAAATCAACACGAAAACTAGTTTTATTATTTATGGCTGATGTGTAAAAAATGACTACGAAAAAATAAATCTGGAAATTTTTTATTCTAATTCATATTGAAATATGGCTTATATATTGCCTCTTTTCTTCTTCACACGTTTTTACGTACCTATCAACGTAAGTGTGTCTAACGCCAGATGCGGAATATTTGCCGTGATTTCTTTATTTTGCATTTTAATTGTAATCGTAACATTATTTTATATACTCGTATTTTAATGTAACTCCCTTCATTTTACTTCCTTTTGTGCGTAGCTATATTTACTATAACAATAATAATGTGTTGTGATGACTCCTTTCTTGCGTTATTATTTAAAATATGATGCTCCGGAGGTCATACCGTTGGGTATTTAATTATTGCGATTCATTTTCAGTGAATTCATCATTCGATTTATTTCCTTCTTATCTCATTTTATATTCTGAGGAAAAGTAGTTTCTACTTTCAAACGTATTTTTATGTTGATAAAATTTATTGATAATAGGTTAGTTCTGTAGAATTGAATTAATCTTTGACGGTTTTTATTTATTTCTCATGGATACATATTTCTAAGCTATTTAAATCGTGCTCATGAAGTTAGAGACTGTTCATAAGAGTAGACGACGGGGAATTCTGAGTGGCAATACGTCGTGGAAGATGTTTCAGTTCTGTTCACATAGTATGTGTTTCTTCGAAGAATTTAATGTGAAACTTTGGACTCGATTGAAATATTTGGTTATTATTTTGTAGAACTTGTATTGTGGGCTAAGGTGACCTAAAACCGCCAATTTGCTTCTGAAAGCTTCGGAAGGAAAATACTAAATTTGCGCGTTGATTAAGTGAAAGGTTCTTAGCATAATATCATTTAACCTGGTAGTATTTATTAGTAATCAAATATAATCTAATCTGACGATAAATATGCACTTGAAAATGTCAAATTTACTGAGTATAGTTACTTAAATTTACGTCCCATGAGTTCAATAATATTTACTCATTGTGCATAATAACGCTGCGCTTGTTCACGTGAAGTCTCAACTGAAGTGTGCACTTGGCTTAGAAAGAGGGAAACTAAGTAACACATTATTTTGGCGGATAACTAGTTGCAGGTTGAGAAGTGAATCAGTCGCTAATTATCATTACATTTCATCATGAAGATTGATTGGCTGCTGTCTTTCATTTTTAGTAGCCACGTCCATGATCAATATTCTAAAAAAATTTGAAGTTTTTCTGGTCCTGTGGTCATTTTTTAGGAATAATTTCTAATTATACTAAAATATATATTTATGGCAAATAATGCTATCAGTTAAGCAATCACAGAAAATACAAAATTAGTAAATATTTTGGTGGATACTTGACTATTGAAGATCTGAAAGAGGAAGCAACGGGATTCGTCTCCACTTGATATTGATTTAATTCCAAAGGGCAGAGGAGCCAATTGGATGTTGACTGAGCTTAAAAAACGAAAAAAATCATCCAAGATAATAATGGAACTGAAATTTTAGCATTCTTACCTAATTAAAATTGAAATTAATAAATGGCAATAAATCAAACTAATTTATTATTTGAATGTAACGCCACTAGTTTTCAAAGAAAAATATTATTATGCCTTGCGGTCACACGCAAGTAAAATCTTGTAATCAAAAATGTATACGTTTGAACGCATCTTAATGTTTAATCTTAAAGATATGCAGACACGCGTTTAAGGAATAAAAATAGTTAACAACAATATAAAGTTTATTCAGCAGATTTAGGCGAGAACACCGTATTTTTCCACTTGCCTTAACAAACTTGCCTATATGGACTGCTTCGAGGTATCTATGAGGAAGGAATCTGGCCGGAAGACTTTGTGAGATCAGTTTTAGTTCCTATTCCGATAAGGTAAAGGCTACATCTTGTGAGGACTACAGGACTATGTTTGATATCCCACGCCGCTAAAGTTGTTCTCAGGATCATAAACAAAAGGATAGAGAGTACAGTAGGAACAGTAGGATAGTAGAAACAGTAGGGCTAATGGTTACTTGGGAGATGATCAGTTTGGGTTTAGGAAGGGGAGAGGTACGCGTGATGCCATTGCAGTATTGAGATTATTAATCCAGAGGAATATAGAATACAACCAGGAGGTATTTGCCTGTTTCGTAGATTTCGAAAAAGCGTTTGGCAGGGTTTCCCATTATCACCGCTACTGTTCAACCTTAATGTAGAGTAAATCATTAAGGAGGCATGGGAAGACCTGGAGGAAGGAATAAAACTGGGCGGGGAACCCGTAAAATCAGTTAGGTTTGCTTATGACCAAGCTTTAGTTTGTCAGTCAGCCAAGGGGCTGCAAGCATTGCTGAGTGAATTGGAAATTCAGTTCGACAGGTAAGGGATGAGAATCAGTATTAATAAAACTAAGGTTATGCGATTTTCTAGAATGGAAAAGGCTAAGCTAAACATTAAAATATGTGGGCAAAACTATAGCATGTAGAACAATTAACGTATCTTGGAATTGTTTTGGACCAACACGGTCAAAGTAGTAGGGACGTAAGGAGAAGAATTGCTCTAGGCAAAGAGGCTTTCACAAGGAGGAGGGAGTTGATGACAGGGATGTTGATTAAGGATGTTGATAAAAGACTCGTAAAAACTTTGATATGGAGCGTAGCGCGGAAACGTGGCCATTGAAGCAGGAGGATAGACGTAGACTGGAGGCTTTTGAAATGTGGGTGTGGAGAAGAATGGAGAAGGTGAAATGGACAGAGAAGAAAATAAATGAGGAAGTACTTGGTATGGTTGGCTAAGAGATGGGTTTGTTGGGAGAAATCCTATGGAGGTAGGAAAAGTGGATGAAGGGGGTATTGACCGGCAGTGGGATGTTGAAGACTGAAATAGAGGGTAGAATATTAGGCGAACGAGGAAAGGGAAGGAACAGGATAGGGATGTTGGACGGGTTGAAGGCAGGAAGAAAGTTCTCAGAGATGAAGAGGGGTCTGATGTAGAGTAGGATACTGGATTTTATATTTTGTTAGGAATCACAAAATATTTCTTTGGTAGCTTTTTCCTCCGAAAAACCTACCTTAACTGGTAGATTACCTAATAATACATATATATATATATATATATATATATATATATATATATATATATATATATATATATATATATATATATAAAGCTATCTATGTCATTGTGATACATGCAATCACTCTGACTCTCGGTGCACTAGTTGAATAATTCGTCCATAACCCCTCATAGAGGTTTTCTGATCACAATTTCGGCATTATAGGCAAGGAAACGGACAAAAACAGAGTTCAATGAACTTTGATGGCGGCGCGGAAATAAAAAGAGCTTTCTGAGGCATTTCTCCTGAAGATTTTCATCATATAAAGCAATGCAAGGGAGGCGAGCGGACTTGTTGGGTTGGGCGCGCGTAAAGGAACCGCTGACGAAGGCAATATAAGCATCGAGAGGAGGCGTGGGTAGAGAGAAGTGGGTCTGGGTTGTTGAGGGTGTGGCTGGCTGGGATACACCTTCGGGAATAGCAATCCTGAGAATATCAGCAGAGGAAAAAGGGAAGAAGATAGGGGTGAAGAATGGAAAAAGCGAATTGCGGCATGCATCACGCAGGCGAATTAAAATCACCATTTCATTGTCATATTAAATGACTTAACTTATAACCTGTCGAACTTAATAGCGGAAGATTATTGGGAATGCATGGCCATATTGAGATGAGGGGTCGCCATTGTGGCAGAGAGAGGAAAAGTGTGCAGCGAGAGATATTCAAGGAGAGCAGGCATCGTCTGGAAGAAGCATAAGGCAATAGAAACTATATTTCCTCATAGTGGTGGTTACAACCCCCCCCCCGCATTTTGCTGCGAGGAAGGAGGGTGACCGAGATGCGCCCGATTAATTGCACTTAACAAAGGACCCTTAATTGGGCCCCCATAGATGAAGCCACGGTTAAAATGAAAAAATAATAATTCAGAATACGGGTAGAAATCCGAGTCACATCCTATGCTCCAAGTTCCGACCGCTTCACCCATTCTGTATTTTTATTTCAAAGCTCCTTGGCCCTCTTTCTCGCCGTGAGGCTATGCGACCTTATTTCGAGGCCATCGGTTCTTCTTCCCTCTTCACTTCTTTAATTTTATATGATTCTCGAGGGAAATCTTAGATCCACCGAGGCAGCGGATATATTTTTATCCAAGTCGTGACTTGATGGTATCCACTTTAATGAATGACGGGTCCTGGACTATGTTGATCGACCGTCTATCTCTTTCATCAGAGGGTGCTGACGGCTATTTTTGTCAAATAAAACATTTTTGGCGAAAATAAATCCGAGTAAAAACCGTACAACGGTTAAAAAGCAATGCAGTGGAATTCCGAAATATTTGCTTATTATTACCAATGATTTAATATGAAAAACAGAAAAACTATTCTTTCTCTGAAAAATTGAAAGCTTATTAATTGCTTCATTAAAAGATTCCTAATTCCTTGTGATTTAACCTTACTATGCTGCACTGATGACGAATCCTGCGGATGTATTTAATAGATTCATTTATTTTTATTGCTTATGCATTTCCTATCTTAGTTCATCTGATTTGATTTGCCTTTCACTAACACTAAGATTATTGTAACTGCTTATATGGAATTATTATCAATGTTGCAAATAGGATGGGCGAAGAGAGAAAGCTATTAGAAGAAAACAGGATATGGAGAAGAAAGCGAATAAAGATAAAATTGAAATGTAGAGGCATATTGATTAATTTTTAAGAATTTCTTTATGATCCATATTGTATTAATCCTGTGTTTTTTTATCGTTTTCATGGGAGAAGGTTATGCAACTTAAAATTGAGAAAATTCTCAACCCTTCTTATATTACTTTCATTCTGATTGTTAAGCAATGGGAAAAGCTCTGGCGGAATAAGTGGTTTATTTTTACAATAATTTGTTGAGAAATTATCATACACAATTTCCTCAAGTAGAGGTTACTCTCTATGGATATATTAAAATTAGTGTATTTGCAAACTTTTTTTAATTTAATACTGAGCAATCAGATATATTTGTCTAAAAATCGTTCGACCAAAATAAATTTTATATTCTCCTGTAACAGCATATGTTATGACTATGAAATCTAAATCTTGAGACCTGAAATTGTACATTACTCACAGAATATATCACACATACCTATCAGACACTTTGTTACCGATGAAGACACTAATACTTATTTTTTTAAACCAGTTTTCTACTATTGTAACAGATAAATCAATTTTATATGCATTCATAGAACGTTACTAGCTGAAAAATGCCAAAATTATGGTCACCATCTACGTTAAATACTAGCTCTTAAAAATGAAATATATATATATATTATATATATATATATATATATATATATATATATATATATATATATAATGCAAAGTTTCATGCCTTATTCAATTATTCCGAGGAGGTTTCCATTTTGTTCACCCGAGAGAATGAGCGGAAAGACTCCGAAAAATGTGTGCCACGCGAACAGAGGAGGAAATGTCTTAAGAAATTAAACTCTCGCAAATAATGAGAGACGGAGAGGGGGATGCAGAAAGAAACACAGTCTTGGACAAGTGCGACGGAAATCTAAGGAAAGAGGCGCAGTGTCACCTCGCGATATCCAGGGGGCCGCAGGGGAGTGATACGGCTGGCTCTTGGAGAAGAATCCTAGGGCTTCTCGCCGCTCGCGTAACGAGAAAAGAACTCAGTCCTCTGAGCTCACAGGGATTTCCATCTGCCTCTGATTTATATTCCGTCCCTCCCATACACCGCGCCTCTCTCGTGCTCTGCAGGTCTTCCAATCCTGCACCTTCCCTTGCTCTCTGTCCCTCCCTCATTTTTCCTTTTGCTTTCTAGGAAACAATGGCAATCATTAATTCAGGCAAGACATTTACACATACATTTATTCCAATGCAATTTAATCATTCAATCATGTACAAAACATGAAATGAAAACATCTATCAAAGTGGATGTAATTATGAGTCACGTCGAGTTCTTCCTGCTAGAAATCTGTGCGCATTAATGATTATCCAATTATGACCGTAGGGACAGGGCACGAAAAACATTTTTTAGTTATGCTATTCCTTTGAGTGACCAAAATTCCCACCATATCAATATTTTACTCTAACTCCATATAGAAATCGAGTTTACAGATAAATACAGTGTAACATAAAGTTCCATTCACACGCCTTTAAACGCATGCCCAACTGGTAATACAGTGATGCCTTGACATCGTCATTATTGACAAAGGACGCAAACATCGTTTGTACACTTGTAGAAAAAATGTATCTTTTAGATATTTCGACGTTGAACGTTTTGGAATGTCTAATAAAAATCAAATTTAACAATACGAACGTCCCGTTAAGAAATTTCTTCTCTTTATCATAGTAAGAACTAATTTAAAATGATCCCTTCCTCTCTCTTATTTTTCTCAGCAATTTAACCAACATTTCATCCAAATAAACGTCAGAGCACACAAAAAATTATTCCGTAGGTATAAGTAATGTAACAGGGACTGGCAATACCGGTTTCTATGTGTGTATGCATGTATGTATGGGTTTTCATGCATGTGAGAAGAAGGGATTGAGTGTGTGCGCCACTGTGGGTATAGTTTTGCGTGTATGTGTTGTTAGTGCATGTGGTTTTGCTCCTTTTTACGGGTTGTGGCCTAGCATACCCCGCGGCACACCTTTGCGGCGGCTTGCGGGGTATTATGTAGATGTATCTATCTAATGGGGTTTTATTTCCATACTTCGATCAATCTTAATATGATATCATCACGTCGGTACGCTTTAAACGTATCTTCAACCCCTCGGGCGTGGAATGGCTGGTGCTTACATTTTGGAAGGGATTAGAATTAGTTCCTGTCATGTAGCGAACGGATTGGAAAATAAAAGAGAATGAGAGACGTGCTAGTGAAATGAATACCGGAAATTGAGAATTTGATGAACGCTTAGCGACAGAAAGATGAGAGGAAAGAAAAAGGGGGAATAATATGGAGGGGAACACGCGGCGTTATGGTGAATCGGCAGAAAGTAGGGCCGTCTGCCGCTGACGAAAGTAAGAGAGGAGGGAATCTGAGATAAAGAGGGAGGTGTGCGAGTCGATGAGGACAAGGTGAAGGAGAGAAACGACGAGAGAGAGAGACAGGGTTTGTCTTTGATGTTCGGCAATCAACCGCAACGACCATTTTCGGGTACGGAAAAGGCCGGGAAGGCTTACAAGCATTTGGGAAACCTTAAACGAGGCAATATTCGGCTTTCGATGACGACACAGCCGTTTTTACACCGCGGACGCCCACCCCATCCCGTCCCTCGACTCACCGCGCCTCTGTGGAAAGCCCGTTATCTCTCCCCACTCCCCTCCTCAAGCCACCCCCCCCGCGGGCCTAGGGCATCCCCCACTCCTACTGTGCGAAGGAGACCCTTTCGTGTGGGGGTGGGGCCCATCTTGAGAAAAGTTAACGCCTTTGTCTCCTCGGGCCCCTTCTCCCCCCCTCCCCCCCAACTCATCCCACGCCTTGAGATTTGACCCCCTTGGTAATGGAACACGCCGGAAATTAACCTCTGGGGTGTAAGATCCTGTTATGTCTCGGGAATCGCATGTTTACCCGAGCACTTTGGTGGAGTTTGGCTATCCATAAACGGCAGCAGCCCAAAGAGGAACGCAGCGGCTACCGCGAGAGCGGTGATCTCTTCCACAATTCCTGCCCTTTGGTCGAGCTCCGCGGTCAAGAAACACAGTCGCGGTTTCTGGAATGGATACTGATTTACGAAATGCGCTCTGGGAAACGAGAAAAAAACCAAAACACAATGAAATGGGTAAAAAATGTTATTAAAGCTGCAAAGTTGAAACTGCCATTGTAGCAATGGACATCAAAAAGTAGTTCAGTGATTCTATAATGCCACCCCCAAGTTAAGAATGGATTACTTTTACAAAAGCCTTTCAAAAAAATTATGGGCATATTTACCTAATAATTGACTTCTTATCGCAGGAAATGACTCAAATTGTTTTTCCTGTTAAAATAATTTGAGATTAATACGGCGTCGCTACACAAAACGTACAACATGAATAATAAGACTGGAAATTTAGCTTATTAGGAATCATAATTAAATATTAAATGTGAAAAACATCATTATTAAGAGTTATTTTCTCTGATTATCAATATTCTTTAATATATCCTCTTATTTCGTCTCAAGATAATTATTTTTTTTCTTATGCATCAGCCCTCGTAGGCACTAAAATCTGCGTCTCATAAATTCAAAATCTAATTCTACTCACTTTTGCGTGATAAAAATCATTACTAATCAATTGCACAACGCAGATCAAATAATTACTGATTGTCCCAATAAAATAAAAAATTAAAAGCGCAATCCCAGTTTGTTTGGAACGCAAGTGAATACGAGAACGGCTTTAAAAATTAAATTGGAAAATAAATCATAAAGAACCATAAAGAAAATAAATTGAGTATTTCTTTCAAAAATTATAATAAAAGGTTTTTGGTAGCCATTTGTGAGATGTCAAAATTTTTTCTTCCCAATTAAATAACATTTATCTAAGGTTTAATTCACAACAATTGTTTTATTTATAAATCCATTACTCGAAAAAATTGAACCTTGAAGGGGAGACACAAAAGCAGACAATTGGTTTAATATTAAAGGTAAATAAATTCCGCGCTATCGCATGGGACGGCTGTGTGTGTCCTGTATTTCTCACTAGTCTTGTTTCCCGAAAAATAAAACATAAATTCGTATATAAATAATATGGTTTCTTTCCCATGCAAAATGGCTTATGTCGTAGCGGGTACACTAAATCGATATTTAATGATACCGCTCTTGCTGGTCTTTACCTTGGTGAAGAAACTTTTCCCCATATACACGTCGAACGACCCATAAATACGAGAGCAAATGGCTCGGAATCTTGTTTTCGGACGTTGTTCTGGGAAACTTGGCCCTTCTACTTACTAAACTCGGAAGAGGTCGATTAATTTTCAGAATTATACGTAAAACCTGCACATAGAAATGAAATACTTTTTCAAATTTACTAAAAATATATTTCACGAAAAAATGCTAATTAAAAACTTTTTCGAAATCACGTGTTTTTGCAGTTCATGGTTTGAGTACGACTCAAAATCTAGCAGAGCAGACCTAAAAGAGAGAAAATCATCAGCAAATAGCGAATCGGGCTAATTGCCATTGATTACAAAAAAACCCTCAATTTTCACTCACTTCGAATTTAAGAAAACAATGAAAATTAATTACCGATGCCGGGACTGAGTTGTTGTTTAATGAATTATTTAATATGTTATTTTGATTCTACGTCGATTTGCTCAAGACAGAAAGAATATCCTCCGCTCTGTTCTAACAAAAATATATCTAATCACATTGAAATACATTAACTAATTCTAGGTGCATCATTCCAAATCTGAAATGAATACCTTCATCAACGATTCAGCTTCTACAAGCAATACTCATCCACAAGTGATAGTATATTTGAGACCGATTCAGAACATAGCTAAAGCCATATAAGCTAAGTACGTATATTTTAAGGAATTGTGTTTTAAAAGTTATTTCAATACATTTAGTCTTAAATGCATATGCGTACATCTGTAATCAGATCATTCAATTACGAATTGGACTCGATTAAATCAATCATAGAGAATCACTGCATTACAAAAATTATTTTAAAACGAAACTGAGAAGATGAATCATATCAACAAATTTTTTTTGTAAATTTCAAAATTGACAAAATTCGTTCAGATAGCATGGATTTTTCCATAAAAAAGTTGGCTAAGCATCGGAATGTGCAACAAATGGCGTGGTAATATTCACACACATTTGTATTATTTTAAATTTAAGGAAGTATATGTCCACATAAACGAATTGTCATTCATAAAATACATATATGAGATATGCTAACAAGGTTTTCCATGGAAATTGTTTACATTGAACTTGCGAAATAAAAACAATGAGTCAATTTACAATGTCTTTTGTTAATATATTTTTTGATAAGCTGTGCAGGATGCAAGAAGCGTTCCAGCTGTAACATCAATGGGAGGAAACTAGTTTTAATGTATTTAGACAACAATATTCATTGATTTTATTTGTTTTGGACAACACTGATTTTGAACACCTGTTATTCTTTTATTTCGTAACTACTTCGACAAACAAATGAATTTTTAGATCGGATCAATAAAATTCAACTGCAAATCCCTGTCGTTACTTAGTTGTTTTATTTTGAACGGAAGTTGGGCGTTTTAAACCGTGGGCATTGCTGCACGGAATGGCGAAGTTGGTCACTTCTAAGGAACAATAGGCTCACGCAACTTTATGAGTTAGTTGATATAACTTCGTTAAACCATCCCACCACAGATACCTCGGTTAGCATTTATCCGCACCTTGACCGCAAATAAGAAAAGATAACGATTTTATTCTATTTATGCCAAGTTTTATTAGGTTTTTCTCACTCTTCTAACTGACAGATAATGAGAAAAAATAACTTAAGCTAATATTTAAAGCATAACTATATAAAGTAGAGTGCCGTGCAACCAAGTTTATTATTTAAATTCGGTAAATATTCACTAAAAAATATTTCTTAAGCTGTCGATTGAAATCCTTATCTACCGTGGCTTCAATCGCCATTGAAAAAATACCTCGGTAACACAAATTATACAGGGTCAGTCCCAAAAATGAGTAGAATACATTTAAGGAAATAAATTATTGCAGATGAAAGAACAAATCACTGCAATTCTTCTAAGTAGCCCTTGTGCATCGACAGACCGATGCCGGCGCCCCTGACACTCGCAGTGCGCTTCCTGAAAGCCGTCAAGACGGGACCCTCGTTCGAGCCACTCGTCACGGCCTCATTCACGTTATCCAACCTTCCTAAATTATTACATTCCATGCTCCTTTTCATTCTTGGGGATGTCCGACGGCGCCACATCAGTGGCTGTATGGAGACAGGGGTCGCGTCCAAGAAGTCACACGAGATTGTCACATGAGCAGCCTTCTGATCATCCGACAGCACCATGTGGACTATCTTGGCACACCACCTTCTCATGACTAAATCTTCTGTATGAATACAATGCACTGTGATTTTCACAATATTGCAGTTTTCTATTAGCCTTCTGAAACTCAGACGTTGAATTGAAATTGAGCATGCTTCTCGCTTTTTGCACATTTTCGTCGCACTAGGTCGTTAACTGTCGTCCACGGCGTTCCTCGTCGTCAACCTCCTCTCTATCCTCACGATACAGTCTGAGCCAGCGGAAACCCATTCCATAGGGCGTTGCTTCATTTCCTAAACGTGATTTTTCTAGCTTAACACTAAATTTTATTGTGTATGCATGCTCCATGGGACATGGCATCGGGAATTTGTGACACCATCATCGAATAGGAGCCCAGTCTAGCAGCGATCCGTACAGTGTTACATCCCGCAGATAACAAACGTTGGTAGCGTTGCTTTACCGAGGTCTCCCACCACGTTTTCCAGCACAAATTGTCCCACTGCACCACCCGGGTTTGGCAGGAAATATCTTTCTACTTAATTTTGAGGCACACCCTGATACGACGCCGAGAGGCTAAGTAAACGGGAACCCGATAAAAGAAGGGCAAATCAGGATGCCAATTCTGCATTTTAGGGGTAGATACAAAACGTTTAAATATTATTATAATGAAAACAAAATATCATAAACATACAATGAAATGAATGGAATGAATTTTTCGATTAGTAATTCTCAAAGCACGCTCTTTCGTTTCATTAACGAAGGGAGTAAAAAATGATTGATGTCCTCGAGCAGGGTCATTAACATTTATTTTCCTCCCTCAAAAGTGTCAAATAACAAAATGTGAATTAATCCATGGCGAAGAAATTCTATTCGCGGTGAAGGAATCATAAATAATCGAAAAACCAAATCCTCTGCAGAAGTAGATTCTATTTATACACCTTTCTGTGCCAAAGCATAAAAAAGCTACTCATGTTAAATGATATCTCCTTGGCCAATGGCTTCAAACAATGGGCAAACATTTTCGGATTAAAAAAAAATTGAAATCCTAATACATCCATCAAAAACACACTCGGTCTCCTCACTCGAGTCCGCGCTTACATTTTCTAGCTGGAAAACTATTAAGGGGCCCATAACTTGGCGCCGGACCAAGCTTCAAGCCTCTCCTCCTCGTCCCCACCTTACTCCCCACCTTCTTTCAGCCCAAAAACTTCTCACCGAGAGCAAATACGGGGAGAAGGGGAATGGCGCCCGATCGAAAAGCCGTTCCCTCATTCCCCCCACCTGCCACCACAATCCTATCTCTCCCGCTTCTAATGCTTCCCCAAAAAAATAACTCGCAGAGGAGCATACACTTCCACTATACACCACAATGGTCAGTAGGATAAAAAATAAGTTTCTTATCCAAATAATAGCTTCCGAATTCCACTAAACGTTGAATAAAACACACAAAACTGAATTCACACTAGTTGACCGATGGTTTGCGCAAAGAAAACATTAACAAACGATATTTCACAGCCAAGACATTTATTATTAATGATAACAATGAATCACAAGACTAAATTTCTCATCTTGATGTATCATAGAGTGAAACAGATACGTCCAATACCGGTCCAAGATATTCTATACAAAACCTAGTTACAGTAAAATAAGATCATGGAATAGGAAGAATTCAGCAAAATTATTTAAAAGAGAGAGAGAAAATTGAAATATAATTTACTTCAATTATTATGCAATTCTCGGTTAAATATAATTGCTAACAAGAGCAGCCTTTCAGTCAAGATAAGCAATTTAAAAAGCAAATGCCGATTCACTCATACTCTTCTCAATCCCATCCCTTTCTAACCCTTCCCATTACGAATGCGAATCCACCACCCACACCCGAGCAATCTGAGGAAGTTGAGGTTGCGAATAAGTTACCCGAATACTAAAACAAGCCTATTTCTCACTGATCCAAGTAAAAAGCACAACAATTCAAGAGTTGAATTATAAATTAATATTGCCCAATTACGGCTGCATTTTCTTTTAACGGTATGGCAACATAAAATTAATCTGACGAATCCATCGAAACAAATTTTTCCCTCAAAAAGTTTCGAATTAGCCTAAAAACTCTCATCCTCTAACGATTTTATACACTTGCTCGTAGTTTAATGGGGGTACCGATCCCAAAGGCTTTATTAAATTACAATATTCTTAACGCTCTCCCAATTGAGGAAGACAATTCCTGGGCGTAAACTAACCCGGTTAACGCCATATCTCTTTTGATGTCGAAAAATGTTGGCCTAACATCTTTGCCATAGATAAAAATTGCCATATCTTGTCTGCACTACATATTCCTTTAATCTCCTTGAATCTTCCCTGTTGAATCAATAATCCCTCTGCGATTCTTTGATTGCTTGTACGGATCTCCCCCTCTTTTTTCCCGATAGTGCTTCTACCTTTCGGTCAGGCCCTTTCGGTCCCCATATCACTCTTCCTATATCACCCCCATATGTTAATGCACTGGGTCTTCCACCCTGCATTTTGCAGTCAATGAGCTCTCAGAGTCTCTTTCTTATTTGTTACCTTAATATCTTATTTCATCCTTTCACCAAATTTTGTGTTTCATCCATTTTCTTTCTTCGTCTACCTTTTCAATCATATTTTCTGCAATCCATAATTTTCTTGATCTTTTCCTAAACTTGTTCCCATTGTTTTGCCTAAAGCTTTTCATTATTTTTTTATATTCCTGTTTGCTAAGAACTAAGGCTGTCTTTCCTGCTCACTTCCTAAATTTTTCGCACTGGCCGTTTTTTGTCTCGTCAAATTCGTCCACATTTCCTACCTATTTCCTAATACACCTTCCTTACTCTATTCTCTGACTACGACCAATTTAACTCATACGCATCTCTCTGCATCCCCAGCTATTCTACACGCATACTATATGTATGTCTTTTGCGTCCATTCCTTGTTTGTTATGCATACGAGTAGTGTACGTAGGTAGTGTGCCAACCCTCTTCCGTGTCCCTCTTTGCGAACCACCAAGCTGCAATCACCCGTTGCTATCAAATATAGTATTTCCCTCCAGGGAAACCCGCAAATTTAATACCGTTGAGAGAGATAGGGTTAATCGAGCAAGGGAATTTCAGTTGTCTATAGAAAAGGATGCTGTCTTGCGATGCCTTGTCATTATAAAACAACACGGGGAACATAACACTATGCGAATAGGAATATTCCACTGAAATGGCAAATGTTTATTTTATTCAGGTGAAAACATAATGATTCATAAATAAATACTTTAAAAGTATGAATTGATGGAGGCAAAATAGATAAAATAATTCAACTTGCTCTGCCTACTAAATGAAATACTGTGGAATTATCTTGACTGTGGAATTATCTTGACGGTGATGGAAAACATTCATTAAAGGTGTCTATTATGCTAAGGGATTATAGAGCAAACATTCAACTGTTGACACTCACGACTGGGTATAGATCGAGTCACAAGAAAGCATATATCTTGAACAATTGTTCCCCAAGAGTCAATACGGCCAACACGAGCAGGCAGTGAGTGGACACTCGGGCCTAACGAATATATGAAGGGAAGATTTATCCGCCGAGTAAAGGGATAAATCAACAAATCGTACTCATTATTGCAAACAAAACCTTGATGGAGATCCCAGCAGAGTTTTCAAAGATATAGTTTCCGATATTTCCCGCGACGTTTAAGACACAAGGATGACACCACAGTTCATCAGGACTGAAAGTGAGCTCCGATTCCTAACCATTCTTTGAAGATGAATTAAACAACACTTTATTAATTACTAAGAATTCTTATTAACCTTAAAGTGCCGTTAATCCAACACTATAGGCAACATCTTGAAATTCTTGGACGGACAAAACTTTACTCATATGAAACAAAATGGCCTTAGGTTAATAAGATTAAATGAGACACGAGTTAGGTATTTACGCATATACTAAAAACAGACGAAGGAGACAGTGGATCATTCGCGCTTTTAAAGAAAGCTTATATATATATATATATATATATATATATATATATATATATATATATATATATATATATATATATATATATATATATATATATATATATATATACACCTCAATACTTTCAAATTCATTTAAAACAGAATTAAAGCTATTCAAATTGCGTCACAAATATTAATCAGGGACTTTTATGGAACAGAAACCAAAATCAATTATTTAGTTTCCACACATAGTTTTCTAAAATGTTATTATAAAATTAATTAAACATCAAAAAGCATTCATTTACACATTTTATCAATACTTGTCTCTGTTAACAACCGATGGCTGGTATATTGCTAGAATTGGATCATAATGAACTGAAAAAATCAATAAATAAGAAAGTTGCGTTGAAAATTACATATCAAGCTTAAAAGACTAACTGGAAAGTAGGCATGGAGTTTGTTGAAAAAATTGTATACGCAATCATCCAAAATAATATTAAATAAGATGGGACACTGTATATCTACAACACTAAAGACAGGTTCGTTTAAGCCTATACGAACTTGTCTTACTTCTTGTCCTTCTGTATTACAGGTTTCTCTCAACCGGACGCATCAGTTTATCGACGGAAATACACATCCTGCTACACCTTCGCGGTATTACAACTGTATATCCTTAAGGTACTAGCCGTTCATAATAAACACCAAATAGGCATACGCATTAATTTACAACATTTATTCCATGGTGCTAACTTGAGAAGATATATGCGGTTGTAGAGGCAAAAGAAAACATAAAAAATTGAGATTATTCAAATTCCCTTTATATACTAGAAAACACAGTGTGTTTCCAAGCCAAGGGCTCGCGGTACCAAGAGGCGACCGCGGACTGCTTATCCCACGGTTAGAAAAAAACCACGTTGGAGGAAACCATCATCAAAATGAAAACTTTTTGGCAAAGTCTGAGTATAAAGTTTCACCCTCGCCCGTTTCGTGGAGGCAACCGCGGAGCGGTTCCCCAATTTCTACTTACGTACTTTCCCCTTCCGCGGTGAGATCGGCTTTTTGCTTCATCCAGCCATTTTCTGACATTTTGCGTTGCACGTCAGGGGACGAAAGAAATATGGACCTTTTGAAGGGTAATTAGCTCGAAAGGCGACAAAAAGTATTTCATGGATGAAGAATTATTAATGAGGGCTTTGAGGAAAGTGATGGATTTGCTTTGAAGGTTTTGTTTCCATTATGAAATTACAGTTCTTTTCCTGCTGCATAAGAAAATTTGCGGCAGATGAATGGCACCCATTTTTACAAAATTTATGCGTACCAAATGACGGAAATACGACGCATCGCTCACGAGTTTTTTTTATTAAGACGTGCAATGGAACAAATACGTTACTAAGCCAAATAGTGTTCTATTCGTAGGATGATTTGAACCTAAAGAATGGATCGCACCGTTAAATGTTGTGCCCGGAGATGTTAAAAATATGATTGAAAAAAAATAATAATGAGTTCCTCCATCATCACAGAAGCGTAACAGTAGTCTTAAGATTACGTATTTTAGGAAAATCCAGATGTCCTCTACCCGCAGCTATCACAAAATTTAAAATAATTATCATTTCGAGAAATTCAGAGCATATAAAACGTCAGAAGCAACAACTTGAGAGTTCTTATTCAGGCTTTACGTATGGTGCGTGATATTTTAAGATAATAAAACGCGCCTGTAGCCAAAATACATAAACTTGAGATGGAATATCTCTAAAGCTTTCTCATTTAACGCCCAACGTGGCGGTCGGAGTAAGCAAAGATCTCTCGAGCTTAATCGAAGAACACGCCACCGATTAATCACACGGGGTCACCAAAATATGAGCCACTAGTGTTAGGCATTTATTTTTGTTTGCATAATATTACATCAATGTACTTCGTCGTATTGGCCTAAACATTAATGGTCTCATAACAAATAAAAAGTCAAAAAATCAGTTAGGTTTACGGTTGAACAAGCTTTATTTAGCCAGTCAGTCAAGGGATTGCTAGCATAGCTTAGTACATGAAATATCTGTGTGATAAGTATGGGATGAAGACAAGACAAGAGAAAGAGTCTGAGATTTTAGATAGGAAAGAAGTCTCATTTCAACCATAAAATACAAGGGCAAAAACTAAAGCAGATGGAACAGTTAAAGTACGATGAAAGTGTTTTGGACCAAGATGGTCTAAGAATTAGGGACATGAGAAAAATAATTTCGTTAGGTAAGTTAGCTTTCGCGAGGAAGAGGGAACTGATGACAGGGACGTTGAGTAAAGATGTCAAAATAAAGCTCGTTAAAACTTTGCTATGATGCTTGACTTAGTACGGCGCGGAAATATATTCGTTGAAGAAGGGTGATTGGCGTAGAGAGGAGATTTTTAAAATGTGGCTTTGGAGAAGGATGGAAAAGGTGAAAAGGACAGAACGGAAAACAAGAGAGAAAAATGAAAGAAAGTAGACACGACGGTAACGGAGAGGGGATTGGTGGAAGTAATAAACGTAATGAATGACAACAACTATAGGGTATGAAAATTTGAGTCACAATTAAATTAATAAATCGTTTCAATTACATTATTGCTCTGCCTAGTGGTATTCAATGAGAACTACGAGTACAACGCGACGTAATAGCGCCAAGGCAATTAGATTGCGTGATCGAGGGAAAAATTGGTACTCCGAACTTTATACGTATAACCCAGTAAATATATATCCTTCACTTCAATCATATTGACTCGTAAGTTGCAGAAGAGCACAAAACTGTATTGTATAATGAACTACTTGATTCGAAGTTCCCAGATGTGGAATGTCTTTTTATCTTCAACTAGAATCTAAAATTTGGGAATGATTCCAAACTTAGCGATTTGTAACTAAATTGGAGGAAAATCATTTGGATGGGATGGGTTCCTTCTTAACCATATCTCCTTTGAATAATAAATATAAATGAAAGAGGAATGAAAAATCAACGTCTAATGTAGTTTTCTTTTCAATTACTTATCTAGCACAAATGCCAATGAACTATGTTTTCGGCCTACACAATGGATTAAGATCTCAAAACAAAGAAGGAAAATTGCAAGCATCTGCAATAAAACTCAACTATCCTAGAATCGAATCCGTTATATCTGGATTAGCATGCAATAATACAATACTACTGAGACCTGGAACCGTCATTGTTTATCCATAATTGTTATATCCTCATTCTTTGATTCATATCTACATCTACATAATACCCCGCAAGCAGCCACAAGGACGTGTGGCGGGGGGTGTGAGGTCACCATCCGTTTAATTTCTATTATTCATAATCATGTATATTTTATTAAAAATTATTTCATAAGCCTGTAACGGCAGTGGTTTCATAGCCACTTAATGAATGCTCTCTGTACGAAATGTTATTGTTTATTCTTAATAGCATTGTATTATTTAAAAATAATTAAAACTGTCAGGTTGTATACAACAGGAAATATGAAGAAAGATCTATCATTCGAAAGTAAATATCCCGCAGTTATTTATCTCTCTTGCATAATAAATGGGCTTTAAAACACGAAATTCGATAACACGGAATAAAAATTTCGGTTGCCATTCTTCCCATCTATTGGAAGATCATCTTTGTGTGCGGTATCTTTCCGCTACTTCGTGAGTTAATGGCTTACATCTGTGTTGGACTTACTTCTGGTGCCAGTTACATCAGAGATTGGACGACATGAGATGTTTACATTGCGCACTCCGTAACTCGCATCGCTCGAACACGTAACCTATTCCTCGCCCTCCCTCCATTCCTTATCTTAACAACATTTGGTTCTCCTCTTCACTCTGGGCTATTTGCACAGCCCCGTGCCTTTCTCTCGGCAGTTTAGCTCCTCTGTCATGAAAATCCAACCTTCCCGTAGGCATTCGTCGTCCATTACAATTCTCTCTTCCACACACTCTTCCGGTATTTGAAGCTCTACTACTTGGTTTTGTTTCCAACCTGAGTCACTTGAGCGATGACAAACGACATAATGCACTTCAAAACAATCTATTCCACATAAGCGAGTGCAAACATTTCTCTGCGCACAGAATTTTTTTACCGCACTCATATAGGTCTTGGTAAAACGAAAATCGTAGCATAAATAATTACGCCACCAAATTCTGATACTATACAAATATGAATGTAATTACATTTAATTATTCATAAAAGAGTATTAAGTCAAAAAGCATGTCTGGGTTCAAAGCTGAAAAGTTTTTCCATAGAGAAATGAAGTTAGTGTGCTCTCACTGTGCAAATTATTACCAAATAAAAATCAATATACTTCCTAGCACGATCAATGTCCGATAATGGATTTGTACAAATATCTATCCATATGATTCCTCCAGGGAGGACATCAAAACCTTGCAGGTACAAATATAAAGAATAATTTGACGTAAAATTCTACATGCGACGTCTTACAAAAAGGTGCAGCATGCAGTAGAGATTAGAAATAGAAGTGGATGTTATTTGAATAGAACATCGAGTGAGTGGAGCTACCTAAACTCGAAGAAGTGCCATTTAAGAGGATAGAATCGAGAAGCAATGGTGGGTCAAAATAAAAGCTCCGGAGCAAACGAGAGAAAGCCTCTGAAGGCCTCATCTCGTTCCCGCGGGAGCGGACACGAGGTCAATTGACGTATTAGGCAGCGAAGTAGTTCCTCGCCCACTTCATGCAATACGCTTAGCATTCCACTCTTTGAAAGGCTCTTATTGTTGAACAGCAGATTTCAACAGCCGACGCTTTTCGAGGCATAGTGAATTGAAATTACTTACCCGATTTGCAAATCGTAGGTGGAAAGGTAGAAGAGAAAGAAAGATAAAGTGATAATGTAATAAGTCTTTAAATAATCTCTGGAATTAGTTTTATTTCCAGTAATAGAGTAGATATCAGTGTAGAAACATTATGATACAAATACTACGGTTCCACCAGAATAAATTGCATTGCAAATTATTTTCAAATACTACACCTCTTCAATCTTTTTAAATGCCTACAGACATTAGTAAATGAATAGTTTTGGCATATGTGACGCAGGCCAACTGAGAATACTACCAACTTCCTCGCCATCCCTTTCAAACATAGGAACGTGAAGACGTAGATTAGAATTTGACAGGATGGGCAAGATATGAGCGAGCCATACCTATAATTCCGTGATTAACGATTCCTGCGTCAGCCAGACGGCATTGAGCCAAGACCAAAAAGCTACATTTTTAAAGCCGTATCAAAATGGATATTTTGCTGAACTCCATTCGATATGCCTCCCGTGCCAAAAATTCAGGAGGGCCATTCAATGCACAAGCCATGAGGGATGAGCAAATGGATAAATAGTATAAAAATCCTAAAGATTTAGCTACTCCCGTGGGGGAGGCAAAGAGCGAGGTTCTCTGCTTCCGGGGGAGGGGAGAGTGGAGAAGCCCTCCAAACTCCACCACGGTTCCCAAACTGGAAATGCGAAAATATCTCCCTCGATCCCCTCATGAAAAACCCTCCCCGCTATTCCACTTGCTCTCCCCTCTCTCTTGCTACGTTATTTCCGGAAGTGTGGAATCGTAAGATTGTGCCGGAGAGCTTTCACGGTATCCCGTATGGCATGAAGAGCGTTCGCCCGGGCTGTTATTTTAACCCCTCGAGAAAACATTGACGAATAAACAGTGAGTGTGGGGTAGTGGGATAGGATGGAAGCGGAGGCAGCTGAAGGATTCTTTTCGGGGGAGAAAATGAAGAAAGCCAATGAATAGAAGGAAAAGAGAAGGGGGAAAACAGGACGACGTAGAAGGGTAGCGTTGTCACCAGCGAGTATTTGAGAGATAGGTCCAGATTAAGATTCAGGAAGAAAACAAAGAAAGGTTGGTAAAGGATGGAAGAAACAAATGCAACGAGCAAAATAATACCGTGGAAACGTATGCTAGAAAGGAAGCAGACACACAAAAGGTGCAAACCATGCAAAAATGGGGACTCTTAGGAAACGGCTTGGAAGGAGGTGACTAAGCATGAAAGGTTATGTCAAGCCAGCAATTTCAGCAAAAAGAAGATAGATCATGGCCGAGAGTATTCTGATACTGTGTGACGGCTGCCATGGTGTGGACTAAAATCGGTAGTTTTCACGTTATTATGTGAAATGACGAACGCATCAATATAAAGGGGGTTCACGACTTCGCCTCTGTGACCTTAAAAGGTTCACTATGAAAGTTCACCAGGGATAATTTTATGAAAAATACATCGAACTAGAAAAATTAATTGAATATTAAAACAGGATCTAAGGTTTGAAACAATATTTCAATTTTTTATTGAGAATTATACTATTTTTGAAAAATATTTTATAATTTTTAAAATGATTTTGCAGAAGAGCTTACAAAATTTGGTATTTTATTTATTCAAGTAATTGTTTTATTTCTCCATCATGTGACGGTAAATGTGGCGGAATTTTAATTACTAAGAAATGAAAAGAACTATTCTCTTTCCAAATATTAGTTGAAAAATCTTACAGTAACATGAAACAATTATGATACATAAATATTTTACAGCACACAACTAATATTCGTTAAAGGAAGACAGTAGATATTCGTGCAATTAACCTGTTTTCATGCGTATCGTCTTTTACTAAGAGCGAACAATAAAATATTCGTTTTCTTTTATCAACAGCGAAAATACATCTTCAATTATTTATAAAAACCGAAAGACATATATCATTCCCCGACTTTCAGTTGAACAAAAACATCTATATTTAAGTTAATTCTAATAAAAACGGAATGAATAGCCATTGATTAATTCATTACTGAGCGTTTTTACTAAGTTTAATAATTTGATAACATCTTAGAAAGGGACAAACATCTTTAATCACAAAAATTGTAACATATGCTAATTGTGGTTTGGAAGTTCTTTTGTGTCTACCTAACTTTATATTGTTTATGAAAAATTAAATATAAAATCATAGCCTACATTGGGTTTTGGTAACTCGTCACCAAATTAAACGTTTTATATTTCAGAGAAATTGTATTTTACGAATTTTAACATTAGAGGAACCCCCTCGCCATGTCATGTTTAATGTCAAGTATGGATCTTACGGAGGGCAATTATGTTTCCAATGGATGCTATCAGTTTTACATGTCATTGTTCTAAATAGAGAATAACTATCGAAAGGACTAAACATTAGTGGTGACATCAGAACAAAAAGGATAATAAGCAGGTACAAAGGGAATCAAATTAGTGGTAAATTCACCTAAAATTAAACTATGGGTAAATTCTAGCTATGAGAGAAAGAATTCATCATAACTAATGGCTGGGAAGAGAAAACGACTCAACAGGAAACCAATGACTTCTTATTGAAACTCAAGATGATTTAAGTTAAAACTCTTCTGAAAAAAAAGCAAAGAAATATCTTGAACAAACCTTGAAGGTAAGTGTAGAGAATAACGCAAAATTAGGAAGAGGTCAGCTTAGGTACGCAAGGGAGAGGCAACTCAAGAAAAACAAGCCATGGCTGATTATGGTTACGTTCTAATTCGACATGCAGAACTTGAGTTTCTTGCGGGAGTCCTTTGCAGGTGATACAAGTGTATACGTATTGATCGTAAAGGATGAAGTGTGGCAGAGAAATCTACCCGGAAATCCTGAAGCAGAGATTTTTAATCGAAACAGCAGTTAACCGGAGTGACGACGGGCGAAGGGAGCACGTCGAAGGGAGCAGGTGGAGGGGCAAGAGAGAGAGAGAGAGAGAGTGGTGGAGAGAGAGGAAATTGGCGCGTAGGAGATGACTGGTTTACGGCACTTCGAAGCGCGGGGGGCGAACTAGGATGGCGTCCGTGCCCGACGCGGAGAACAAGTGGGAGTGATTTTTATATTTCCGAACGGCACTGTGGGATTCCGAGAGTTATTTTTGATTTGCGAAGGGGGACGAAGGGGAATGCTGACTTATGTCAAAAATACTCCCCACGGCAATAGCTCATATACGTCTCAGTAGTTTCCTCTGTTTTCGAGGATAAATTTTCCATCTCCGAGAGGTTCTCGTTTTTACATTGCCTTATGAAATATATCTCGATAGATTCCGAACGAAAAGTGGCAAAAGCAATCCTTTTTATTCCGAAGCAATTCATAGCCAAATTATTGTCATGTATAATATGGATAATATAATTATAATTTCACAACTTCAATTTTTCATGTATCATTAATTCAAAGTATTAGTGTTAAATTCAAATTAGTGTTGAGCAAGAAGCTCCTATGATAAAAATATAGAATCGGGCTTGAGACTTAGAATTTAAATAAATAAGTCATAATTGACCTATAAAACGTTTAAAAATATATTTTTGACGCTTATTTTCCCAAAACTTTACTGTTCGATAAATTAATCAATTGAAATTAATGCTTTTTGAAGCATTAATTTTAATTGATGTTCACTCAGCCTATGTTATAGTGTAACTAAACCTAATCAGGAGTGGATGGATCCTGTCACAATTATGTTTTTTTCGGAGCTTTCATTAACATTGCCTGAAAATATCGAATCACATGGTACAGTCTTTTCAAAGGTAAAGGCCCGTCCTGCCTGACCCACGACCTCAGGGTTAGCAAGTAGGTGCCGCTCGCTGGGTCAGTCATCTTCCCACGCACAAAACTTGGCATGCTTAAATCCATCACGTTTTTGGGAAAAATAAACATATAATTGAGCATTTAATGCCCTAAAGAAAAAAAATAAGAGCACAGTCAGAAGTTCTGTTTTTATATTTAAATATTACCCATTGTATAGGTTATTGAAAATATCACAATGATAGTTTAAGACGCGTTTTAAAATCACCCGACGACTTCACTCGCTCGCTATAAGCGCATGTCACATTTATAGAACGTTGCTTGGAAACATAATTTTTTTAAAGATGTCTAAAACGTTTTCATGATGAAATTCGTATATTATTTTTATCTCTCAATCCCATAAACCTTTACTCATGTTTCAACTAGTGTTCCCTTAGTGCTTATCGCGTTTTCGAAGGAGAGAATTGAAGGAGAAATGTTCTAGATCAGAAGCTTTCAGCGCTACATGTTCCACTCCGGCATTATTCCACACGTCTCGCGTCCCTCCTTTCCACCCCTCTTCCCCAGCAGCACCACTTCCACCCCCCTCTCTACCCTCCCTCTTTTTCTCCGTCGATCTCCACTCCCCTCACCGTCGCCGCCGATTTGCCTCAGAGGAGCATGGAAGAAATTCTTTGCGGAGTGTGTGGAAGGAGAGAAAGAGGAAAAAAATATGGAAATGCATTTCCTTAAAATGTCAGGAAATAGGAGGAGAAAAAAAGATGATAATCTGAAAGTGAAGTCCCGCGAATGGAAAAAATAACGTGACTAAAAATGAATTTTAAGTGATTGAAATTTATTTTCCATCATTCCTACTCGACATGGCTCTTCTAGTTTCTTTTATCAACCGGAAGGGGATTGTAGGGATTCGGATTGACTCCTATTGCCAAATCCTATTTCCTAGGGATTTCAGCGGAGTAAATAAATATTTTCAGCGGAGAACGATCTAATCCATTAAAAGACCTAGTAGTTAGTATGTTTTATATAATTCACATACTAATTTCATTATCAGAATACAGAATTCATTCAAACTTATTGCGAATCAAACTAGTTCTGCAGAATATTTTCCAAGGCGAAAAAGCTTGATTCTAGGAAAGTAAACGGTGAGGCAACATAACTTCCTTTTTCAAAGGGGTTTTCCTCATAAAAAAGGAAGTTATGTTGCCACACCCTGTACATAGATACTTGCCTTGGGACACCTGTACTCTATAATTAATACATGAGAGATTCATCACAGATCCTGAGGCTTAGAAAACGAAAGAACTTTCTGAATTCCACAAAATGATATTTATAAATACAACCTTATGTCAATTTTATGCCGCCTAAAGAGGGCACGCACTGTTAAAACCTAAATAGCATTGAAAAAAACGAAGGTACATCAAAAGATGATACCCACAAAAAGCACTAAAAGTAGAATTGAAAAAATTGTTATCATAAAATGTTTTTTCATTAGCTCGCACGTCATAAATAACTTTCCCAAAAGGAACTACGTAAAATTTTACTCCGTAACATGCGAAAGAGATTGGAAAACTACTATTTCTTTCTCCTACAGCTCACGTCGGCAGCACCTTTGGAAGTAATTCCCGAAATATTATGTCATTGCTACAAAATACGAATATGGAAAATAACACACTTCCACTTGGAAGGCTTTCTTAGCTCAGAGTAGAGACGTGAATCCACGTTAAGTAAGTTTTTGCCCCAGGGAAGATTAAAGGCAAGCAACCCTATTTCCACTTCTAAATCACCATACGAGTATTACGAATTCCGTCTGACTAGTGTTATGAAACCTCAAATCAAAAAGACGATCGCAGTTTTAATTAATAAACTCCATTTTCTCCTATTTAAATTGCATTGAAACGCCACAGACAATGTGATACTCGTCCTTTAATCGAATTTACTGAGTCAGTATATTATTTATTTATGTATATTGATTGATGGTCCAGCATTTGGATCGGCATTGCAATGACTTTACTTGTAATTATCGTAATTACTTGTTCAACGCATTTATCATAAATTCATTCATTTTTATATTTATTTATTGTTATATACTGCGAGCTACTTTCCTTTGTTTTTCTGACATAATTTGGTAGAAATAGCCAAATATCCCCACGGCTGCATTGTCTTCCATCTACTCCAGAGCACTCTACTGCCAGTGATTGGCTACAGTTTGAGCAAACAAGGGAAAATTTCAAGATCATAAATCCATTGTGGTTAATACGAGTATTGTATTCTTCCTGCAAATTACGACTCTTGTCCACACCTTTCTTTTTTTCTTTCTCCTGTTAAAGCTTCTGGCCACCTCAGACGTCTCCCACTATCCCAGACGATTTGGCATTTTAATTGGGATACATTTCTGTTTATCATAACCTGGAAATCAGGTGCAAGCACTTTCTGTTAGTTTGGTCTGCATGCTGTCGCGAATAATCGGGACCGAATATGGCCAAAGTGCAGTCGTGCAGCGCCATTTCCTCCCCTAGTAATCTTTCATGCGGCTCGTTTAAATAGTGATTTTGAAGTAAAATGCTATTTATTATTCTTAATTTTTGTGCTCATGGAAGCATGTATACGATGGAGTTCCTCCTTTCAACACCGTGGATTTTTTTTTGTGTTTACAAGCTTTCCAGTAGCTAATGGGAACTAAGAATTTTGACAAGGAATATCCTCATTAGCCGACAAAATTTTCACTACTGACGATCTCCTTAAGAAATATTTGCAAATAAAATTACTACTAGTACGGATAAATATCAATTGATAATGTTAATAATGATCTGATATAACGCATACTCGTATGCAATGATAGGAGCAGGTAACGACTAACATCATCACATTAGAAAGGCATAAAACAAAGAAAACCACCGGTTTTTCATTTCATCAATTATTTTTGGAGCAGAAATGCCCAAGAAATTACCACCAACCGTTTTGATGACGAAGTTTTTGACAGTAGAGCAAGGAAATGTAAGTGACCAACTCCCTAAATATCGCACTCAGAATATTTAATTTTACACTGTAACTTAGCTCCTCCGAATTTAGACCGGATTTAGCCATTTCCCAGGAGGCAATGTGTGCGCACCCTTATTTGAAAATAGTTCCTAACTCAGACAAACCTAAGAAGAGGAGACGAAAGCTGGGAAACGGAGGGACATTGTGCCCCCCACCACACGCCCTCACGACGGCTTGCGGGGTATTACGTAGATGTAGATGTAAGTGTGAATTCAGCTCCAACGTATGATTTTCGAAAGCGGAGAAATGGGAAGTGAGGGTTGTTGGGAAAATGCGGCGTAGATGGGGATGGAATGTAGTGTTGAGGTGACTGGGAAGGAAATAAATGAGCCAAGATACGCGGGAGAGGAAGTTGGAAGGGAGAAATATGAACAAAAGCAAACGTAGGCGCGGGACTAGCCGAGATGGCGGATGGGAATGGGGCGAAGAATTTACGGAAGACGAAGAGAGTGATGGGGTGGGGGAGGGGAAGAAAAGGAGAGAAGTGATGGGCAAAAGAGAGGGAGGAAAGGGGTTGGACAACACAAATTGATGGTGGGAAAGGTGGGCCAGGCTCTGAGAATCTCCACCCTGGTGGCGAGGAGAATGAAGAGAAGGAAAGGGGTGAGAGAGGGACGGAGGGAAGGTAAAGAGAAGGGAACGAGGGGAGTGAGGAGGGTAAGATAATACAACAAAAGATTAGGAGATGAGAGGGAGTGAGCAAGATGAGTTACGGCGAAGGGAGGCAGGCGGCTGCAGTAAGAAAGCGGCAATGAAGGATTAAGGGCAAAAACGACCAGAGAGAGGAAAATGGAAACGGAGGGAAAGGGAGAGTGGAGGCTCTGAAGGGAAATTGGTGCCATAAGGTTGAGGGGTTCTTGAGAATTTAACCCTCCAAATGAAAATTATGAGAGATTTGGAGGACGTATCTACTTTCGGAACTAACGGTCACCCCGAAAAAAATTAAATGTGGCGTTGCACATGGTAAAAAGATATGGTAAAGGAGGTTACGATTGCATTTTTTCACGGATTTAGATGCAAAAGAGAAGAATAAGAAGAAGCAAAAGGCATTTAGTGGCGAAAGGATTCCATTCGTTGATGAATGACAAATGATTTAGATTGAACACTATTACATAACTTACTATCGCAAAAGTCACTAACAAAGAGCTTTAGCACAAGCCTGAATTAAGTTATGAACATGTTAATCTGTATATTTTGATTTAAACTGACTGCTAATACTATTTAATAACCGACTGTTGGGAAGACTGGGCTTTTATTTCAGTGTCATAGCCGTAGACCAATGACTCATCTCGACTTATCACCTTTAGAAAACCTTGCTCATCGTTTGCGCCTTAGAGCAAGTTCCCTACGATTGCGAAACGAAAGCGAATGCCACGAGGCAGCTGATGAATATTTTCTGAAAAGAACTCTGCTGATTGTTTTTAAAAGTGGAAGAGACGATGGAAAAAGTTTCAGGGTCCTATTTTATGTGTTTTTGGGCAAGGCACTCTGGGCACCTGCAGCTCCACCCAAGCTTTGTGATTTTTCGGGTACCAGATTTCTTCCTGGGAAACCATAACGGGCACAGGGAAAGGAACTGGCCCCCCTACCCTGATGTGTGAATTTCACACGCCGTGTAGGGCTTAGTACTGGGTGAACTCTACCATCACCTACTAAACCGACCTTCGGGTTGATTACTGTGTTTATATATATTATATATATTTATACACACACATTCATATACATACACACACAAGTTCACGTGTATGTGTATATCTGTATATATATATATATATATATATATATATATATATATATATATATATATATATATATATATATATACACACACATATATATACATATATATATACATATATATATATACATATATATACACACACATTATGTTTAAGGAAACTCTCGGTTTAGTTTTTAGTTTAGTTTAGGCAGGTGCAGGGCGGAGAGAGAAAGGAAGGCGTCGGGAGAGGGGTGATTATTGAGGTCGTGCGGCAGGAGCGGAGGTTGACGGTAAGGGGGAGGCCACTAATGATGGGCAGGGTTCAGACCCAGTTCACAGCATACCCCTAGGAGTAAAATGCAGAATGATGTGTCTGAGAGGTGAGGAGATGAAATAATTGACCAATTCTAATAGAAATTTAAGGAAACATTGTAGAAGGGAATATGTAAGGGAGAAGGCGGAGAGTTTGATGGGCAAAAGGGGTTGCAAGAGGCACGGTGATTATTTAGCGAACCCTGAAAGGTGTGGTGCACAGACCAACTTAGAAAAAGGGGCAGAGCAGGCGGTTCAGCTAGTCAATTATATTACGATGTGCCAATGAGGGAGCAGAGCGGGTTGGAAAAGAACTAGTCAGGAGTGAAGAGAGGCAAGGAGTAGTGAAGACTGTACATGTTTTACATTTGGGTCGATTGCAAGGTATCGATGTGGATTTGCGGATAACATAGGATTTGGATAAGGATTAAGTGAAATATTGATACATTCCATAAATTTTCATGACGTTTAAAGTTGACGCAGGGGAATTTATGTCGAATGTTTGCAGTTTTTTGCTGCCGGTCAGAATGATCAGTACTTTGAGAATATGTCCGAGGGACTGAATTCCAGGAAGTACGTTGCGCAGATGGAAAAGTTGTGCGAGTTATTGTCTTGGAAAGTTTTGGCCGCGTGAAATATTAGAAGAATTTTTTCATTTAAAAGAGACCGCAATGTTTCTTCATGTCACTCCGTTCGAAATCAATACGCTGATAGGGTATACCACACATCGATACACTACTCCCTCTTCAAGATCCCGTGTCTCAGCATCCCACCTCCTGCCCTCACATCAGCTTTCTGCTGCCTACTACTTCGCTGCAGGATATCTCTGAGAAATCTTTCCTCCGTGTATGCCTTTCTTCCACCAGGGACTTTATAACCACTCAGAGCAGTACGCGTTTAACCAAAGTACGCTTAGTCACATCCCCTTCCTCCGCCGCGGCACTTTTCAAACCTTGATCTGGCGTCCCTTTTTTGACGTCATTCACCCATCCTTTCGGTTTTTCTGCGACACATCACCCAAAGTAATGATCTCCAACCCGTTCCTTCCGAGCGATAAGAAAATTTACAAGACCCAGCAGACAATACCCTCTTAAAACTTTCTCGCTATTTTATTTTTCGCTAGAAATTTCCGCCACCGTACATTTTAACCACTTGTTTACACCAGCATGCAATTCTGCGTAACTGACAGAGCACTGTGTGCAAGCCACGTCTAGCAAGATATTCGCAACGGGAATATTCCCATGTGAGAAAAGTATGTCATCTAGTTCCAGTAGATGGGATGGTGGGAGATACAAGGGTATCCTAAGCCCTAGGGGAAAAATTCCTATTTTCTGGGATGCATAAGTTCATCATTGCACAATATTCTCTAACTCTCATGGTTCCTTAAAAACTTAGTAATTTTAAAGGAGCGCTATCTCATCCAGCATCCATCAACGTAAAAAACAAATCTGAGGAACTACTTTTTTTTATAAATACCAATATACGCATTAATTCAAAAAACGCATCAAATACACGAATTTGAAAGAATGAGGTGGCGAAATGATCGCTGAAAAATTACATGGTAGGCCATCAGAAGCATTAATACAGGCATCATAGGAAATTTAACTCATATTTCTATATTCCCCCAATAATTTTTTCAAACATTTTTAATTTTTACCTGCATTGAAAGCGACACAGAAACAATTTTTTCCTAAATTTTTATGATCAACGTTGTGTAATGCTTTGAACTGTCAATATCAACACAATTTAAAAATGTCATAAAAGTGGAAGTAAAAAGGAGGTGAAAAAATTTAAATCATGCCCGAAAGCAAAATTATACATTTACTGGGTAAATGCTGCCTTCTTTTAACAAATTCATTGCAGCTCCCAATGGTTTTTTAGTACTGGGAGTACATAAGGCACTTTATTTATTCACTCAAAAATAGTCCATAATCCCAACATTTTGAAATTTTCCCTTGGGTTATTAACAAGTGAATTAAAAAACACTCAAGTTCTAACTGGAGAAAAACCCACCAAGGCAGGAATAGAACTCACAAATTCAGGAATAGTACGTCTCCCACAGGCACAGAAGACAGAAAATTCATGGCATTTAGTTTCGGAATCAGGGAAAACTTATGCGTTGCTATGATTATGACTACTCCAGGGAAAAGTTACGTTCAACTGGAGGATGTGGATGCCATGAAGCGATAAGTTAAACATTATTGATATCGAACGACGAATGTGGGAAAGAGGTGGTTGGAGAAATTCATCACATTAAACTCTTTAAAAAGTTGTTTTTTATAGATCGTTGGGTTTCTAGCATTTGCAACGATCACTCGATTGTGGGAAAGGAAATGGGACCCGTTTACGGTTTCCCTTCCTTCATAAACGTGGAGACGGTAAAGGGACGAGGAAAAAATTAGAAAGGAGCTAAGTCGGCCTCTTTCCTTTCACTCGGTCTTACTTCCTTTCCAAAAAAGACAAGATTGAAGCAAAGGAAAACAAGGAGGAGAAGCAAATGAAACTGAGGGGTATGAGGGAAAAGCTGGTGGAGGCTGAGGACTGAAGACCAAGTCGGGAGGACGGATCGAAGCAGAGCAAAGCGGCGGCGAAGGAGAGGAGCGGGGACAGAAGAGCCTGCATCTCACAAAGGACAAGCGCCGGAGAGAGGAGAGTCAAGGAACTGGTGAATATGGAACACCATAACGGTAGAAGCGTTTCCACTGATGCATTACCCACCAAATGCGGCCAGGAATACGGTCTTCTTCACTATTCCAATATATATACATATATATATATATATATATATATATATATATATATATATATATGTATATATATATATATATACATATATATATATATACATATATACATATATATATATATATATATATATATATATATATATATATATGCATATATATATATACACACGAGGGTCATCCGGAAAGTAGTACCCGTTCGTGAAATAAAGACAAAAGTAAATATTAACAAACATAAAAAATTTTATTTGAAAGAGGATACTTTAAACTACTTCTCAACATAATCTCCAAGCAAATTAAGGCATTTGTCATAACGTGTGACAAGTTTCTGTATTCCTGCTGCATAGTCCTTCGCCGCCAGCTCATTGAGATACGCGAGGGACCCATCTTGCACAAATTTTTGCATAATGCAGATGGTGTTTAACAATTTCATGAACAATTGTTCGAGAAACATTGGGAAAATGCTCACAGATGTCATCAATTGTGACGCGCCGATCGTTCCTCACGAATTCGTCAACTGAGCTCACCAGTTGGTCTGTAATGACAGACGGTCTCCCCGAACGCTCATCGTCGTGTGTGTTCCCCCTCCCCATGTTGAAGTTGCGACACCACCGCCGAACAGACGACTCGTCCATTACATTGTCTCCATACACCTCCTTTAATTGGCGATGAATATCACATGGGCGAACGTTTCTTGCATTGTGGAATTTAATCACTGCCCTCACTTCACAACTGGCGGCGTTCTCAATTTTTTTAAACATTGTAAACAATCACAGAAACAACACAGGCAATGCTAGCGTCACGCAACTTGGCTCAGAGAAGGCAGACAAGCCACTGAAGCTATCTGACCTCGTCCAGCGGCTACTCGCGTCGTCAGCACTTCATGCGGCACGAACGGGTACTACTTTCCGGATGACCCTCGTAAAACTTGGACAGCAACAAACAATATAAGAACACATAAAAAGAACACTTATAAGTTATTTCTTAATAATTTCGACGAACTTAAGCTCCGTCTTCTTCGGAAGAAACAGTAGTACTCAGTACTGAGTACTATTGTTTCTTCCGAGGAAGACGGAGATAAATTCCGTCGAAGTTGTTATAAGTGTTCTTTTTATGTGTTCTTATATTGTTTGTTGCTGTCCAAGTTTTATATGTATATACACCCTTGTTATTGCCCAAGTTTTTTATTCTACACTTCCGTGTTACTTCGACGACATCATCTATATATATTTTCACACATACATGGTCTCTGCACCAGCTGAAAACTGTCCTCCAACGGCAAACCAACGCTTTCTAAAAGGCACGGTCCACCCCAAACATTGGAACTGCACAGCTTTCCCGAAATCCTGTCATCATCAAACTAGAAATACGCATTTGGAATGAGGTCCAAGCATCAACAGAGCAAAAAATACACGGCAAAGGAGAAAGTCAAGATTTAGATTATAATGCTAAGCAGGAAAAGCCAACGGAGAGCAATGGTTATGTGAATAGAGAAGGAAAAATTGAGTTTATATGTTCCAAGAACTGAGTAATGACTAGACATGAATTTTATCATCTTCATGCTGTTTCTTTTTATATCTACTCTTCATCGATAGTTCACTCCGCAGAAAGTCTAAAGACCAATTCACGTGAGGCTGATTTGATAACTCAATTATGACGGCTGAACCTCATTTCTGGATAAACTAATCTTATTAATTACATTTAATCATTTATTTATGTGCCTGTAAGCCACAGCTAGGATGTGCGGCAGGGGGGGAATACACACCTGACTAATTTTTACCCGAATATGACCCTACCGTGGTCAAACAATGTTATTATGATCCCTTATCGTGTTTTGGAAAAATGACATCTTAAATATATTATTATTATTATTATTTACACAATTACGTTGCAATTAGGCGAATTTCCTGGTGGCAACCGTCAAGTTAGGTCAAAGATAACTCTTACAACGAAAATTACATGCGAACACATAAAAACAGATAAGAGACAAAATATTTTTACATAATGACACTTTCACATCACATACAAACCAACTTCCACATCACATACAAAATGCCGTCCACATCACATACAAACAATATTTTCATAGCTACAATGAAGTTTATTACCCAGTGGCTGCTTTACATTTCAACTTAAAACTTCTAAAAGTAGATGGAGAGGGCTCAAACAAACCTCCAGGCAGCTGGTTCCAATCAGTTAAAGTTCTATTTAAAAAAGAGTATCTTTTCTTATTTGTTTTTTGAGTCCTTATTTTTATTTTGAAGCTATGGTCGTTTTTTCCCTTAAAGTTAGGCTTTTCTATCCCTTGCCATAAATCTTCCCACGCTTCGTCCTTTTTAACAATTCTATACGTCGCGCCTAACCTACTCCTTTTTCTTCTATTTTTCAAACTCTCCCATTTCAGTATATCTAACATTTCTGTGACACTATCTGTTTTTTTTGTACCTTCCGAGTACATATCTTGCTGCCTTTCTTTGAACTTTTTCTATCTTTTTAATATGTCCCACCTCATATGGATCCCATACTATGGAGGAGTATTCTAGGATAGGGTTAACCAGTGCCTTATATACTTTTTCTTTTGTGGCTACGCTACTTCCTTCTAAATTTCCCATCACCCAATGCAATACTTTAAATGCCTTCCGTGTCAAGTTATCTACTTAGACTCCCCACCCAAGATCCCTAGTTAAATAAATGCCTAAATATTTGCATTGACTGGTACATGGGATTCTTTCTCCAAAGAGGGTGTAAATTTCCTTTTCTGCATTAATTTTATTTGAAAAATTTATATGCTTACTTTTACTTATATTAATGCCCATATTATTATTTGTAACCCAGTCACCAAGGCGATCGATGTCATTTTGTAGTATTACGTGGTCATTTAAATGCTCTATCCGTCTGTATATAATGCAGTCATCAGCAAAGGGTCTTATTTGGGAATGTAAATTGTATGGTAGATCGTTTACGTAAATTAGGAAGAGTAATGACCCTAGAACACTGCCTTGTGGAACTCCTGCTAATACGCTCGCCTCATTTGAAAATGTATCCCCTAATTTTACTTTTTGAGTTCGGCCCCTAAGAAAATTTTTTATCCATTGTTTTACCCTCAAGTCCAATGGTAACGACTCCAACTTTAACAATAATTTATCGTGAGGCACTCGGTCAAAAGCTGCCGAAAAATCAACGATTACTGCATCCACATCCTTTCCTTCGTCTATTGCGTCGCCGATATATTGGCTTAATCCCAAAAGCTGCGTTTCACACGAGTATCCCGTTCTAAACCCATGTTGGTGTTTGAATAGCCATCTATCTCTTACCCACCATTCCCGGATGTAGTCAGCGATTCTTTTTTCCATTATTTAGCAAACAACTGAGGTTATGCTTACCGGTCTATAATTGTTGGCAATTGTTTTATCCCCTTTCTTGAAAATTGTTGTAATATTTGCTTTTTTCCAATCATTGGGCAAGGCATCATTATTTAAAGTTACTTTGAATAGATGACTCAGGTACAAAGCTATTGCGGTGTCACCCAGTTTTAGAATGTCAATTGAGATATTATCCGGTCCCACTGACTTATTTTTCCTCATCCTCCTTATTTTTTTCACAAAATATGATTCCTCCAAGATAATACCGTTTGTCGAGGGCAGTAAGCTATTGGGTGCTGTTATGCTCATGAAGTTCTCTGTTGTTTCTGAGCAATTTAGGCAAGCCTCATTTTCTATTTTTGCTTTCTATTCCATCCGTAAGGAGTTGAACATATTTGCTATTTCTACAGGGTCTGTTACAATGCCATTTTCCTTAGTTTTTAATATAGTCACGCGTTCCCTGTTATCTTTCCTTGTTCTCATGTATCTATAAAATTTAGTTGCGTTGTCTTTCGAAATTGCATTGATAAGAAATTTTTCCTTTGCCTCCTTCTTTTCCCTATTTAGGTTCCGGAACAAGGTCCTGTAATGGTGTGACATTTCTGTACTTTCATTCTTTAATCTGTGTTCCTGTCTTACCGCTATCTTTAGTTTTTTTATGGTTTTTTTGTAGTACTCCGGATTCGTGTTCTGTTTCAAATTTTTTATGGGAACATACTTCATTTGCCCTAGACTTGATTATCTAACCTTATTGACATGATCTCGCCTACCTTAGTGCGATAGGAGTAATTATTCGTTTTAGACATCACTGCTAAAATTAGTCCCTTCCAATTAATGCAAGAGCTTCATTCTGCACAAGTCTGCATTAATCAAGATATATGCATCAAATAATAGGAATATTGTCATCCTTTTTATGGTTGAAACTGAATATATGACCCCAACTGCCCATTTTATTTCAATAGACTCTAAGTTTCAGTTAAATTGCATTAATAGAGGCAAAGATTGGGCATGTAGACAGTTCAATTAAGCCAGTTTTACATTTAATCTTTCATTGAGAACGAACGTTACAAGAATCTAAGCATCCCAACGAAGTTCTTCAGATAAACTATGGAGATGGTTGTAAAATATTAAAAAACAGTTAAATTTCACTGCCGCAATGGCTAATTTTGCTGTAAAATAATTTGTCTGAGGGTAATTTCAAAGATTGAATACAAGTAATGATGTTAGGCTTATAATAAATAAGGTTGAATTTCCAAAAATTATAATCTGTTCAAAATGATACCAATCCTATAAGGACCCCTAAAACGGTATTATTAAATAAATAATAAATTTCTTTACTTTTAACTCAGATCGGGTTACCTCCTCGATACAAGGTGTTTTAATGAAGGTAGAGAAGCTGTTGGAGACAACGAACATTCAGGACGCCTTTCAGCCTTAAAAATTGGAAAAAATCTTGCAATAGTGAAGGATTTGTAGGGCAGGCATTGCAGATGAAGTGTTTTCATGGTTTCTGATGAGCTTGGCATCCATAAGAGTGATGTGTTCACTTGTGCCCGAAAGCATGGGTATGAGAAATTTGTGTGCGACGTTGGTGCGAACGAACAAAAGGAAACCCGCAAGCTGGTCTGCCATGAGCTTCTCCACCATGTGAGTGAGGATCCAATTTATTTAAACATTACCCCGCTAGATTTCTTCCTCTTCCCATATCATAAGTGCTTGATGAAAGATTGTCACCACGGCTCGGTGGAAGCGTTACTACAAGTCGTGACGAGGGAGATTATTAGCATTCTGGGCGCCAATTTCCGGAAGGCGTACGATGCGTGGAAAACCTGCTGGCTGCCGTGTGTTCACGCACGAAGGTTTGAAGACTTTTGAAAAATGTATCAACATATATATATATATATAGATATATATATATATATATATATATATATATATATATATTGACGCATAATCATATACGTATATACATTTATATATATGATATATATATATATATATATATATATATAATGTATATATATATACATAATTTAATGATGCTAAAAATACCGCGTGAAACTCCTAAAAAGTTTAAATTTCAATCTAGAGGATATTCCTAAATATTTATCTGTCATCCTTTGTATTTTATGGCTTTTCACCCTCAAACATCTCACGCTTTCAGATGATAGGAGGATGGCCAGAGTCTCTCACACGATGCAATCGAGCAAGCATTACAGAATTTTCTCATCTATTACGCCTTCACCGCCCATGTGCACACTTTCGGTCACTGATAACTGTTCCAAGCGTAGCCAGTAAAAGTGACGGGAAATTAGTGAATTTCCCTTCAAAATAAAATACTCAGGGAAACTGCTAGTGTGCAATTATCAAGAATAGGAAAATATTATGAGGAAATATTGTGAACATCCCACTCATTCGAATTGGTTTTCAATGTTATTCCGCTCCTGCTAAACATCCCTCCAAGATTTAAGAGTTGAATTTTCATACCACTGCCCACGCCTCCTTACATTCGGTACCACCGCCGTTTCTCTCACTCCCAAGTGGCATGGACTCACGCTTCATTGCTTTTCGTGGACACAGCAAAATTCTAATGCGACTTTCACTCAGTGAAGAGTATAATTGTGTTTTGCAGCGAAGCCAAATGCCCAGAGCAGAACTCGTGCGAGTAAATAATTCACAGCCCACGGAGTCCCTTCACGGGTTGAGTACTTTTTTCAAAGTTATTTGGAATCTGCGAACTAAAATGACAGAAAGATCCAAAGCGAAGAAGATGGGGTTAGACCGTGGCCGAAAAGCTTTTTTCTCCGACAACGTCCCCACTAACAGCGGTCAGAGTAGAGGCGGATTTGGGAAAAAATGTAATGCATTCTTTTCTTCGGAGCACTTGGTGAATGCGGACTCGGGAAATTTCCTTGGGGGGATTACGCTTCTGCGAAAAGATTTTCAGGATGAAATGAGAAGAGGAATAATTCTACCCTAAAACGGTCATCGCTTTTCGCTTAAAAACACTTCTGTACTCTCAATGGTTGTGATGAATGAAAAGTCATTTTCGGTACGTTGCATTTATTATGATCGTGCAGCAGGTAATGGTAGGCAAACAAGAGCACACGAGTGCATTTATTTTAGCGAAAAATATCGGATTTCTTAGTATTTATACAAATACTGAAAGTTAGTTAAAAAATTCTTTTCAAACTCACAATGACGGTTGACGTTTTGGTATTAAAGAAAAACGAAATATTCATTCAATTATTTACTCCCATGATAATTGAAACTTTCAAAATAGCTCCTCTTTCTCTCTCTCTCTCTCTCTCTCTCTCTCTATATATATATATATATATATATATATATATATATATATATATATATATATATATATATATATATATATATATATATATACACATACTAGGGTGTATATATGTATATATATGTACATACATACGAGGGTGGCCCGAAAAGTTTCCGACCCAACAAAGATACAAGACTTTTGCTGAAATTTTCTGATTCGGAAACTTTTCAGACCACCCATGTACACACACACACACACACACACACACACACATATATATATATATATATATATATATATATATATATATATATATATATGTATAATATATGTGTATTTGTATATATGTATATTATAATATGTATGTGTATATATATACAGTTATATATGAAAATATATTTTATGTTTGAACGAAAAGTCATCACAAAAGTTAATATAAAGCCAGTCATAAGCGTGGTGATGATATAAAAAACTTATAAATGCAAAATAAATGGGCAATTACTGAGTTTTCGTCCTTCCGTTATTTAGGTGGTCGGTCCACCAAAATACTCAAATACCAAAACTGTGAATCTTTTTTTTCTGTTTCAAAGTATGATACATCGTCGCTACGGTTGTATGCATAGAATGTAATTGGTGAATGTTGCTGACGCTTTTATCCATAGAACATAATAAGTGAGGGTTGGCGAAGGGATTCTCAACACAAGGATTCATTAGTTTAATTTTTACTGCACCTGCCTCAAAAGGGGATGGCGCCATAGGTAGTACCAATTTCATATTTTTTGCTCCAATTAAGAACAAGATAAAACTACTGTATCATATGGAATAAACACATCTAACTCCTTGCCATATTATCGTATTGCGTGTAACCAAACGTGTCTACTTGAAGCACATAAAAATACAAAAACGTAAAAAGGAGGCTCACAGATATAATTTCTGAGACACTGATCAACTCTTGCTTAATGAACGCGCGCAAAAGTAATCATCCACCGAGGGATTTTAGATACCATTCAATTTAAATTATGATTCTTTTGCCGTGATTTTGATCGATAAAAGTCACGAATGATCAAAAATTGAACCATAGGACAGACAGACAGTTGACTATGATGTAGTTCCTTTACCTCTATTCTCGTAATAACGTTGTATGTCAATTCTTTGGAGTGCTTAAAGCTTTGTGACACATGCCTGATAAGCTCATCTGATAAAATAATATCCAATGAGAAATTTAAGGGAGATTAATATCAATTTCAGTCCCCCTAAATTGATCATAAAAACAATTGGGCATTTATATCAACTGGAAAGTCGCTTTTCTTCATGCGAATTCGCATTACTTTTACAAAACCCTCATTGTAGCACAAAAACCTCATTACGCCAAAACAAAGTTTTTGAACAAAATAATTTTCATTTATTCCATTCATTATACATTTGCACTTAAAACAAAGATAAAGAGGGTGCGATGCTACTAGGACAACAGAAAATTTATTGAAATAGCACAGTTAAAAAATTCACAGAGCAGCTTTGAGGAATAAAAATGAAAGCACATGGAAATAAACATGGATTAACAGAGACATTAATCAGAGACTGTACAAATTATCCCCGAATATTTCATGAAATAAAGTAAAGGTATCATAGGGTAAAATACATTAATCGTATAGTAGACAATTAATCATCCAATATTATTATTTTTATTTAATAATCTATGTAAGAAATGTCTACGCTCGTTGCATTCATTGTGGACCAATCTACGATTTACAAAACATCCTAGAGAGAGACCTATTGGCTTTGCAATTAGATACTTAAAGATTTGAATCAAATATTTATTCAAGATTGAATCAAGATGGTAATTTTAAAAGTTCCCGAAAAAAATCATTTTACAAGTGAGTTCACGGTTCGACATAATTATATACCATTCTCGCCAGTAATTAAGCAATTTGTCAAATGTTCAGGGACTATTTGATCGGGCAATATATTTTGGAGACGTGTTAAACCAACTATGCCCATGCACAATTAATTTTTGATTTTTTTATCCTTTTTTTTATTTTCAATATAAAGCAAGAGCTCGTAAATTTTAAATTTAATACTCAAAAATCTGAATTTAACTTCAAAAGTATAAAATTCCTTCAGAAAATTCCTTCAAGATCAGAATGATAAAACATATTTCATTTCAAAAAATGTCACCTAAGTGTTAAACATTCGAAAAATTCTACCCCCTACGGCAGATTTAAAACAATATTCAACACGATAATTGCGTTCCCATTTTATATTCGTATCATAAAAATGTTGATTTGAAACTGAACAACGATTTCATTTAATTGAAATTAAAGAGAGAAAACATCATAGAACTTAGACTAACTCATCACTACTGCCACTAGGTATGCTAGGTATCTTCTTTTTCTTTGTACCTGTAGACACATTCAAAGAGAGAGATTCCTTATTATCTGCGGGAACAACCTTCATTTAAAATGTTGATGATTTCTTTCCTTTGAAAAGGAAAGAAAATATGCAAGCACTGTTAAACTATTTTCAATAATAGATCACATAGAAGTGCCAGTTTTTAATCCTTGTTTTATAGAAAGGAAATTTATCAGTGTTGTTACGTGAGCATTGATTTCTTTGAAGAGGATAGGTCCCTGAAGAACAATTAACTCTAGAAATATTTCCCATAGCCACCTGAAATGTGCCTCACATAAGTTGAAACTTCCGCGACCAAAAATGCCACGATATGGGTATCGAATATTCGTACCTTGGCAGTCCGTATCACATATAGGTGCGCAGTTTCCAAGCGATCCAATATGCACTGAAGTAAATGCCATAAAAGAATTCCTATCTCTAATAAAAACAGAAGGCAATCTACATCAATCCTGCTAAATTGGTATTTTGCAATTATTCTTTTTAATTCCGCCTATTTAAGCGAATAAGTCAATAATTTTGGATGGAATCAATGATTTCAAAGATTACGGCAATTACGGATGCACCTCAACAATGGCGAAATAGAAAATTCAGTTGCCTAATTCGAGCTAGGCCGTCGATTTAAGTCAGAATGAGGACTTTTTTACTTAACACGAAGAAGCTGCGATTGACAAGATTGAACTGGGATATAAAACTAGTGATGGGGTCGACACTCCAGCAATTTTTCAGTCAAGAAGAATAGATATACTTTTTGCATATTAACGTAAAAACCCTCAGCGCTAGAGAGAAATAAGGTACTTTTACTTTAGAATTAACATCAGGCGGGGATGACACAAAGACCAAAAACTCTTGTTCCCTAAATGTAATACTGGTTGCAATATGTATATTCAATGCAATTTGTAATTTTGAACAAGAAAGTTAAATCGTTATAGCCTAAATTTTCGAATGTCTTTCCTACTATTTAAAATAGATGGACGAAGTCAATTAGCGAAATAGGAAGACGGAGGATATGACTTTGATAAAGTTCGTATTCATCATAGACATTCATTAATGATAAGCGGCATGAAATACTTACTAATGACTCAATTATATTTGACTCATTAAAAATGAAATTTTTTTCACAGCCATCCTTATTGTAGATTAATTTCAGCATCATTTGTGCACGCATGCATTATAGAGTATCATAAAAAAATAGTAAGGAAATTTTTATCGGAGAAAGCTTCGATACAATAAAACCTACTACACGCGAATATATTTGAGTTAAGAAATCGACGATCGAATAAGTGCTCGGGAAAAAGTTTCGAAATATTTATGAATAGCAAAACTCAACACGAGATGAAATTAGGCCAAGGCCTTGGAAAAATATTTCTCCACAGAAGTTAAATAATTTACGCAATGCTAAGTTAAAAACTCCACGCCATTGTAAAGGAAATCGAAAATAATACAATGGTTTCCATAAGCAGGTAGCGGCCCCTTTTTAGCTGGAAGGGATCCTTAAAAAAGAAATAAAGTGGAAAAAAACAGGATAAGAAATAAGTACGTATTTTCGGAGCGCCTTGCATGGAATCATAACGAGAAAAAACGGTACTGCTTTCAGTGCAGAGGCGAGTACTTGTTAGAGGAGTGCGTGGATACTTGTTGTCGCTCCAGAAAAACCAAATCCACAATGTGCATTCACGGGAATGTTGGAGAGTTGAGGGAGTTTAACAAAAAATAAAATGAAATTCCACCATTAAGCTTCCTCATTCACGTCATTATCCAAACGATCTAAATGTGAGAGAAATACGCGAGCAAAATAATTATCGGGGCAGTATCCGGATATCCTGTTCTCAACACTTTTCACATGCAATGCGGCACATGACGTCAAGGGAAAGGCTCAGAATCGAAAAAAAATGTATTTTGAATTATTCAGCGATCGTCTTCTTCACTTAAACGTTGGATACCTGTAATACTATCTGGGGTCATTTGCTCAACGTATTGCACACACTGAATTGCGATGAAGAGAATAGAAATATTCCTCAGCAAAAACAGCCAACACGTCAAGTCCTAACGACAGGTTCATTTTAGTGAAACCTTCAACACGTAAGAAAGCCTAAATTTTCCAGTGATTTGAACAAGGGAAATCAACTTATTTAGAAAAAATTTATCTACCACGATGAGAGCGGGAGCACCCCTGCCTATGGTATATCTGCAAATACTTCTGCATCTGATAACCTGAAAGGAATGTCCCCCGTTCAGCAATTCTGCAGTAGACAACTCACGGTTTAAGGGATTTTACGCGAGATGGCACCATGGCTCCGATTGCATAACAGGCCAATCAGAACGACACAGGCTCAATTTGAAGAGATCTAAAATCTATAACGAAAGCAATTAAAATGTATAGTGCAACATGATTGCAATTTCGCCAAAGTTTTCCTATGTATCGCGATACTCATATATATCTACTACTCACAAGTTCTGGTTGGTAGTCATGTTATCAACAGAACTGATAATTTTCTCCATGATGATCTAGTATACCAATAGGTATTTCGTACCTCATATCCTGGACGGCCATGGCATCAGCGAGCAATTCCTAAACTATTACCTCCCTAGAAGAATTATAGTTTCCTTCGGTCTTTTCTTTGATTTTCCATCGAGTTACTTACTGCAAGAACTCCACTGTTAACCATATCCTCAAGTCCCAGCATCAATATCACTGATATAATTCAAACTAAATACAAGCTGGAAATGCACGCCTTTTAATGATAACTACAGTAAAATATTTTAGTCTTAAGCCACAGAAAAACCGAAAATTACAATCATTCTTCCATTCAGTATACTCCTACGAATAATGATTTTTTAAACCCCAAAGCCATTACGTCTGCCACATGTTAAGGTCAGGGCAAGTTTTGAGAAAATATTCATTGAACTACCTCAGTTTCAAAATCCTAAAATAAAACTTATTTTAATGTGGTCGCAAGTGTCTCTTGAATGTTAACGCCTTTTTCTTCAGGAATTAAATTCTTTCATATATTCCAAATTCCACGGCCAAGAGCCCGATATCATGAATTTTCTGAGTTTTGGAAAGGCCATTAAAGACAGAGAGTTTCTTATTCTTCCCGAAACCAAGAAATATGATATGGCCAAGGAGATTTTGGATCTAATCGCACTGTTCTGTAATCAAAATTTTGTAATGAAAATCTACCTTAAAATAAAAAAGAATAGGACGACACTATACAGAAAATATGCTCAAGAATATGCCGGGAAATTTCTCAGCACCTAACTATGCCAACTACAATGTGGTCTTGCTCTAGGTGGAAATATCCGCGTGCGGTGATATTTTCGAAGTTGAGCATAATATGATTACAAATCCATCCATCCGAGAATGGACAAACATTTCAAAGAATACATTTTCTTCTCACTTTCCAGCAAAACCTTCGCACAAGCGTTGATTTTCAGTAAATAGTTTACGCATAAAGGGTATCTTTGCTGGAGATGCATACGATTACGAAAAGTAACAACTACACATATTTTGTTTTCTATGCTGTGAATTGAGTACACATTAAAAATATGCTTCACTGCAACGAACATGGCCGCGATAATAAAGACAATAAATTACTATTCATTGGATGATAGTTTTGGTAATGTATTGATAAAAGGGAAACTAGAACAGAATGAGTACTTCTAAATCACCGCATAACAAATAGCTATGGCAAAATGAGAAGGAATATGTGTAAACATTAATTTTACCATTAGGAACTATATCCTTATTAATTAATAATGAAATAATTTTTTAATACAGAAAATAAAAGTGTTATTATGCAGTAAATTTCACAGTAATTTTATCCATTTGCCACCATAATTGCATTGAAATTTTTTTCCAGATAAGAATGACCAAAACTAAACCATTCCGAAACAACTGCTGGATAGCGAAGGGAAATGTGACCTAACTTCATCATTATTGCTAATGATCTCACGTTGGTCTTTTAAATTCAACAACCCTTCTTAACAACCTCGTAAAAATCTAAGTAACTATACAAATTCCGTCCTCCACTCAAGCACCTTCCTCTAACGCCCCCTTTACCCCCGCGCTAAATCTCTTCCCTGATGAGGAGAGAATAGGCGTCCAAGAGCATAAATTACAACGAAAACAAAGAGGAAAATGCGAAAAGAGGAGAGAAGCGAGGAGAACTATGAACAAGGTTTCTGGCGAGCTACCTGATTAATGGGAAAGAATTGATGTTGGGTTAGAGACGGACCAGCCCAACCCAAAAAGGAGGAGAGGGACTAAACCACATTTGTTGGAGGAATGAAGTAAAAGGGTGATTAGGCAATTTCGTAGAGATAAATGGCCGCCTTGGAGCATTTGTTAGTCGAAAGATTAATTTCCCTCAGCGAAACCTTCTCCGATCCTTCGGCTCCTCCCTCCCGCCTACGCCTCACCTCGTGAAAAGAGTATGCTGAATTGGCTATTGCAGAGCTAAGCGTTTAAAAAAAACTCTCTCTTCCAAGACAATGATTAACTTTTGACTTTATCGCATTTCTATTGGCCTAATATTTGCTACGAATTTTAGAAGGTGGCGTTTTCAGGCCACAAATAAAGAATGATCTACCCAAAAGGGATTTACAACCATGTTGAAAGTAAAAATCCTTGTAATCGATTAATGCAACCTTCACGAACTTTGACTTGACTAGACGAATTTACTTTTGTTTCATGAGACTTTGGAGACTATCCTAAGTGGGAAATAATACGGTCACTTCGTATTTCCTCATCCATTTATGTACCACGACTTAATATTCGTGGCATCAAGCCATTCCCCATCGTTGTATCAACAACACCCAGGCCGTGAAATATAAGCAAGTGTAGAAACAAAAAATGGCCCTGTTTATTAATAGCTCTGATTAATTTAAATCATTTCCATCCGCAAAATAGTTCCCAGCCAGCGGTATTGATATCCTAAGAAGCGCATTTATATCGTAAAAAACATTCCCATTGTCACTATAGTAGATTTGGAAAGCCGCAATTTTATTTATTTTCTCATTCCCAGCATGAAGGTCAAGAAGAATTACATTCAACTAAGAACTGCAGGATTCTATTTATCTTCACTTGTACAGTATATCAAATTGTTCATTATCGGAAATAAAATTCATGGAAACTCCAATAAATTTCTTTCAAAACACTACCAAAATTGTGTTATTTCAAAGGAAATAGTGTTTCCAAAGCAATCGAATTTGTCAACATGTTTTTAAAAGTTTTAACTTTTACAAAACACATTTACGACAAACGATACGTACCGCATTGCTCCTGAAGATTCCTGAAGATAAGCCTATGATATGCCTCCTACAATTAACCTTATTATAGGCAGAAATCACTAAGAGAAGCACTAGTATAAATGACAACCAGTCAGGAAAGACGCGTTGCGCCATATTTTACGCCAGTCACAATCTTTTCCTTAATAATCGCCCCACACTCCCACATCACCCCGCAATGCGAACGCAAGACGCAGCACAGCAGCGGATCTTGCCTCGGGAGGCTCGGACGTAACCATTCCGACTCAGCCACTTTGCTAACCACTCGCGCGCACCTACCTCCCCGCTGCCTCAGCCGTCGGCGAATCTCAGCTTTTATGGACAAACGGTCGCGAGTTGAGGGGTTTTACGTTCGCAACTCTGGCAGGCAAAGGAAGACAAAAGGCTCCATAGATCCCATTTTCCCTTATTCACATCATAACTTGTCTCTAACGCCATTCACATCCTGCCGCTGTATTCTCCTCTGCCTAACCCTTTAACTCATTCGTGCGCCCTGACGGTTCCTTTTTGTGACTCACCCACCTATCTTCACTTCATTTTGAGACTCGCCATATGTTTTCTTTTATGATACACGTATCTCTCCGCAAAAGCCCAGATATCCAAAAGCTCATTATTACGACCTCGCTGGAATTGAAACGATGGCTTGGCTGCTTTTCATTTTTATCACAGCGAAGAACAATCGCAGCAGTAACTAATCCGCAGTCTTCAAACCAAAAGTCGGATTCACAGGTAAGCGGAAATGATAAATTTAGGCGAACGTGCGGTGTTCGCCCAATTTTAGCGCCACAAGGCATTTTTCCGGGTGCCAGTTCAGTTCCCTTTGGTGCCTACAACGTGCCTGACCCATAATAAAACCACACAGATCGGTGCTTACCTGAGACAAAAAATGCTAACAATTCAGTTACAGAATAGTTACTTTTACCTGAAGTAATGTTCACAGATGTGCTTTATATTTTAACGCATATTTATTCTTGAATTATCAATTACTGAAGAGTAACTCTTCATTTCTAAGTAAGTTCATAGCAGTAGTGCCTATCTATGACACAGGGACTAACTATGCCAGACCACTTGATTCAGTGACGTAAGACGAATGAGAATAAGTTCATCCAAACTGATGAATTCATTAGTATAAACATAAGATAACTACGCAACAGGAGTTTACAGTTCAAAATGCCTAGATGGAATTTTAATTTTTCTTAACACACTCTTACAACTTTGCCCATGTAAATACATACAACATGTAAAAATATGTGTAACTTTAATCTAAAATATTAATATACTGCAAGGAATCGTACTACATCACGTGCGAATGACCATTAACAACTTATTATTTTTAAAATTTATACGGATGACCCGTTATAAATAACTAACTAAAATAGCAATTCTATAACCTTCCACTATACTTCCTGTTTTATGTAAGTTTTGCTTTCACTATTCCTTCTTTTTTAAAGATAGAAATTTACTTATATCAAATCCTGTAATAAGTATTTTCTTTGGAAAAGGAATCCATTATTTTTCTTCTGGATATTATAAAGGAGCTGTATCGCCAAAGTGTGAATCAGGGAAACACGGCGAAAAATATCTTTTGCATTTGACACAATGACCGACTCACCCCTATCAAAAATTATTTAGAATCTCATTTGGGTTTATGATTAAAAATAATGATATGACTGACAGGGGTTGCCATATAAGTCATTGAGTGCACATCACCATAATATAACAGGTTCTTGAATGTGTTGGCACGATCGGAGCCCCAGACCACCGCCACAGGGCACCTACCTTTCGCATTTGATCCCTGCGAATGCAAATTGCCAGAAATACTTTTTATCGGGATTTATTGAGTAATTGTATGCCCTCACTTAGGGACCTTCGGTTTTATATTTAATTACCTAAGAGTTTCGACACTCAAAAAGACATTAAAATGCATTAATTTTATGATTAGTTAATTTAGTCAATTTATTCCTAGCCAATTAATCAATCACAAGCAACGGGGAAAGAATAAAACGAGTAATAACCAACACATAACTTCTATTGCCCGAGTTTTGGTAGAATGGTGCTTTGGGACAAGGCTTGATAAAGGAAGAGGCCACATGGGGAAAAGTTTGCTATGGTAACTATTCAACACCGCGGTAAAACTGACATAATCAATGGTAATCAAATTGCAACAAAATTCAGCTTTTCACAAACGTTTAATGCGTTACTAAAATGACAGCACTTCCCGCCCATGAGAATGGGAGACATAGAAAAGAGAAGTAACAGACAAGCTGTTAATGAAAATGCGTGAGTCCTTCAGACCAACCTTGATGTGGTGGCAGGACTTGCGTTTTCTGAGAAATGCAAGTACACCAGTGAAGAACGAGTAATAATAACCGCTCCTGGTAGGCTCACCCATTCAAGAGGTCGGCTGCAAAGATGCCTAAGCATAGAAAGGTGGTCGTTTACAAGATAATCACATTAAAACACTATTTTGGAAGGCCAAGAGAAGCCACTTAATTTATTTATCCCACGAGGCAACGATGGACAGTGTGGATTATGAGTCTTGGTAACTAACGGGACTCCGCCGGCGGGGGATGGTGTCGAGCCCGGCAACGGGGCCACCAGAGACAAGTCCCTGGCAGTTTTTATCGTATGAATTCCTTGCACACAGTAATTAGCAGCAAAAGCAAAGAAGCAGACACGAAGATAACCGCAGCTGTAAGAATAGGGACTAGGAATCTAAGAACGATGCTGAGTCGAAGTTCTAAAACATCAAGCAAGAGAAAGAGGGAGAAAATTATGTAACCTAGTTGTTAAAAATTACATAGAAGTATATTAGGATTTCTTAAAGCGATAGATCCAGTAAAATGCTGGGAAGGGGAAGAGAGTCATCGTTGGGAAGGGGTAGATTTTGGTAAAAAGGCAGGCAGAAGGGCAGTGAGCAGAAAATGTGAGCGATAGAATAATATTATTAGGGATAGTACACATCCAACGAATTCGACTGTTGAAAGAAAAGAAACTAACTGCAGGTGATCCTTTAAACAAAACGTTTGATAATTATCCAGGTAATGAATGAGCTATAGGAGAGATCAAGGTAGTACGGATTGGGAACAAAAAAATTGCGGAGGAATGTAAAAGTTGTGGATAGCAAATCTCTGCGTAATACACATAGGACGAGAACCGATTATAAGAAAACGAAGTTTATGAGTTTTCCAAACAAATAGGGAGGTTAACTTAAACACTCAGGGTCAACTCTATTTGATAGAACAGGTAGATTTTAACATCAACCGTTTGGTGTATTTATGACGAAATTGGGCGAAGTACATGTTGTTAGGGTGTTTGAAGAAGATTTGTCTAAGGCATAGAATAAACGTAAAAAAAGGTATGGGTTGGTAACAATGGCACTAATTAAACGAGAAAGGAAAGTATAGCAAAGACCCTATTACTTGTGCTTTTTCTTAATCTCCAATATTGATTATTAAAGAATGACGACTTGTGTAGGGGAAAGCGTTCTTACGTACGTAAGCGAGCTAGAAAGAGGAAAGAGAGAGATTGAATAGAATGAATGAGATGGAAATATCCTTAGTTTAACAGTGATTTATTGTAGAATAAGGCGTTCTTGATGGTGGGAGTGTGTTACACGGGGCTTGGATTGAAAGAGCGGTTCGCCCCTGTGGTTATCTGAACTTACCTTAGCCAGGATATTACTTTCTCATAACACCCGAATTATTGCAATAATATCGTAGTAGTATGAATTTGTTTAAGCATTTCAAAACCTATTTAACGTTGAACTTAATAGTAAACACTCTACCTACGATATAAAAACAAAAGAAACAAGTACCCATAAGCAGTTCATGATACTGCCCATTTCTTACCATACCTACGATATGGAAAACAAATTTGAACTCATTCCATCAAATAGCTCGCGATACAGTTTGTTGATCCAAAAACGAATGACTATTTTATTCTGCGCCGGTACGATATGCTTCGAAGGACATTAGTTAATTTGAATCTGTTTTACTATTGTACATAAGTCCTCATCTATAATAAGATGTTTTATTTCTACCGTAAATATTCGTTACCTAATTGGTATATTAAAATATTTTAATTGAATGCATATGCGCATTTAGCCGATTACTCCGTTTAGAGTTACAGTTGTGGCATCTGCCGCAATTTCTTAGAATTTGTAATTGAACATACGAATTTTGTCCATAGTATTTCAAGATTAAGATTTTAGGACAAATAGTTTATTCATGTGACAATAAGAAACACGAATTGCGAATAAATTCCACAGTAACTCACAGGAGCAATAAAGATCTGGGTTGGAATAAAAGTACTCTGGAAAGAGCAAATATTACCACGAAATCCAACTCCATTTTCATCAATCTCACTCACGCCCGGTTTCGATGCTTCCCTGAACTCCCCACTTCCAATGAATTCACATATTTATCATTTTTTACATTCACATTAATAATTCCGTCTTAATCTCCCCTTCCCTCTTCAAATCTTTCTCCGAGCCATTTTTTTCCACAATCTTTCTCATTCGACCCCATAAATTTCATTTCCTTCCATCCCTCCCGTCAGAATATTTAATACCCACGTACTCAACCTTCTTCCTTCGAGGGTGATTTCACCGTCAATCCATCATACAGGCGCTATACGTTAAATCCAAATATTTTTTAAATAATGTTAAAATATTCCTTGATAAATGATCATGGGCTCAGGGGGGCATCTCATCATGTTCATTCCCACTTCGACGATTTTTTTTGTAATATTTCCAACCAGCTTCCCAATTCCTCCTCGCCTTCTCGCGACTTTCCATCTCGTCCCGAGTCACTGGCAATAAATGCCCAATCCTGGCAAATCATTTGCAAGAAAGAGGCCAGTATCTGAGCATCATTTGCGCTTTCTCTACCATTAATTTCAACCGAGGTGGACGGGTCACGAGCGGTTGACTCGACGTCGTCACCTTACGGTGACATCTCACCTAAAACCTGACCAAAATTCTACGCGAATGTATGATTCGGAAAAAATTAATACCCTTGCAGATTTACCGCAGGGACATTCTTTTTGCGAGATGCCGCGTGATAATTTCCAAGCTTCGTGAGTCTGGGGATATCCCTCGCTCGGGAGCGCGCTGAATAATGTCAAGGGGTGAGAATGTGTTTGTGAGACCCACGAGACATTTTTATAGAAAAAAATGATGAAAATAATTTTTTGAAAGTACGAAAAGTGCTGGGTGCCCATTAGTCATATGAGCACGCCTTTTGAAATTGATATTGTCAAAACTTTTCGCCAAGAGCACGGAGTTGATCCTTTAACAGAGCATCCCTCTGCTCGTCACTCGTGCATTTCTCTCATCTACATCTACATAATACCCCGCAAGCCGCCGCAAGGGCGTGTGGCGGGGGGTGTTAGGTCACCAACCGTAAAAAAGAAAAATACCACATGCAAAAAAAACAACACGGAAAATTACACCCACAGCAGCGCACACACTCATGCAAAAATCCCTTCATCCAATACTCATGCAAACACATATACCGCAAAACAACTAAAAAACTGCACCCCATGATGCGGCACGAAAGCCATCCTACAACACGGAAGCCAGGACACAACAAGCAAGAAATTGAAACACCACACCACCACAAATTTCAGGTAAAAATAACTCCAAAAACAACCAACTCTAGCCAATTAGCATAAACTAAAAATTTTAATATATTAAGCTATATTATTTAGTTTATAAATTCTCATTATCATGAATGGCAGTCCGCTCCAAAGGTTACAGAGAGTAGAGAATACACAAAAAGTATTTCAATGATGTTCAGACTTGGCATTTAATAACGTAACAGATATAATTATATTCACTAAATTGAATACAATAAATACGACTATTTTCTAGAATAGCCGCTGATTCAAAGTCAAATAAATTTCCTTTGTGCGTAAAAAAAGCCCAAATCGTGGGTCCAAGGATGAATGCCTTTTATCATATGTAGATCCAATTACGACTCTTTCATTTCGACTTTCACTGCACATGTACAAATTACACTCCATGAGCAATTTCATTCTTCAATTACTAAATTTAAATCCCCCTTATGCTGTTTTGTATTTTTCCACTCATGCCCGAATTATAATGAGAAATGCATCAAAATGAAAGAAAAAGAAAAGATTTCTCGCCAACAATCACAGGCCAAATGTTGGCGAGTGTTATTACTCGGTATTTAGAGCCCCTAACAGGGTTACACGCAGATCCGCGTGTTTTTGTCCGTGGAGTGTGCTTTTAGCATTATCCCGCAAATGTATCCCGCGACACGGTTCATCCCTCTCCCCATCTCCCTTCGTCCCGCTTCCATTCATTTTCTTGTTTATCACCCTTCCCTCTTTCGAGTCTTCCGGGTGGAGTCCCCGTTCTCCCCAACTTCCTCGCACTTTCGCTTCGCAGATTCCACCCTCACCTCCCCCACGTCAGCACCGGCGGCCCTTTCACGCTGATTCCCCCAACGAGGACTCCATCCCCCGACAACCGCCTACCCCACACTCGTCACGCAGCCCCCCGCCTCCACCCCCTCTCTCTCTCACCTTCCCATGCTCCTAGCCAAAAAATGTCACTCCCCAATGACTAACGATGCTTCCTCCTCCGCTCCGCGAGGCGGGGAGGAGCGGGGGTTGTGAGGGGAGAGCAGGATGGGCGGGGGGTGTGGGGGGAGAGCAGATCCATCGCCTGAGCTTCCCGAATACAATGCGAGGCCCTGTCGCCTCGGAACGTCGAAACGGTTCACGTGCCGTTCCTTCCATCCACTCCCCCCTTTCCCACCCCCCCGCACCTTTCCCAACCCTCCTCCACCTCCTCCCACCCTCCCTCTGCGTCTCTCGACTCAACCTCAATCCTTTCCTTCCTCTCCTTTTGTACCCAAAACCATTATATCATAGAGGCCACTACTTAGAGAGCCTATCCCTCCACGAAGCTCTCCAGGGAAAGGTTAAAGTATTTACTTTGGCAGCTAGGATGTCTTCATTTTCATTATCATTGCAAGGGCAGTGAGTACACACGTCCCTTAAAGTTGATTTGTATCAACAGAAATATCACTGGAATAATGTTATGCTGACTAACTTTTTCACAGAATTTCCGGAACTTAATAACTTCGAAAATCTTTATATTTTTCTTAGTTCTATTAAGTTGAAAGGTCATCTAAAGCTAGACCCTCTGGCACATAACATCTCCCACTCTACCAGGTTACGGTTATCGCTCTTCCGCTAATGGATTCTCAAACACTTGACTTCACGGAAATCCAAAGGCCTTGGTCTCTGGACCAAGCTGAATTAAGTTCAAATTTAATTCTGTCACCTCCATGTCGAGAACCACGTCATCTTCATCATTCTACTTGACCTCAGCTATTTTATAACCATGACGTACCTACTCGTCCTCCAAAATATTTGGAATTACATAAATTTTACCCATCATTTTTACCTGATTACTCGCTTTTCAAATGCGTACAGTAAAGATTATTAAGGTGCAGCGTTTTGGTAGCAGATGTATAGCAAAAATACAATCGATTCCAATGCGCTATGGTCTAATTTTAGAACCCACGAACATGAATGGTCATTTTGTCTATTACTTAATATTAAAGTTTAAAATAACACGAAAAATGATCTATCTGCGATAACATGATGCGTTAATATTTATTTCTTCTGTATTGTCCTTCATTTCCGCAGGATTAGTTATAAACCGAGGAGAAAAATGTATTTTAAAATCTTTCCTAATATTTTTATTGGGAATCAAAAAACTCCTAAAACATGAATTTTACCACATGTTCAAGGGCGTAAACTGAACCTGAAGATTTTCTTTCATTATGTTGCGCTATTCATTTTCCCAGGTGTCTCCAGGCTATTTTTCAGGTGTGCTTTAAGTAAACGTTTGTACTAATAATTCCGATCGCTATAATTGTACATGAGAGTATATATTCTTCCGTCATTTATATTATGAAGTTGATGCTAAAAAGAGACATACGACCCCAAATGACACATGACGAACGAGTTCTATTCAGTTCACTAGCTTCCAAGTTTCGTAGCACCACCTGCTCTATCGAAGCGACATCCCCCCGGCCCCACTCCTTACTTTCCCCCGCGACCCCCTTCATTACTCGCCCCATCTTTCTTCCCGACGCATCCATTTCAACTCATTGCATACGTACCGTAAGCTAACGCCCCCGGTACGCGCTCTTTCTCTTATCTCTCCCGCTTCCCTCTTTCCTCGGAATCCTCCTCTTCGCCTCCCATTCCCTTTCCCTTCCGGCGGCTGTCCTCCGGAGGCGTTCGCAGGAACGGGGTTGAATGGCAGGAGGCCCGGGGGGATGACCCGGCGATATCCCGACCCGCCGCCGGGAGGAGAAAGGGAGCTCGGGGAGGCGGGTACCCCCTCCTTCCCCAGCCACCCCCAGACTCCGCCTTCACCCCCTAACACCTCTTGAAAGGTGCACTCTCCGCATTCAACCGGGAATGATCTTTTCAGTGTTAACAGCTGACAAAAAAAATTAGGTCGATTCATTTGCCGCTGAGATTGCATTCCCTCAGACGAAGGCATCGCTTCCGAGAAATTTTTCTCAAACTCCTTAGAAAGACAAAATCACAGAGCATCCCTCCCAACGGACCAGCAGGAAATTCTAATCTTGCTCGGCGTCTTGGGGTGGAGAGGGAGCTGTAAAGATGCCAATATTGAAGTTCTTGGATTCCTTTTATTTCCCACCATTTGTTACCACCAGCTGGGAATTGAGTCCTTGTTTTATCTGCGGGAGATGTTTTGCCCGATTCCACGAATTCTGCATCCGTGGATAAAGGTGCGTCTCTCAGCATGTGTCTCTTACAATTACTCAGCCTCAAATTAACACGGAAAGATCGACTGGGATGGTGCCTTCCCGGACGAGAAATCAATAACCAAGACTTAAATATGGATATCTTTTATTTGAAACGCACAATGAGTAAATAGAATCTCAAAATTGACGTCCAGAGAAAGAGAAATTCATAAAAAAATTACGAAACAATATTTTTTACGGTTTATGCACTCATTGTGCACTGACTAAACGATGATATTTCCATTAAATGGCAATGCTGACATATCCGGAAAAATGTTACACCCTTGGCTAAACTATACCAGATTGATTGAATGGAAAACATTTGCAGAACCTAATTTGCAATGCCTTTTACAAACTTAATTTAGTTATTAAGTTTTCATCACTGGCAGAGTTTATTAATTGACCTGAAACAACATTCAACTTTTTTATGCCTAGATATCTTGCTCTTCAAATGTGCAAAAGTTTTTTATAGTTAACTTCGGGAGAATGGTAAATTTACTTTAAAATACGCCATTTTTAAAGTCGAATGTTACCAGAAGTATAATAGTTGACCATTAAACACAAAAAGAAATTATAAGAAGTAGTGAGCAGTAGTTTCTATGGGAGGCAACCGACAGCTAAGGTCATTTGCGCCATTAGGGATGGATGGGAGGGAAGGATGGAGAGAAACCCGGCGTCGGCATTAGCCTACTCTTGTCGAAAGGCGCAAAGGGGTCCGCCGTTTAACGTTCCATCCGACGGACGTTGCACTCACTCAAAGTGCTCTCCACAAAGTACCTCAATTAGGTGAGACAACAAATTTCACCTCAATTAGGGATTGGGATACCGCTGAAAAATATTTGTGGTTTCCAGGATTTATAAACCTGGACTCTCTTGGTGGGAATCCTGTACGTTATCCACTGAACCATCCTGATCCCCTCGGAAGCAATTGAATTAGTCAATACTATTCAATTTTTTTTCTTTTTCGGTACTAAACAAGTGGCTCTGCCGAGATGAAAATAATGTTCTCATCTGTCAACATCTCGAAACACATCAAAATACTCCCTCATTTCCTCCTCTAACCTCGGTAAACACCATAAAACGGCCCCATGAAGTAATAGTGAGTGCTGAAATTTAAGCATTAATACTAGCACAATGCAAAAAAACTGCTGTATCCGTATTCTGAATCAAATGTTTGCGAAATAATTAAATTTACAAAGAGACAGATTGGGATCAGGCACAAATTAATCATTTTGTCTCTTATAATGCATATGGCGAGTAGCTATTGGAAATATTAAGTCGCTAAAATATAGAACGCTTCGTTAGAACGTCGTCATCATGAATTGGGATATAATTACCTGGCTAGTTAGAACATTTAAATTAGATTCATTTTAGGTGATCTAAATGCCTATTTAAAGGTAGGTTTTTGACGGTCTTTATGGACATTTGCTTTTGTGCATTCGGTGATAGCAGATTTGGATACTCAAGCAGAGTTTTGACATTAAGGATAATTATGATATATTTATAAAATCGCTATCTGATTTTATCACTAAACAGATACAAAAAGCATTTAAAAGAGCATCAGCAAAATTTTTATGATACGTAAAGAACAAAATTATTCATTAGAAAAAAACAATATTTTAAATATTTTTACTCTATGAAGGGGGAAACAATTTGTCTAGCATAAATGAGCACGGGGTTGCTAACAACTTAGGCTCGACATTCCAAAAATTCCATGATAGAATTCAAGTAGGTACATGATTTTTGTGAATAATGACTATTTAAACAGTAAAAAGCTATAAACTTCTGTGGCCTTTCCTGAGATTCCGTGCGGTGCCAAAAATGAGGAAGCGGTAAACTACTACATATCACAAAAGAAAACACTTTGTTTTTCCACATATATCCTGATGATGACTTTGTGTCGAAACCTAGGTCGTTGATAATAAAATATGCGTGGAAGAGCAAAGTATTTTCTATTCCGATATGAATCGCTTCAACAAAATGACGCCTTAAACCATTCTACCACATATTATCAGAATAATTAGCCTTATGTTCATTTAGTTTTTGACAATTACCAGTACGTACAACTCAATCCAAAGAAAGCCTTTGGATCGTAAAATACGCACATCAGGGTAGCGGGGCCAGTTTCTTTCTTTGTGCTATCCACTGGACCAATTCCCAGTTTCTGATTTTCTACTAGCAAGAACGTCGCCACGTTTGAATTGTACATGGCATGGAAACCTAAAATTCCATTTCCAATGAATGAGGAACCGATCGCGTTTGAGATGAAAGAAATGAAGAAATATCCAGAAATAAATGAGCATAGCAACTCATTTTCTTAAACCCAATTCACAATTTTCCCGGCATCTCTCAAGTGTTAAAAATTTGATTGGGTATCCACAACCGCTATATATATCATCAAAGCCAATCCAGCTTTCTTTGTGCCAGCGCTAGTACGCTTTATGGCCTGCGCCAACCAAATAATGGACGTATACCCAACAGGAATATCGTTTTCATTGCAAATTGACGAATAGTAAACCACAAACATGGAATAAAAAACCGGCACTTTTTCAATATCCTAAACAAATTCACTAATGCACAATATCCCCCATTTTATTTCGACTAAGCGGCAATCCTAATAGCCTAAGCTGTTGGATCACCAATAGGTGAAAGGAATGCTTTAGAAAATCTAACAAATGAACCATAAAATAAGATGCATAAATTGCATGAGGTATTTTTCTATCTACGCTCAAATGCTACAAAAAATATTTATTTATATTAAGACAAGTGTATGCGTTATATATTTATTGAACGAAGGACAAGGAAAGGTAAAGTAGTTTATGGGCCAAATATTTTTTAAGAGTCGTTTTGCCTTATCTCTCAGTTAATGATTCTTTACAGCAAGTTTTTGTTTCGAAACTCGCTAACTACCACTGAGGATGTTTGCACGCTGAGGGCCTTGCCCCCTCTCCTTCAAAGCAACCACAGCTCGCAATCGTCAATTCGCGAAACGTAGCCACGAGAATTTGTCCGGGAGGACTTATGAATACGATCGAGTCCGCAGAGAAATTCATTCGGTTATTCAATTTCTTTTGAAAAAACACCTATGGTGAGTTGATTATATCCCAGCAGAGGCGGGAATCAAAATATAATAAGAAATGAAAAAAATTGTTGCTCTCGTAGATGCCAAAGCATATTTTGCATTTGGGTCAACTGCCATTCATTATCACCTCGTCCAAATCCCATCCAGCCATTTCGAAGAAAACACATGCCCTTCTCAATAAAATGTGACCTTTCAAAACCTCTCGGAGGAGAGACATCAGCGAGTGACAAGAAATTCAAAAGCCAGTCTCGAAAAGTTTGACCCAATTAATCCATCCCATTGCCAAACGGGAGATAAAGACCCCACAGCACAGCGTAAAAAAACAAGAGGGAGAGAGAGAAGCGACATGGATCACGTACCGTATTATCATTGCGCAGAAGTGAATATTTTCAGCAAAAGCGGAATTTACGAGATGAAAATACGCGCCTGGGAAATCGGGAGAGGAGACTGTTAACGCACGGATGACGGACGGACGGACTGACGGGGATTAAGAGGTGCGAGGAGCGAAGGGAGGCGCCGCGGAAAAGACCGAGGGGCACACATTTACAACGAGGGCAACAGAAAGATCGTCGACTCCCTCGGGCCCGTCCTTCCAAATAAACGTCTGAACTCGACGTATTCCCACACGGGCCGGGCCCTGCCCGTGACCCTTCCCGTGTCACCGCTCGTTTCTAACTCTCCCACAATTGCCCAACCTCGAGAACAAAGTCGACGACGCAAAATCCCGCGCCAAAGTAACGTGCCCACACACACACACACACACATCTAGCGGAAGGGCCGCTGAGGGGCGTGAGAGTCGCCTCGGTCTGCCGTTCGAACGATGACGGGGGCGGAATTCTATGGTTCCGGAAACGGCGCTGTAACCATGCCTAATAGGCGCGGGCGTGGAGTTAAATAATAGAAGCTCCCTGAACGGTCATGTTAAGGTAAGATATCAAAAGAGCCTATTTATCTGCAGCGAGCGAAGGCCTGAGTTCTTACCAGTATTATCTTCCGAAGAGGAGAGTTATTTCCTTTTTCCACTTATAGCGTAAGCTATTTTAACTCGTCAGCAATCAACCTACAACCACATATTTTTATGGACATAAAGTTTGAAAGCTTGGGCTCGTATGAGAGATTTGAAGATTTAAAAATGTACATAAACGGTTAATGTGGCTTAGGTCATTGAAAGAGGATTTCCTTCATGTTAAATAGTTTTCGAATTGTTTATTAAAAGAATATTAATGCAAATGGAGTTCTGAGGGTGTTATGAGTAATTAACGCAACATTGAAAAAACTTTCTTGACGAAAAGTAATTTTATCCAAAGGCCATTTCCATAAGTTCCATCACTCAATATTTCGACACAATTTAGTATTCTTTTGCATACAAACCAGCATTATTTTAAGGTTAAAGAGATGGTTAAATAACTCTGATAGTGATTGAATTTGTTTTGTAAATATCTTAACTTTAAATAATTGGCATTTGCCATAAAATGAGAATATTTCATTAAATAGTGTAAATATTTTGTCAAGCACAATATATTAAACGATAAACTACCTGAAGTTGCAAATAGTAAGGTCTATTGGTACAAATTATCATAAAAAATAAGGCTCACACTGAGACCATTGGCAAATGAACTAATGACTTAAAATCCTGTTTATTACCTTCTTTCTGACACCAATCGGTGTATTTTAACGCACCCCTGTGCAATTTGTTTTAATCCGCTCACGCTGAAAAAACATATTCAATCCAGACTACAGACTTGGCGGTGTTATTCCAAGTGCGAAAATGGATCGTCCCCTTTTTCCTCTCTAAATTCTTGGCTACAATATGTGCGTCATTATATATCCGAAAACTTTTGTTTTCTGAGACATTTAACGCGTGGTGATCCGATTCATCACTTAGGGGACAAGTTTTCAGGTTGTCCCTTGGTCAGAAAAGAAGCAGGAAAAGTGCTTAAGCAAAAGAGAGCAGGAAAGATAATCAATACTCAGTTATCAGAAGGTAAAATAACCAGTAAAATCAGTAAAATATGCTAGCCCTCAACTGTCAACTGCCAGTTCTTGAAATCTGAAAGCGGACCAGATGGGAAAAAAATTCGTAAACGTATGAAATATTTAGCGATTAAGAGACCCAAACTCCAGTTAGACAAATTTTACATCTATTCATTTAACTTCTTCCCATGCATCAATATTTAAATCAAAAGACTGAAGAGCTGTTCCAAATGTCAGTCAGCCTATATCTTACCAATTTAAAAATAGTATTTTCCTGTCGAAATTTAACTTTGATTTTATCACTGAAGTTTACGGAATCATTTCGTTACAGTTTGGTAAAAAAGGGAATTTCTGTATCTCAAAAATTAAGAAAATATTGAGAGTAACACAATTTTCCCAAAAATGCCTCAAAATTGTAAACTGCTCAATATCAGAGAAAACTATGTCTGCCATTTATTATAAGGTTGGTCAGACCGGAGGGCAAAAATTCGTCCGTTCAGCAAACCCTCGGGCGTGACATAATGCGGAGAAAATACTACAGCAGAACACAACGGACCGTTTAGATAAAACCAATCTTTTTGCGAGCTTTTTGCCAGCTTATTGAATTGTCTGGCTCGTCGTACTGAAGAGCGTAACATTATAAAGGAAAAAACCCAAGGTACATTTCCTGATGATTCAAAACCGGAAGGACCACGTTAGGATTTTTGAAAGACCCAACGCTGGACAAAAAAAATCTTTCAAAATGAAGAGCTTACAATCTGCTATAAATGTATTCCCCAAAATGGTTTTGCTGGTTTTATGGTTATAAAATGTAAAAATACCGCAAAACACAGACGAAGTATTTTTTTCTAGGAATGAAACATAGTTTAAAATTTTTGCAATTATCATAAACTCTCCTGAGAATGTTCCATTTTTAGAGGCGATACGTACAAATATTTTCATATTTTTAACGAACGTTATTGAAAAACTAGAACATGGACGATCAAGTGATTATAACTGCCTACTTAGTAAAACAGCCAAGCGATGACTGAGGTTTCTTTTATTAGGATGAGCATTGAACTGTGACTAAGTCCAGGTTCCAAACCGGGCCCTGGGAAAAAAAATAATTATATCTTGAATTTTTTGTGCATTTATAAATGATTTAATATGTACTCGGAGCCAGTAATTACATACATACAAACCTATTTCTTATTCTTTCAAAGAAGCAGAGAATATTGGGAGGCAAATTAAAGTTGAAAGTTTCGGATGAATAGATTTTTTAGGTTTAACACAATATAAAATAATTAGCACGTAAGCATTATAAGGTAGGCTATATCTTTATTGAATAATTTTTGTGAGAACTTATGACGATCATTAAGTTTAAGAAAATGGCGAAACCCAAAGAAATTTTGTTAAACTGTAACCAGAATCTGCTCACTCAGTAAAACACAGTTTAATTTTAATATAGCAATATTGAATTAAACTGTAGAGATGATAGGTCTTATGAGAGGTAGCACATACATTGAACCTGAATAGACGATGTAACAAGCTCTGGCAGAGGGGAAGGAAAGAGTTTCTCGTAACACCTTTATCCTTTAAAAGTCCTAGAAATTGGCAGTGTGAGAGGACGCTTTGATGGCTGCGTTCGTGTGTGAGCCGTGCTCCGTAAGTCAGATTGTGGCGTTCCCAAGTAGCCAAGCTAACATACTCCCACGAGGACTGAGAGCTGATTTTCAACAGTTATGAAAACTTTCGACTAGTGGAGGGAGATTAATCATGAAAGTTCATTTCTCTGAATACCAGGAAGCGATCTTAAGTGATTTTCAAGTTCTCAAGATCTTGGAGTTTCAAACGCCAAGTGTGCACTGTTTTCGTTTTCCCTGGTTGCTACTTTTCTTGTGGCTAGCGCAGAGGGACGGGACTGTATACGCCCGCTCGTCTTTCTTTTCTTTTCAGAGATCCTCTAATATCTTTAAAATATAAAGAAGATTTTGCAACACAGAGCACGGCTGTTCTGCTGGTCAATGAAAATTTAAAGACTAAAACGCTTTTGGAGCTATAACTCCTTGCAAAGGTGACAATAAGCCTCCGCACTTAGGACGGCTATGCAAAGCAGCGTGGTTCCCTTCGACACAGTACACGTAAATATGTGAAAAGAATTATAACTTTGAATAAGAGCCAGGCCCTCCCAAACACCTATTTTATCAGGAATACCGAACTTGAAGCATTGACTCGATTAAATACTAAATATCTACGCTAATTCAAGACCTCTCCCGGGTGAAACATATAAGATGAATACAAGCACAAGGTAGCAAAAAATTAGAATTAATTTATGAGGACTGTGGGGAAATGTAACGAGAAGGTTGAAGAGTAATTCTCTATTTCGTTAGGCCGTTTATGAATATACTGCTGGTATATGGGATCGGGCCGCGGCAGTAGAGGGGGTAGAGCGTTGAACCACTGACGAGAGCGCCCGGGTTCGATATCCTGGGAAGTCTATCAGAGCACCTGCAGCTCTACCCAATCTATGTGATTTTTCGGGAACCAGATCTTCCTAGGAAACCATAACCGGCTCAAGGAAAGGATCTGCCCCCCTACCCTAATGTGTGAATTTCACACGCTGTCGGGCTTAGTACTGGTTGAACTCTACCATCACCTACCAAACCAACCTTCGGGCTGATTAGTGTGTTTATGGTTTAAATGGGATCGTGAAGTTGTTTTGATTGCCGATATGGATCTCGTGTCGGAGTTCCTTCCCTCTCCTGCTGGAGAAAGGTGGCTTGACCACCGAAATTTTGAAAACGTGGGAGTTTTTTTTCTATTTTGTGTGTTTCAGTGTTTGTGTTTGCTAGTGCTAACTTGATAAATTCTAATAAACTATTCACAGCCGTTAGACTGTACCCTAAGTTATATATATATATATATATATATATATATATATATATATATATATATATATATATATATATATATACCTGTATATATATATATATATATATATATATATATATATATATATATACCTGTATATATATATATATATATATATATATATATATATATATACATATATACCTATGAGTGATCTCTGAAGGCAACTTCCCATTTCAAAGGCTATACTTGATTATCCATTAAGTACTTGTGAAATATGACGTAAGGTAAAATACAAGACGTTTAAGAGTGAAATAAATTCTATTTCATTCGTATTACACAAGAATAGTTCAATTAAGAGTGATAATATATTTTGATTCGCATAATTTATTTTTATTATTTATTGTTCGTAAAATTAAATTTTAAATTTTATGTTGCATTGTTAGTTTTATGTAAAAGTTTTGCATGTTGTAACCTTAATTGGATCGAATGTTTCACTGAATGAGTCTGCGAAAGCGAATGCTAGTTATAACATATACCCTATACAATAATGATGAAAGTACAACGCGTCGCTCGTGGAGAGTCTGTTCTTCCGTAAAGGAAAGTTAAAAGATGGTAGGTTAGAAGGGGCCCTCATCAACCTGTGTGATAGAGAATAGCAGACACCCCTGAAGCCTCCTGTTGCGTTACAAAGGCACAGATGATAAATCTGGTCAGGTAATTGCTAACATTTACTGCACCTTCATGTGTTGTCTCCATCGTTGCCTTTGGTGAATTGAACGTTTTCTCAAAGTGGGATTAGAAAGACTCCCTTTGACGAACCACTTGTAGTACGTCACTTCAATAAGTACATTAAGCATAAAAATGAAATATAGATTTTAATTTTCACTTAAAAAATGATGTATATAAACAATTTACATGAATGATGATTCTTTATCGAAGAGTAGTCGTTCTTCATTCAGGTGGACCACTTTCTTAACAGTCGCTCCGCCGCTCATACGAGTAGTCTGCTCAAGTTTGGCACCCAACTTCGAAAAAGGTGCTGCGTATGCTTCCAATGATAAAATGGTGATGTTACATCATCATGCTCTACGAGTTTTAACACCCACGGAACATTTTCCCAGACTGACAAAAATAATAGAAAAAACGTAGGACAAAAATATATTTCAATTAGCAGAGACCAAGTTTTGGGCGTAGACAATCCACTCGTACCAATTCACTCTCGTATTCTGCAAACATGTGTATTTGAAACCCTGAGAATTTAATGTATATTGCCAAGTGGGATTCACAAGCCCGTATCCGAAACGTAGAATACACATTACGTATACCTAAATTTAACAGACAATAAGAATAATTTGTTGCGTTGGCCAAAAGATGTAATACTCATAATCTTAAAGTTATAGTATACTTAATCAAGAACAGTACCAACTGGATAAACGACCTTGCCGTTCAATAAAGAAATAGGATAATAAAATAACATGCTTTCAAAGATAAATGATCATCATAACAAATAATGAGAAAAAAATAAATGAAATAAAAAAATAATTCCGGAAGATTGGCCATTCGGACGTAAAAAACTTGAAAAAAATAAAACAAAGTATATCATGGAGATGGAAAAGAAGCACAGAACAAGATATAGCCCAGGTGGAAGACAGAAAGAATGGAGTTAAGGAAGAAAAAGGGCCAAATATGACTCTATCCAGACTCAAGGCAGAGGAATGACTTATGGCCCATAGCAGGGACTACCCCGAAGACTTATATGAAGCACTATAGCGGATACTAGGCTTTGGTAAAAAAATAACGTATTTTCACTCCCATATGGAGGTGCTTAAGTGCTTTTTGAGTAATAAGTCAGAAGATATGGTCCGAATGAGAAAAAAAGAGCATGAAATGTATTTTATGCATATTATTGCGTTGCAAGACGAATATAACTCTCAACATCAGAGAGAATCACGTTGATAAGGAGTCAAACGTTTTAAGAAATGTACAATAGAATGGATTATCCGAGGCATTTACTATCACTTCACAACAGGAGTTATCCAATCAAACGAGCTGCTTATGTTCTCAACAGTTATTTGCCGATTGAACGAATAAATATAACTTAAAATTGATTTTTGGATTACTAAAGGGAGTTCAATACCTAGAACAAGTTATGATTTATCTATATAAACGTATTCCTACTTTTAAATCCTAAAAAAAAGCTGATTCCCAGCAACAAGAAATTTTGGAAAAGTTACAGCTTCCTTAATTTGAAGCTGTTTTAAATTTGGAAGACACAAATATTTAAGTTTTATGACAGCATAAAAATAATGAAAATCTACAAAGGCTCTCATTATCGGATAAAAAGGTTCTCATTATTGGTAATAGGAGTACCTTTCCGGGTCATGAAGCCATCGAAGTGGCGAGGTATTCAGTTGGCAGAGCGTAGGGCGATTTTGCGTATTGTGCTACGCTTTTACATCCAACCTATGCTACAAAGCGCTCTCCCTGCTGAACTCAACCTGTGTGATTTTATGGTGTCCAAAACTTTATGGGAAACCACAGGTGGCAACGATAATGAACTGACCCCATCCCCACACGTGTTAGTGTGAATTTCACGTCCGTCGTCGGGGTTAATATGCATTGATCCCTTCCCAAACCGATATCCATCAACAATAACATCGTTGTCAGCTCTCTCTTGCGTACATCAAATCGAACTTAAGCTTGAAGACTATTTCCACTAAGTAAATCCGTCTTCTACAACTTTAAAGTTAACCCAATATAAAAATACAATCACATCATTACATATGATGCTCTCTATCAGACCGCTTCCTTAGATCTAATATATTTTAATTAATATCATAATTAAACAATACATAAGTTCAAGCCAATACGATTTATTTGGCCTCGCGGGTGCATTCTAAAATCAACAGATGGTAAAATGTATGATTTATTGAAATTTTAATATAAAATTCGGAAATCATTCGGGCATCAGAGCGACAAAATAATTAATGCCATTGCAAAAAAGACGGAAGATATCATTTGAGATTAAAAGGCAGTGATTATACTACCTTGCATATGTTTTTAGCATCGACATTAGAGTGGAAAATTACCTAGAAAAAGCCAACCTTGAAACAGCAACTAAATTGAATAAATACCCGTTTAACCATTGCATTTCATAAAATATTTACATTTTAACTCACTCCAATAACCGTCTTAACTATGGTGTCACAATATAAGTAGAGCGAGTAATATTGTGGTTCTCATATAACTACATGTCTAATCGGAAAACATAAACTAGAGCAGATTGAAATTAACCTATCTAGGAAGTGTTATCGAGCAATATGCTCCAAGGAAAAAGGACTTAAGAAAAAGAAATTCGTTAGGCCAAGTAGCTTTGATAAGGCAGATATTGAGGAGAGGAATGTAGAGCAAGGTATTAAAAAAAGGCTCGTGAAACTTTGGCATGGAGCGTGATATTGTACCGTGCAGAAACACATCCATTAAAGAAAAGTAATAAGTATAGATTGGAGGTTTACATATGTATGTTATAATTAGGTAATCTACCAGTTGAGGTAGGTTTTTGGATGGACACAGCTACTAAATAAAACATTTTGTGACTCCTAACAAAACACAAAATCCGTCATCCTACTCTACATCAGGTCCCTCTTCATCTCTGAGTACTTTCTTCCTCCCTTCATCCTGTCCAACATCCCTATCCTGTTCCTTCACTTTCATCTTTTGCCCAATATTCTCCCCTCTATCACAGTCTTTAACATCCCACTGCCGGTCAATACCCCCTTCATCCACTTTTCCTGCCTCCATAGGATTCCTCCCAACAAACCCCTCTCCTCGCCCACCATACCAAGGACTTCCTCATTTGTTTTCTTCTCTGTCCATTTCACCTTCTCCATTCTTCTCCACACCCACATTTCAAAAGCCTCCAATCTAGGTCTATCCTCATGCTTCAATGACCACGTTTCCGCACCGTACATAGCTGCGCTCCATATAAAAGTCTTTACGAGTCTTTTCTTAATATCCTTACCCAACGTCCCCGTCATCAACTCCCTCCTCCTTGTGAAAGCCTCTTTGCCTAGAGCAATTCTTCTCCTTACGTCCCTACTACTTTGACCCTATTGGTCCAAACACTTCCGAGATACGTAAACTGTTTTACCTGCTCTACTTTTTGCCCTCCTATTTTAATGTTAAGCTTAGCCTTTTTCTTTCTAGAAAATGGCTTAACCTTTGTTTTGTTAATATTGATTCTCATCCCATACCTGTCGCACTGAATTTCCAATTCACTCAGCAATGCTTGCAGGCTGACTGACAAACTAAAGCTTGGTCATCAGCGAACCAAACTGATTTTACGAATTCCCCGCATACTTTCATTACTATTTCCAGGTCTTCCCAAGCCTCTTTGATCATTGCCTCTACATACAGGTTGAACAGCTATAGTGATAATGGGAAACCCTGCCTTACACCTCTTCCTAACACTGCCCATCCGGACTCCCCGTTCCCCACTCGCCCCTGAGCAGTCTGAGACATGTAAAGGAAGGTTAAGGATTAGCCTCTTATCCCTCCAATCTATTCTATTTTCTTCAATATGCTCATTAGCTTTTCCCAATTCACTCTATCAAACGCTTTTTCGAATTCTACGAAATAGGCAACTACCTCCTGGTTGTATTCTATTATCCTCTCAATTAATAATCTCATTACTGCAATGGCTTCACGCGTACCTCTCCCATTCCTAAACCCAAACTGATCCTCCCCTATGAAATCATTTGCCCTACCCTCTATCCCTTCGTTGATGATCCTGAGAACGACTTCAGCTGCGTAGGATATCAAACTTATTGGCCTGTAGTCCTCACATGATATAGCCTTTACCTTTTTCGGAACAGGAACTTAAACTGATTTCACCAAGTCTTCCGGCCAGATTCCTTCCTCATAAATACTACGAATCAGCCCATATAGCCTCTTCCTCCCACATTTTCCCAAACATTTCAATAGTTCCACGGGAATGTTATCCACCCCCACGGCCTGTAGGTTCATCTCCCTAAATGCCCTTTATATCTCATTGTCGAGTATGCCTGGACCTAAGCTATCGTCCTCTACCTCATGCTCCTTTTCAATGTCTAACTTTGCTGGTCTAAGTTCTTTACCATACAGTTCTTCTATATATTCCTTCCATCTCTCTTGGATCTCTCCTGTGTCAACTATTATCTTACCCGCCTTATCTCTAACTGTTAGCATAGATCTTCGTTTCTTACTTCCCGACAAAGATTTAACTTTGCTGTACAGCGCACCAATTTCACCCTTCCTCTGCAAACTTTCCATATCTTCACACTGCGTCTTCCACCATGCTTCTTGTGCTTTATTTGTTGCCCACCTCAATTTATTATCCTTTCGTTGCCTTCCTCGATATTTTTTTTAACGTGACACCATCACTTACTGGCCGCCCCACTGGGATGAAACGCCATTGCAGCCGCCTCACTGAGGTACAGACGCTGCGTGGACTACCTTTCACCTGGCTCCTAACCTTCGACCTATGGGTGACCCTATCAGGAGGAATTATTATACTCCCGCCAGCACTGCTCTATTGGTCATCGGAGCGCACCAGCCCTTCAACCACGTCAAGGTTGTAGTCCGAGGAGGGACATATGTGTGCATGTAACATTCTTGTCCTGGCGTGAAGTGCTGAATTCAGGCCGTTGGTAAAGGGTGCACATGATTGCAGATCGTATTGTCATTGATAAAATGAAAGTACACACCATTATCACAGAAAATTTAGTGATACGAAAAATCTGGGCGAAACTAACCCCAAAGGCCTTGACGGACAACCACAAGCATAGAGGAGTGCCAGCTAGCGAAGAACTTCTACGTCATCACGATGAATCCTCAACCCCCTAACAGCCCCGACTTGATATAATCAGACCTTATCCTTTTTCCAAATATAAAATCCTCCCTCTAAGGACACCGACATGGAACCCTTAGTGCCGTCAATGAAGCTTGACCAGGTATCCTTAAGAATCATCCGGAATCCACCTAACAGGGAGCCTTCGTATCGGGAAAAAGCTACTCGCAAAAGTGTGTCAAAGCTCAAGGGATGTACGCTGAAGAATTTTCAGGTATTGTAGCAATATTAGAATTAAATCAATTTTTAATAAATATATACGGATCCTTTTTATCCAAATCAGGTATACTTTTTAAACCAACTTCGTATATGCATATATATACGCACATTATATATACGCATATACGCACATTCATACATATATATATGTGTGTGTGTGTGGGTCGCGGTAGTCCAGGGGGTAGAGCGTTGGACTGCTGACCAGAGCGTCCCGGTTCCATTCCCGGTCGAGGCACTCTGGGCGCCTGCAGCTTCACCCAAGTTAAAGTGATTTTTCGGGTACCAGGTTTTCCAGGGAAATCATAACCGGCACAAGGGAAAGAAACTGGCCCCCCAACCCTGATGTGTGAATTTCACACGCCGCATAGGGCTTAGTACTGGGTGAACTCTACCATCGCGTACCAAACCGACCTTCGGGTTGATTACTGTGTTTATGGTTTATACATATATATATATATATATATATATATATATATATATATATATATATATATATATCTTCGAAATGGAACGCTCTTCGGCGAAGTAAAAATAGAGGTAAGGGACCAATAGAAAAGGGACAAGGGGGTGGGAGGGAATATGTAGGCAGCCATATGATGCATTCAGTGGGCTTGGTTCAGCCCGGGCGGTTTAAATGACTGGGCTACCCAAATATGCGCCATCTCGCGGGTTATCACCTCTATCATACTAGCAGATTTGGGTAGGTTTTCAATCACCGAAACGGAGAAGCAGTCATCAAAAGATTGACTGTGGGAAGCAGTGTGAGTAGGCATGGGATAATTAAGACATTTTGTGAGTGTCCTCTCTTTGTGTCTCTATGGTCTAAAAATCTACGTGGTTATATATATATATATATATATATATATATATATATATATATATATATATATATAACTAATATATATATATATATATATATATATAGTATATATATATATACATAGACTCAGAAAGGTATCAGCGGACTCTGACCACATTTTAGTAGTTATGAAATGTAGCACCCGTTTCAAAAAGATAAGGCAGGGGCGGTGGGTTAGAAAATGGAATGTAGAAGCCGTAAATGGATTGAAAAGAAAGGAATACCAACAGGCTGAAGAGGAAATCATGGAGGATGGTAAAGATCTCAGTACTATCGAATAAAAATGACTCAAAGAAAGAGGAATTAGAAGTAATGACTTTCAGTCATGACTTCTATTTCTTCTGATGAAGACGGAGCTGATTTCCGTCGAAATGATCAAGAAATAACGTGTGAGTGATCTTTTATGTGTTCTAATATTGTTTGTTGCTGTCCTAGTTTGTTATATATATATATATATACACACACACACATACATATATACACACTCTTACATATCTCTGACGAAGAGGATGAGAAAAGGTAAATATAAAAGGGATTAGGATGCGAGACAGAGGGAAGAAATCGGCGCATGGCCCTGCGGTCGCTCAGAGGTGGGGCGGAGCGCAGAAATCGGGTTGATGTACGATTTTTCGCCGAGAGGCCGCGTGGGACGAGCCGTTTTGCGAGAAAGGATGGATATATCCCTCCCCGTATGCATTAACCCGGCCCACACCTAATCCCTGCAGCAGCTCGCGAAAGCGGAAGAAGTACGGAGGGACAATCCATCCCGACGTCCTCCCGCCCCGTGCTTACCCCTCGCGCGCGAGAGCTCACACATCCTGTTTCTGAAGCAAAGAGCGCCATCGCTCGTATTCACCATGGGAACGTGTCCACACATGCAGCGACACTTCTCCCCCTCCTTCCCCCTTCCCGGCTTTTCCCAGCAGTATTTTTTACCTTGCCGCCGAAAGCAGAACAATAGAGACGCGTCAAGAGCAAACATGGAGACAAAAAGTAACAAACGTTACAACAAATCACAGTATAAATTCGATAACGCTCTCCTCTTCCCTTCAGGACCAAAGGGATAGCACTACTTCGAAAGTCCATTTCTGTTTTACGTAAATGTAATAATATAAGTGGAATATGAAGGGATACAGAGTGTTTGGAGGAAAATGCAGAACAAGTGTTTCTGTTTTCATATTTCTTTATATTGAAAACGTCAAGAGCAAAGAGCTTACAATATTTGAATTGATCAATGGCACAGGTGCATTCGAAGCAACAGTAATTTTTCACTCACGTCACAATAAAACACATCTTCACGACTTAGACTGGACTTTTCGAACGAACAGTTTGACGATACAACTTGTCAAAAGGGAAAAAGAATACACGAGGCGTAATCGAAAAGTAACGGAATTCTCTTGTACTTGAATATTTTTGGTTCATTTATTCAAATAAAGTTGTCCAAACGCAGCGGTATCTGTTGATTTTTTCTGATGCCGTTAAAGTTAATGCTTTCATTCAGTATTCGTTTGTCTATCGATGATATGCAGCTAACAATGTTCGAAAAAATCGTCGCTCCCGCCAGTCGTGAAGTCCGTACAGGGACACCATTTTTTGTGCAAACGGATCTCATCAGAAACCCAAAAAATTCAAGAATCGTGCCTAGTTAATGGACGTACAGTAATAAAAGAAGGAAAGATTAGACCATGGTGTCGAGACTTCAAAAATGTACGCCGCATGCAGGCTGGACAATTGCGCACGATGAAGCGCGGAGTGGCAGGTCCAGTATGCAGACCGAAGAAATCGTTCAACTAGTGGACCAAGAACTTCAACCTCATCATCGACGATAGATCAGTGCTGTTACAGATAAATTTCTCCTTTTTGGACGCACCAGTATTCCCACGACTGTAGGCTCGGAAAAGCCCGGATATCACAAATCGTGCGCAAGGCGAGTACCGAAAATGTTTACCGACCAACAAAAAACTGGTTTTAAACCACTAGCGACAGTTCTGACCTTGAACCTAGCGACTTTTTCCTCATCTTGCGCTTGAAAACGTGATTTGGTGGAAAAATGCTCGGAGAAGATTAGGAACTCAAGAAAACCGCTGGTAACTGGTTCGAGTCCCGAGTGAAGGGCTGCTATACTGAGGGATTAAAGGAGCTGGTGCAACATCACAAAAAGTTCTTATTTATTTTACATAGCACACCACCCCAGACCACTTTAGAACCAAAATTCTTTTCTCTCGGTCGTGAGAAAAACGACAGCTTCAGCATGTCTGTTCTACATTTAATATCTCCTGACTTTATTGATACAATCTTTCCGACCATAGCATGATGCGGAAAATAATGCATTTTCAACATTATCGCTACAGAGACATGCTTCCAGCTAATGAAAGAAATTAAATCTGTGATTTATCCTTCGCTCAGTGATTGATTCCCAGCTTATCTCCTCAAAAACATTTTACACGCAACTGAGTTTGTCATCACATTGTTTTACAAATCTAGCTCCTAAACTCTGCACGCAATCCAATTCGGCAATCAATCCAACTTAGTGAGGATCCCATATACTTGCAGCATATTCTAAATAAGGCCTAACTAGCGACAGATAACACTTCCCTTTGACCTTTCTATCACATTTTCCTAATGCAATTATAGGATATACAAATTTTTGACACATACATGTACATACTCAGCACAGGTCGTGATAGAGAGTAACGCCCAAGTAATTAATCATCGAGTCTAAACTATCCATTTCGGTGTTCCTGATGCAGTAGATGATCGGGAGGGAACTTTTGTTATTCCAAAAAGCCATTACTACGCTATTTTTTTAAGAGTAATCGGTCCAAGGTAGCTTCTCCATATGCCACAGTCAACATTTAAAATGCGTCCGCGGACTTAATTTCGTTTTGCACACAAAATTTGATACAGATACTTTGATCCATTTTTCGGAACAGGCAAAAATCGAAGACAAGCAAAAACACGTCCAAGCAAAAGAACTGTCAACAATTAACTGAACGATCAAAATGGCTGAACTTTTCGGTATAAATGAGTGACATAAGTACCAACATAACGGTACTAAAAAATTGAAAATCAAAAATACGTAACCCAAAATGATTTCGGATTCTCCATAATATTTTCCTCTTATGTTTTCCTTTTAAATTCATGTAACGATTTCCGAAATTACTTCATGGTATTCGCTCTAGATATGTTGTAATCATAAGTGATCTCATTCCTTATGTCATTGGAGATACTATCGCTAATATTTTCCATCATCTTGGTGTGACATTGCCTTTGACGTCGCAATGCCTTTCTAATATCCGCGTTGTACAATATTGGTTCCGTGTTATATTTCATAAAGTTAACGGGAAAGAACTTATTGAATGCTTAGTACGTAATCTCAAGGAAGTGATTCCACGCATCCTCAGAATTTCGGTGATTACTATATTTCTTAAAACTTGACAATTGACTCTGTAGCACTCATTTTAAGTCAGCTTATTCTCCTTCTTTAAACAAATAAATTTTCTTTCAGGCTTCTTCTTCGAACTCCACTTAGGGGAAACTTAGCATTTACTGCTCTGTGGTCACCAACACCTTTAATAGGATCTAAAATTATTAATAGCTCACAACGTTCGGGGAGATCCGTTGCTAGCAAATAAAGAATATTATCGCCCTTAGTGGTGAAGTGATAATTTAATGCATGGAGTTCAACGTTAAGGAATGTAATAGTGACTCGCAGATCCCCTGTTCAAAACTGTATGTGCTCCAATCAATAATACAGGGAACATCAGATCACTTTGGAGGGGTCCTACACGGTCGAATCACTGGCTAAAGGTCGAAGGAGGTCCCGATATCCCTTAATAAATTACACAACCTCTGTTTAATGCCTAGAACTGAACGGGGATTGTATATAGAAAATTTAAGTCAATATGCTGAAAACAAAAACCATCAATAGGAACGTTTCCTAATGAAAACATTTTTTGATGACCAATAGGATCTTCTTTTAACATAACCCTTTTAATATAAAAATAGATCCCTGAGAGGAAGTTGGAATTAGTTTACTTCAGCATTATACAAACTACTACCGGTCGCGGTTCCATTTTATTTTGAGATGGCATCACAAATGGCTTGCGATGAACGAAGCAACTGGAATGAAGTGAGTATCATAATTCAGAAAATAATTTTATTCATGTTAGATGAAACTCGTGTACACCTTCTCTCTTAATATCTACCAGTCAAACGCCTGTACATAACGATTCAACGTATATCAATATCGATGGATGGTTACATTACTGAATGTTGAAACTTGCTGTATTTTCAAGGTCAGTTATAGGACCCCAGTACCATCCTTAGAAGTGCTTTATAGAATACCATATATGAAATATTTCACATTTTATATTCACATTTTGAGGTATTTCATATAAAAAACATAATACTTATCATTAATAAAACTTTATAAAACTCTTTTGAACAACTTTTAACTGATTGCTAGTGAAGATGTGAAATGCAAAATTTTTTAAAGGGGTACTTCTCATGCAATGAACAAAATGCGAGGGAATGTGGGAAGGAGAAAGATGGTTGACTTCATTTCGCCCTTAAGTGCAGAGACAGTGAGTTCCTTGACCGAATATTTTGAGGGTAAACAATTTAACACCTACAGTTATAGCATCTCCTACATTTTCAAAGGAAGGCCCCGTAGTCCATGCACCATGAGCTTCTTCTCTGAAATTAGTTTGGCCGAGAGATTTGGTTTTCGAAGCGAAAACATTAAAATCATTTTAATTGATGTTTTGATCTATTATCGAAATCAATTCATATCACTACGTTCCTCCCATAAATTTATCCCCCATGCGTTAAGAGGTGAATCTTTCATAAAATAATAATGAATCGCCATCTCTCCTAGGCTTGGATGAAGCCCTTGAAATGGATACATTTACTCGCTGAAATACTGACAAATTCACAACCCTTCGCTGCCGCGTCTGGTATATACTCATTTATACATTTCACTTGGAGTGGTACCGCCTACTTAGGAAGCCGTCTACCTCCTCCATTCTAATCCGCTCTTTCCGTCCTCATGAATTGGCATCCCTATCTACGAGTCATTCATAAAAGGGATAATTTTTGCAGTTCGTAGTCGTCTTCACTCACTTCAAGACCAATGTCTCCACTTAGAGTATACTTTTCTTCATGCTTAAACTTTATTTTGCAAAAGCTATCTTGTTAGCGATGACCTTCAATTCATTTACCAGCATCAGGGTTTCTCTTTCTTACTGTATTTATCGCGTCTTCAATTTTTCTTACAACATTTTATGAATGTTTTGCATATTATCCCAAGGTCCAAGCATTTTCTGAATTTATCTTTTTTGCCTTTATTTTTTTATCACATTCTCCAAAGCCCTTTGCAAATACTGCTTTCTATTGTCCTGACAGAGAGGTCACCAGAAAGGTCATCTGTTCTGTGTTTCTCTGCGGTCAACATTTTTCTCCGATTTTATTTGTTACCTACCCAAAGCATTGAAGATGTCGTCGCCCACCATTTCCCTACTCCTTCCTAAACAAGCTTTAAAAAGCACACTCAATATTCAAGTGACGCCATCTGTATTTGTCAAAAATGGAAATACTCATCATTCATTATAAATAATATACTCCTATTATATATTGGAGAGTATTTTATTTTTAGTGGCTTCATTGAACGCCTCCCCCGAGAACACGGGCGAGAAGGAGAGAGGCGAATAATACGACAACAATAGATAAATGCAATAGTTTCGTCCTTACTTGTGCTAATGAGATAGACACGAATAAAAAGGGAATGCCACTGATTCGTTCACTTTGTGAACAGATATGATTCAAGTTTCACAAGTCTTCACCAATGAAATCTGCACTGCATTCAGACAATAGCCTGCGAAGTCATAGTAAGGACGGAAGTTTCCTCGGTGATCGTTTAAGCACCTAAATTGTGTCGCAGCTTAAATTTCTCAGAAAGGAACGACGCCGTTTTTAAATGAAGCACGGACACGGAAACTTTAAGTGGGCTCTTGCCGAGCGTCAAGGTGATAAGAGGGAGGAAAATGTACGCAGCCGTTAGAGGGAGAGAGACATTTCATTTTTATCGAGATACGGGTGGTCGAGGAGGAATAAGACTTCAAATTTGCAAGGATTATGGAAAGCTTCTCCACGACAAGGAGGGCACCGCGTGAATACGCCTCCTTGGGGGAATAACTCCAGAGTCTCACATTCCCTCCCCCCCCCCACCCTCGAGACAATTTTCTCTTCCTGAATAAACGACGCGAATTGGAGTCCTTAACTCAAGTCTCCGTGATCATCACCTTCCCTCGCCATCAACTTCCCCTAGGAAAGGAGCACGTCGCCAACTTCCCCCACCACCACGTTCTGGCTTAAATCACTGGCGTCTTTCGATACTTTCCTTCGACTTTGAACATATCTTCAATTTGATATAAGCATCACGATTTAAGTCTCCAATTCAAGACTTTAAATAAATAGATTCCGAGTTTAAAACTTTAAAAATGAAAGAACCAGCACTAATAAAACAACCACTAATTTTAAGAAAATCACTCTCAAATTCTGATTTCAGAATTGCGTTCTTTAAAAAAGCCTACACTATTAATTTAGGCATCCAAAGTCCAGCAGACTTTCATTCAGTGAAGAGAACGGATATAATAACGTAAAAAATGTAATGGCACTGGGGGCTGAAAAAATATTCTCTTCTGTTTAATTAATTTCCTATTCGAGCTTAGCATACTGCTCATTGTCTTCCAAGTTATTTTTTTATAAAATTCGCACAGAATTACTTTTTAATGACCCACGCAAGACCATGGCTGGTAAAATGAGCTCTTTTTGCGACAGACAATAGGCGCCGACTTCAATGAGCTCGGTAACCGTTCCGTGAGTTCATGCTCTCGTGAGTCTAGTATTCTCGTATGACTCACGACATCGTTGATTTTTAAAACTTTTTTATTTTTTCTTCTCCGTGCCTTTCGACACCTAAGTTCATTCCCCACGTATCAAATTTGCCTAAAGATTCAAAGCGGACAAAAATACGCTGAACTTTTATTCGCGTTTTTAATTTTGCATTACTTTCTCCGTTCACTCTACACATATAAAGGCCAATATTTTTTATAGGAAAAACCTTTATCGTCTTCCGTTTAGTAAAGGTTTGAAATTAAAAATGATTTATTTACTTTTTTTTTATTTTCGGTGTTAAGATGAACCACTAATTTAGAGTGACGTAGGCCCTGAAGTTCATAGATTTCCAGGGGTTCTATTAAGACACCCTGCGACCAGTTTCACTTTAATAAGACATCATCTGGAAATATTTTGAAACTTACTTTCATTCGGTGCAACGGGTGGAGATAATTAGGGTGAGTGGAGTTTTTCACAGGGTGAAAAAGGAGGGTAGGAGTATTTACCGTGGGAATGTTTGTGAGGGTGGGCAGTAAAAGGGGATGAACTCGAGAGTGGGGAGAACTCATAGGGTCGCGCCCTCTTCACTACTCTGGCTAAAACCCCACCCTTCCAAACGCCAATGTCCTCTTCTTCTGGTCCTAATAAGCCTCCAAATACACTCAATTTCATCACTGCAAAGTTTTTAGGAGATGCATTATTTAGGTGAAACTGGTCATAAGGCTTGTTGATTAAATTGAGATCAAGCACTCAGAATCTAGCAACAAAGGACATTTCACCACAGTCACAAAGTTACACTTTGTATTTACTCAAAATCAACTTAACGAAATTATAACAGGTGACACGTTTAATTTGGATTATTGATACACGGGGTCCGTCTCAAAAATATGCTGAATGATTTTTTGCCACCAATGCAGAAGACTTGAGTGAAATGACTCGTGGTTGGAAAGGTGGTGGGGGTTTAAGAAAGCCAACGACACCCGCATCAGTTCCCTGAAGGCTGTTCACTGCTAGTTCGAACCTTTGTTTTAGTGACGCGTCGGAATTTTAAGATGCCGAGTTTCAAAGACCAGCGTTACGCGATTAAGTTTTGTGTTCTGCTCAAGAAAACGTGTTCTAAAACCGTTGCCATGGTGAGGGAAGCTTATGGCGATGACACAATGTCCCAAAATATGGTTTACCGCTGGAAAAAGATGTTCCGGGAGGCAGAGAGGACGCCGAGGACGAAGAGCATTCGGAACGACCGTCAACGTCACATTCCGGCCAAAATGTGAAGAAAGTGAGGGACGTGTTGAACTCTGATCAACACCTAAGTGTTAGAATGCTGGCAGAAGAGTTAAATATCCCTAAAAGTACTGTGTATCGTATTGCCACCAAAGATTTGGACACGCGGAAGATCTGCGCGACGATGGTCCCCAAGGTGCTTTCCGATGAAGGCTGCTCGTGTAACGATATCGCGTGACCTCTTGGAGCAGTGTGAAAGTGATTCAAATCCGAAAAGTGCCCCAACTCGGCACCACTTGGACTTCTCCTTGTTCCCGAGGATCAAGAAGGCACTCAAGGGCCACCATTTCGGGATTTTGGAAGCCATCAAAGAAGGGACGACGAGGTGCTTGAAGGAGACCCCATTCGACGCCTTCCATGTTGCGTTCAGCGACTGGGGAAAATCCTGGCGCCGGTGTTTCGAAGCGGAAGGAAGCTACTTTGAACAATTTTAGTTACTCGTTCGTTCCATTATCAGCAATAAGCCTCTTTTCCAGAAGGAAAATATTCAACTTACCTTTGGAACAGAACCTACACATCTATAAAATATTTATTAAAAAGATTTGCATCTTACGAAGCCAATATTTTAATGCATCGAGTTAAAACTGTTTAGCGAAAAACAGAGAAAATATTGATACCACAACAGTGAAAGAAATATAAACTTCTGAATACACTGTCTCGTATCAAAATCATACCTTTAGATATTCTATGAGACCTAAATGGCATTTTATTATTGGTGGTAGCAGAGATGACGAAAGGAGAAGAAAAGCACGTAACTCTTTGTTGGTGAACAGAGAAAATTCAACAAGGAAGAAAAAAGGGATCATGAGAATCTGACCTTTGTGTGTCTAACAAATTTTCAAAAAAAATTCATATAATATATTAAGTAAAAATCATTTTCAAAATGTTTCTTAACAGAATTAAAATTACTCCGTCGCCTCGAAATGGTAAGTATAATCTACCAGAAAAATTAAGAAATTAACCTGTAGATTAATTCTAAAAATTCAAATGCCTGGTTGGCTGGATTCTGGAAACTGGTGAATAAATACATAATATTTCAAGATATTTACTCAATTATATATATATATATATATATATATATATATATATATATATATATATATATATATATATATATGTTTGTGTGGGTCGCGGTAGTCCAGGGGTTAGAGCGTTGGACGGCTGACCGGAGGGTCCCGGGTTCGGGCAAGGCACTCTGGGCACCTGCAGCTCCACCCAAGATAAAGTGATTTTTCGGGTACCAGGTCTTCCTGGGAAATCATAACCGGCACAAGGGAAAGAAACTGGCCCCCCTACCCTGATGTGTGAATTTCACACGCCGTCGGGCTTAGTACTGGGTGAACTGTACCATCACCTATCAAACCGACCTTCGGGTTGATTACAGTGTTTATTGATTTTTTAAATATATATAATGGGGTAGTTTGGAGAAAGAATTAATTTTGTGCTATCACAGCGAATGTATTAACTTGTGTACTCAAATTAAATACATGCAGACCAATCAAAGATCCATCTTGCTTGCAAAAAATTTCAAAAATTAGTTAAAATGATGCAAATAAGAAGAGACTATTCTTGAAGATTTTTTGAGCCACAAATTGGTCCTGTAAACACAACTGCTGGAAGAATAGATGAAAAATATGACAGTTAAATAAAAAATACAAACGAATTACCGCAGAGAAATACAATGGATGATTTAAAGCTTTAAAAATGAATGAAAATATAATTTTTATAGAGGTCATATTGGAGAGAATCAAAAGGTAACTCATCGGATTGATTTCCTCCATTGACACCTAAATTTGATTATTAGATCATGGATAATTGCTGGGTATAACGTATGCAAATATCTTCCATTAAAATCGTAACCCTAGAATAATAGCCTGGCTACTATTGTTGAATGTTGATGTTTACATGTTACGCCATTACCCGAGTCATGTGCTCTTTTTATTAACATTAAACATGTCTCTGAATTGAATATATATTTGAGAAATTACTTAGCTATAAAATATGAAACTGTTATGTTAATCCAAACATTAGTTTTCAACTTTTTTTTGAAATGTTGACATGCGGTACCAAGTACACGCATTTAACTTCTGGTGGCATTCGGCATTAATAACATTGACAAGAAGATACAAGCTGAAAGTGATATCAAAAATTGAAAAGAATACAAAAAATGCCTGTTGTTTAAACAATCAAAAGACTATGGAATACACGATTCAAATTAAATGCGTGTTTAATAGCTGAATTAATTCGGCGATTTTTAGAAAACGATTTAGATCGATGTAACTCCCTTATACGTTTCTCAAGAGGTAGGTAGGTTCTTATAGGATTCTTCGAAAACTAATGCATGTGGCGTGAAGAAAATCAATCTAACTATTTAGTTCGCAGAGCAAAGCAGATTAAATAAAATGATCTTTCTTCCCGTAAGCGAGAAAGAATCCTTATCCGACAGCTTGCGCGAAGGAGAAGGGGATCTGAAGAGAGTTCGGCGGTAGAGTACGGCAGCGCCGAGAGCAATGTGTGAAGGACGGTGCCTGGATTTCAGAAGGAATAGAGAGGAGAAAGAGAGGTGAAGGCAGAGGAGGGAAGTAAATAATGTACGCAGATCCTGGCAGGAATAATGGGGGGAAGGAGTAGGATTCCGTGCTGAACAAGCAGCGATTCTCAGTGGACACAAAGAACTCTCTCGTGAGTTGAGGTGATAAAATGGCACCACTGGGATGTTAAGAAAGGAGAGAAGGATTATGAGGCACAGGAGTGAAAATCAGACGGTGAAAAAGAAAATTCCTCAAGACGCATTTCTGAAAGAAGTCTGATTGTTGGAATTCGGCTTTCCAGACTCATTATTTCGACCAAACTAACTAATAATTGAGTACAATTTTGAACATACGCTACCATTGAATTGAAGGATATTAACAACTATTATTTAGCTGTTTTTCCAAAAAATAATAAGTATTATAAATTCATTTGCAGTTATTTTCAGTATTTTCAGGTTTTTTACTTCGGGAGGCGAAAATTATTTATAAAGAGGAATGGGCGAACAATAAAAAAGTTTCCTGTACATAAGAGAATGAAAAATATTTCAAGAGAAGTTATGCAAATAATATATTTATTAATATTACTTTTTTATGTTAACATTTAAATTTACATATATTTTATTATTATCTATTTCGCCCAATTTTTCTTGTGAACTCTAACTAAATCCAAACCAAACAAAGTACAAAAAAACGCTTCTATTAACATGTGGGGAAAAAATCACATCATCTTTACACACAAAGAGAAGATACAAAAATCCTGAACTATGTGGAATATTTGAGCTTCACAATCACATTTAGATCACTAAGAATGTCTTGAAAATGTTTGCATCATTTTTTAATGAGTCTTCAACAAACAGTGATTACACCATATAGTCGAATGAGCAAGCTAAGAGACGTTTCCCCTCACATTAGTTAGGTGGCATTGCGACATAAGAAAGGAGCAGAAACTGAAATAAATGTAATCTCCGGTTTACACCCAGTAATAACGGAATCTTTGCTTTGTGTTTCGGAAATGTCATGAACTGAATTATGGCAATGTGCGATAACTGGATACCTTAGGACAGAAACCGCCGGAGAAAGAAAAATTTTAAACTAAAATTCCTGGAAAACTACAGCAGTAGGAAATTCAGAGCAAACCAGAGGGACTATTTTTACCCCGAATCAAATTGGGAGTGGAAAATATAAATATAATTAACATGAAATAAAATATTCTAACCAACAGTAGCAAGGGACTTTCGTTCACCGAAAATCTTTCCCAAATACCACAATGATAAACGAGAGAGGGTGCAACCATTCATACTATTCGATAAGACAATTTTTCGCTGAATTTAATTGTTAAATAAGAAATTTCTCTAAATTTGGGCCATCATTCTTTCCCTAAAGCAAAGAGGGCCTTAATAACCTCCACGATAATACTTGCGGGGATATGAAAGAATGGGGGAGAGAATTATTAGTAAAGACCTCTTTCAACCATCAATTAGAACAGTAATTGTGTCATAATGAGCGGTCTTCCATCCAAGGCTTATTTACTTCCGGAATTAATCGTCACACAACCGTTGAATTTGACCGTTACAAAAATAGGCTATCAATTTTCATTTACTATCCATGCACTCGCGAGCATATCAGTTTCAAATTTTCAACTCCACAGAGTTGGAAGTTTCTCGGAGTTGCTGACAGCGTCAATAACTTCGACGACACTAATGAATTAGGATTTTAGGTCGTAGACTTCATGAGGAGGACGAAATAAAATGATAAAAGTAAGTGGAAATCAGCAAAAAAACATCTGGAACAGATGGTTGGAACGTGGTGTTTTATTAAACAGATTGAGCTATGAAAACACACATTGGTGGAAACCAATTTTAAATTTTCGAAAAAAAAATTATCATTTCAGAAAATAAACTTATTAATGCAGTACCATTTTGCCATGAAGACAAAACAACTTATATTCACGAGGGAACGTTTGAGGTCAAAACGTGAGGTAATTTCGTGAGATACTGCTCGGGGTCAAGTAATCGCGGCGATAGGGAAATATTTGAAAAGGAAAATAAAAGAGTGGTGAAGGGAAGTGAGCCGTCATAAAGCACCCCACATGGAGGCAGCACGAGGAGTCGAGGCAGGAAGGAAAGATAGGCCGGAGAGGACCGGACCGGGGAATAAACGAGGGAAGCGGGGAATCCGAGAAGGCAATGGAGAGTGGAAAAATGGAGGAGAGATGGATAAAAGGGCGGTAGAAGATAACGGTGAATCATCGGGGAAATGGAGAGCGTGTGGGAGCACGGGAGAGAGAGAGAGAGAGAGAGGGACAGAAAAATGATTTTCATGCCGGGGATCGGAGCGAGAATGCGCGCAGCTGGTTGCTATGTGGGACGTTATTTGGAAAAAAGAGTACGGCGGCCCATAAATGGACGAGAGAGGAAATATTCGGAGGGGCAGGAGGTGGAAGGGTGAGAAGTAAAATATCGGAGTGCTTTCGGGATATGGGGTTCCCGGATTCGTCTAAATCCAAACGTCAGGGCACCCAGGATGAACAAGGGTTTGCCCCTCATGCATACGCCTTCCCTCGCACGCACGCACGCTCTACTTGGTGTGCTTGCGTCCATGTAAATTGGTCTCATGAACCGAAATGCTTTTCCAGCCGATTCAACTCGTGGCAAACCGAGACACAAGGAAGCCGTTAGGGAAGGTTTCTCTTCAGACAAAGGATACGCACGCTTCGCCTAAAAGGCTTGAAACTCACAGTAGTTCCCAAGCCGTTAACGTCCCCGGGATGTTTTTATCCGTGGCATTTTTCGCCAGAGTCGCACATAAATAAAAAGTGTAATGCTGAAGCACGGCCAAAACAGAAATTAAAAAGAATTATCAAGTGGCAAGCAATGGGTAAAAAGAGCGAACTACGGGCGAGAGAAAAATTAATTTGAAGTTAGGGGTGAGGAGCAGGTAGCACTAAGTGATGAAAATAAGACTCAATTTTAAAAACAAATTAAATATTATACGAGTATTTCATATCAATCATGAGTCACTGAGATGGGAAAAATTTACCTGCAAAATTTGATTAGCTGAGAGATAATTGAAAGAGATAAGACATATTAATAATACAATTTTCTTAATGAATTTCCTCTGCATTTTGTTTCATTAAAATTTATTAAAATAATTTTATAGAGGTTTTGTAGAAGCTAAATGACCAAATTTTGTGTATATCAAGTTAAAATTGATTCCAATCGGAAATCAAGACGTAATATATAAACCCTACCGTTATAAAAACATGAAATACGGCATTTTTGTTTCAAATTAGTATCGATATATATGAACCTTATACTGCAAGTTACGCACAATCAAATTTTATTTATGAATCAAAACCAACGACGGTCATTCATCCTTGGATTCATATTTCGCTTCTCTCTGCTCTCAGTTATCTGTCTGGAGGCGGTTCACCTCTTGAAGTTCACACATTACTTCCAATAGATGTTGGCAGTCATATTTGGCATTTATCCCTCTAGGGGTCTTCCTCTATAGCTTTTCCCATGACTACTTCATAAGACCATTTTGTCTAATGAATAACTGATCGTAGCACTTTTCCACTTGATAAAAATATTTTTATTTACGACCGGGTTTCGATGTATTACATCATCATCAGGTCTAGGTACAACCTGATGATGATGTAATACATCGAAACCCGGTCGTAAATAAAAATATTTTAATCAAGTGGAAAAGTGCTACGATCAGTTATTCATTATGTTCGACTTCCACCACATCACGCCTGAAGCTACTTAATTTATACCATTTTGTCTCTTAAATGTCCAATAAGTTCATCCCTTTTAATTTCCAGCGCTTCCATCAACCTTCCTTCATCTACTAATCGTAGTCGAAGCCCCTCTTAAGTTAACACATCCGTCCATTCGAGCTTCCTCAATATCGTACGCCTTCATCCTTCTCCTTTACACTACAAATACTGGAACTACTTGATTATCATAGATAAGAATTCACCATTTATAAAGTAAAAATGAATTTCATCCTCAAGTACTTCTTATACTAACTTTTCCTTTGCCTTGTTTCTGCTACTTCAGACGAATGTACGATAAAATTCATGAATAAGTTTTTGTTCGTAAAATTTATTATGCAAAACTGCAATACTAGGTTATGTCATTAACTTAATGCGTACATGTTAAAAGTTTGATTAGCGATACTCCGCTGGGTGGTTGACAGCCGTTTCAAGTTGAGAGATGCCACATCCTGCGGCGACGATGGGGGTAATACTTGACGCTGCATTGAAATTTTGCATTCGCCTGGTGTTATCGTCTGCCAAGGTCCATGTAACTCTACAAGACGCTTATGTAGTTTGTTCTTCCATATAAACACAGGATGTGGTTATAAATGCATAAAGAGGGGAGAAAATCAATGGCAAAAGAAAGTAGGCCGTTGAATAACGCCAACAAAGCGATCATAAATACTGAGAATTCTATTTAGTGCAACAGCTACGTTGGTATCAGAAAATCTCGTATGAGACGCATTTGTGCGTGATGTGTGTGCTCCGAGAGAGCTCATACTTAAATGACAAGACGTCCACCAGCAGGCATGTCCGCAGCTGGAGTTGATGTTACAGGAAATTCTTCTTTCATTCAATTCAGATGAAACTTGGCGACATCATTTTCATCCTTAGCGTAAGTTATATGACGTGCTCTAGAAATTCCCCAAAGTCATACAATCGCAGGAGGTTGCATTTCAAGACGGCATGCTGGATGCTAATGCATGGCTGCATATCCCAAATTCCGATTCCGATCAATATTAGAACTTTTCCACAGATTTCTTTATGACGTTACAAATAAATCTGGGGAAAAGTGCAAATTTTGTTTTTCTCATAATGACGAACTACTCGCCACATCTCGCCTGAATCTGTTGAGTAAATTGTGCTCCTCATCCTTTCTATAGTTCAGGGCTACCTTTTTCGGTTCCACAGTGCCAAAAAACAGCTTCGTGGAAACCGTATTCAACATCACTATACACAGTGGTGAAGGCTGCCGTTTTATTTTAAAAGGGCCTAACAAAAATAGTTTTCAGCACGTATTCCAAGAGTAGAAGAAAAAATGGGGTTACGGCATTTCATCCAATGGGAACAACGTTTATACAAACCTTCCAGATTTGGATGAGGATAAAATATGTTATTTAAAAAATATGATAATTCCTTAATGGACAGTCCTTGTAATTCATTTTCACAAAATCTTTTACTTCCGAATAAATAGATATTATTGACTCTTTTGTGGAATTGAGTCTCCACGAAAGTAACAACCTTGTGTTTCCCTCTAATGCTGCATACATTCTTGTTTTGCTTTAATTAATTTAATTGAGGAACTACGTTATTACCTTCACCAAGTTTCCTCAGGGTTCCTGTACTCACTTCCTCAAGAGCTACATTCCAGCCAAACCTAACACACTGGCTGTTACCTAGGGATAGGGCGCATTCTCTTTATTTCAAATATTAAAGTCTCATCTATTTAGAAAAACGTTATATGTGTACATACATGTATATATACACGTACACATACATAATAGAACAACCAATAGCTCAAATTCAGTAGAAAATAATAAATATCTAGTTATTTATTTTTTAATTTTGTTATAATACAGCATATGCTCACATGTTTCAGTAATCTACACCAAACAATTAAATGTCAATTGTTTCTTTGACGGCGGCCTTTCAGTAAATCTTTCTGACCTCTAATTATATGAGAGGTTCCCCTAATGGTGAATATTTATAATGGCATATTTTTCTGGGAAAGGTGTCTCTAAAAGTCTTCACAGCAAGCCTTCAAGCGAGAAGTTGGCTGTTTGATTTCGTGAGGTGCCTTAAATTTCAGTCACATAAACTTGAAATGCGTTACTCAAATGAAATCACTTGAAATCTGACCAGCATCATTAAATATCTGAAAGAGTTTGAGGGATGTCCACCAATTCGTCTACACGATGGTTGACATTTCCAATTGCTCATTTCCTTTTCTCACTTCCAATCGACACTCCCTTTTCGCGTTTCCTCCACTCAAGTTCCCGACATGCTGGCACAAACATCACACCACGCGGCTTTCATTTTTCTTTGCTCGATTACTGGTTTCTGAGGCTAATCGCTCGGTTACCCTCGACAGAAGCGTCTACCACGTGAACTCGCGCTCGGGCTCCTTGTTGAATCAAACTTTCCGAAGGAGCAGTTTACCAAGTCCTTTAGAGATGGCAATGCCAACAATAATGCCGGTTTAAGTTCCGCCAACTTTACCCATTGATGAGAAATCTATTTAGCCCTGTTCTCCCAAACGTTCACCCTCGTTACATTAGTATATGAGAACAGGAACAGCGCCGAGAGAAATGTTTCTTTTTCCTTGGGATCATATTTTACATTTATTTTAAATGGAGCACCCAACGCTGCTTCTCTCAGACGAATTTGGTGCAAGGCAGAAGCAACTAGCGTAGAACTTCACGTCAATAGTCATTTGATCTATTTGGTCGCAGCTGTCGCGTCTTTGCCCTAAACAAGACCCCTTTTGTCTACTTCACAGGAATAAAACGAAACGGCTTCATTTTTAATAAGTTTCACTCGCCACTCAGTCATTCCTCGGAGTGTAGCCGTATTACATAACGTTCATTATTTAGTAAGAACGAAAAATACGTATCAGGTTATCATGTTACAGTTCAAGCGATGATTGAATATTAATCTACTTCATTACTCCACCTTCGCATACACCTAACTTGAATTTAGGCAAAAAAGATCACCTAGGGGGCGATGGAGCTCAATAATTCCACTATTACTTTATCACCGAACTTAATTAAAAGAACATCAAGTAAGTAACTGCCAATGATGTCATTCGCTGAATTTGAACGAAGTGAAATTTGTTTCACGTCCCTTGCTCCTCACTCAGCGGCTGTGGACACATATTCTTTTCTGCTAAAATAGTTAAAATTTTAGACTTCTTTTTTATGCCAATGCATTCAAAGTTAGTACTTCCTTTAATATTCTGAGCATATTTCCAACAGGTTACCAGCGATACAATTGTAGGACTATCGGCGGATATTTTTCAGCTCTTAAACTGAGACTAAGATCTCTCAAGCCCAGGGCTTTGCGCACATTATCATTTTCCGCTGACGCACGCCCATAGGCGGCCGGCACTTATGTGGTTATTACTTAGGCAGCGCGGGGAATGTGTGTTTATCTCACCTCCACGAACTGCTGGAGGTTAAAAACGATAAGTGCCTCTTTTCAAAAATTATTATCGCTAGGATTATCCTTTCCACAATTTGTCGGAACGACAATAAAATTAAACTGTATCCCTCCAACATTATGCTACTGCAAGCAATGTACTGGAACAGAGAGAGAATTAGAACATTTTTGGCAAACTGACTGAGAACTAATGCAATGACCTGCAGAATCTTCAATCCTGAAGTATATGCAGCCACAACGAGGCTCAAATGACATACGCTTATATTGTAAAAGCAGTAATCTTTTGGCTATCATGTTAGGGTGATATTCACTGGTGGCGCTGAAACAGTAAGAAATACTTTTGCTGTCATTTATCGTAAAATTTACAAAAATTACTGAAACCATGTATTTTTGACGCTGGTTATAAATCAAAATACATTTGAGGCTTGAAAGTTCCTAAGTCTTTTATTTTTTACATTATCATTGTCAGGCCAAAACTTGACGTTCGCACAATGAATGTCAATCCGTCACATTTAAAGTCTTTTGGTTCCCCTACCCCTCACTGAAAATCCATGGCAGCCCGTCCCAAGCCGCGCTCTCCTCCCAAGGCCCCGCCTAACTCCGCCACTTCTTTTCCCAGGGCGACACGTCCGGAGCGACGCCAATCCGACCACCGTTCCCATTCCTTTGACACTTCCACTCTCCGTCATCGACTCCGGCACCTGCCACAAACCCTAGTCCTACACACAGAGGCAGAACTCCTCTCCACGAACATAATCCCTTGGTTTCTTCTGCCGTCCGACGCCGATTTTCCTGCGCAGTACGCGGTAGGTAAAAACGAGACGCAAGGTTTAAATGAAATTTTTGACGTATTCGACTGATCGGTCCGCCATCGCGTGTTTTTAAGTTTTAGTGGAGTGGGGTGGGAGTGGGCAATGGAGGCGGGGAGGAGGAGGCGCGATAATCCCCGGGTGAATACCAAATCGGCGCGGCATCCTCATCAGCGGCGGCCGTACAGACGCAAGCCGGCTAGTCGCCTCCTCCTCGTCCCTGATTCCCGTCATGGCCACACTGAAATTTCCTTCCAGTTGAAAAAAAGGGCTCTCGTTAAAAAAATATATTTTCCTTGGGGAACTGCCGGGAAGATAAAAAGCTTACGCCAGTTATCCACGGTTTATAATTCCCTATTAGAGTAAAATGTAGGGACTTCAAAAAAAAGGGGGATGAAGAGGCCCTAATGCCAAAGGTGATCAGAAATAATTGATGAACGAATGGGATTTCGGCAGTTGTAATTGAGAAAGAGACGGATGTATCACAATCGATTTTATATCTGAAATAGTGAAATGCGAAGGATAATAATGAAGATAATGAGCACGTCTAGTTTGCAGATTAAATTATAATAAGCATCTTCTGTTCCAAGTAGATATATATTTTCATGAAAGGATAGGTTTCAAGAAAATCCACTCATTATCAATTAGTATTTTATTGATAATGCTCGTTTTATACAAAAGAATAAATTACTTTAAAATTCGATTTTTTCATCATCGCTAATTGTACATTAAAAATTTCACATAAAAAAGCATGATACTTTCGAAGGTTATATTAGAGGGCGAAACAAATTCATAGCTGGAGGCAGGTATCCAACGTGAAATATATGCATGGATAATCTAATAAAATATACTTAACAGAAAATATAAATGTACAAATCCATCTGATATAAATAATTCAAATATAAACATATGTGCATGATAAACTAGGCTACAAAAATCATTACTGATGGCAAATTACGGACTGAAGGTATTGATTTATATCAGTTTCGCAATGTATCTTTTAGAGTATAATTATTAAATTTCCAGCTAAAACAAGGTAATTTAATCTTTATATTAAAAAAATGATATATTTTTTGAGTCCTTAAAAATTTACATTTTCACTGCAGGATTAAATTCGTCGTACGAGTACATGTTTAGTGAAGTAGATTCGCAAAACTAAAGGGTCATCTTCATTTCCAATACGTCAACTTCTTGTCTCATAATCTAGTCTCAAAAAGTACTCGTGAAACTCGTAACAAATGCAACCAACATGAGTGTCTACAAATAAAAGTGTATATTCAAATAGTGCAGCTACTTATCCGCCAGGATAATTACTTTTCGGCATTTAAAATAATGGACGAAAATTTTCAAAATCAAATGAAATAATTTCATTTCTACAATGACAGCTATTCCGTAATTTTTTGCTAATGGTGAAAAAGTAATATTCGCGAGATTTTAAAATAAATCTAATGAAAATATTAAATTTAAATCAGATCTTGTACTTGCAAACACGTTTCATCGTGTTATTATAAAGAATAATGACAAAACGTACTGCATAACTACTTCTTTGAAAAGCAATTTCGGTGATCGTTGAGGGGGCAGCAATTACTTGTACCAGATGAGGTATATTTTTTAGCTCAAAAACGGACACGAAATTATTTTGATCTTACGTATTATTACATTTATGTGCAAGTTTTGATAACTTATTGACTGAAAACCATGAAAACATGAAACTTTCTGATAAACTTTTGAAATTGATGTTGCATTATTTCTGTACGTAAACGCAAGCAATCTAATTTTGACTCCCAAAAACGAAGGGAAATACTCAAAGCAGCCATTTCAATTACCAGTGATGTTTTTCGATTACACGGGTATTCAAAATGAATATGAACTTCCTGCCATTGATTACGTTTTACAGTTCTCGAAACAACAAGCGAAATATTCCCCAAATGACATAAGAAAAATTGCGAGCTTTATTGAAATAATATTTTTTTCTGATTTTCAAAGCTTACATATACAACTTCGTATTAGCAAACAAATGTATTTGCTACTCAAATATAATTTATAAATTAGTGAACTATAATATATACCTGTACAAATTGAATAAGAGAAATAATATGATGAACATAAAAGAATCTACTACACTAACTTCATCGTAGGTGACAAACACAATTATTATTGGGCCAGAATTAAATTTCGTTAGAAGGCATGAATGAATTTGTGAGGCAGGTTGTGAATTAAAAAGCAGGATGAGCCTACATGCGTTTGCTCTCGACGCTGTCATTGTAGTACAGGATCATTATGTCCGAAGTACTTCAAAGAGGAAGAAAAGAAAGTGGTTCACTAAGATACCCAGGAATCGAATTTCTCCCGACTTAATCACTTGAAACCGAGCCTACGGTAGCGGTAGTGAAAGCAAGTTTTGGCATGGGGAAAGGGATGATCCGCCCACATTGGCTTCGTCGACAGCGCGGGCCCTGCCCCCAGTCACCCCGGACCAACCCCCTCTCCGGCACCACTGTCCTTCTACATGCGTCGCCACAGCAATCGATCAAAAAACCAGGAACGCCGCTAACCTCGCAACGATGGGGACTGGGAGAAATACGCCCTCTACGTGACACGGTCGCAGTCCGATCTTCAAGTTTTTTTTCACCTTCCACCTCGTTCAAAAACTGCTTTCCTCCTCCCCTCCCTCCTCCGCTGTCACCTACCCCACTTCTCCAATCTCGACGACCAGCCATCATCTCCGGCGGCGTTACAAATGCGCCTGCCCCGTGTGCCCTCGTTTGATTGAACATGTGTGCCGGCGACGTAAAAGACAGAAAGATGTGAGGGGTGCGGGCAGAGTGGAGGGTTCTTGGGGGAAACGACTCCGGAGCGGGGAAGAGACAGGGCCGGCACTAACGAGTTTTAAGTTTTACTGGAGAACTGAGGGGACTGCGAGGAGGTCCAACCGGAGTAGCAGGGAGGAGGAGGAGCAGCACAGGAAAATGAATACAGGACGGAAGAGGTACTGAGAAACGAAATTAATGCTGAAAAAATGCACCCTGCCCCGTTAAAAATATCAATGATAGCTCATCGGGCTCATAGAATCATCTCCCAATATTATGAAGAAACAATATCACTATATTGCATGCATGGGCGACGCAACCTATAAACCTGTTCCTTTTTTTTCCTCTTTCACCACCATTTGCATCGTTTTTCGTTAGACTGGTAAGACCTAAGAATAGCGGTTCTCATTTTAATTTAGCCTCTTTCTAATACAATCGCATGATTTTCCATATCGGTTTAATGAACGAAACGACCTCCAAAGTGTGTGTGCATATGTATGTGTATATTTACTAATTTATATAATTTTATTTATATTTTACTCGCATAGTATTTGGATGGCCCAATAGAACCCAACAATAAAAAAGATACAACGGTATATTGAAAATTGATGGATTGACATAATATAAAAGAAAATGAAGAAAACCAGAGCTTTACCTTATAGTGTTATATCATTACTTCAACTCCCTAGTCACCGTCTGCATCCTAGGGATGCACAGCCAAAAAGCAAAACACTCCAGCTTGGTGAATACCCGGTGAAGTACATACCTGGAAAGAAAATGAAATCAATCAGTGAGATCGATAAAACTTCAACACTAAATATAATTAAACATACAAATGCTAAATGCCTCGACTTGTGACTATTTCCTAGGGAATGATGAGTTAATTTCATATATCTTTGTTCAAGCAGATAAAATGCAACTCCTGAACAGAAACGATGGCATTGAAAGAACTTTGGAGAAAAATTTACATTTCACAAATTTCCAAACTCCTGTCTAATCTCTGCTCAAATAATACCACGGTTCGTACCACGAAATATCTTGAAATATCAATACATTAATTAATGACTGAATAGGTTTAGAAAACTGGATTTAATTAGGATACATGTTAATTTAATAGATTATAAATACTGACGACTGTCGGAGATTGAAGTTTCTACATTATTAATAAATTATGACACCTCGAGTGAGACTTAAATGCGTAGAATTTAACAAGAACAGATCACAGCTTTATAGGGGAGCTCTCCAAAAATTTAATTCCAAGCTGGACAACTTTTATTTGAATAATATAAGCCAATCTGGATGACCTGTCATCTGAGTTATTGTACTAACGTTTTTATAAATGTATTTATTACTGCTGATGCATATGAATTATTAAAACTCCAGCTGCCAACTTTGTATGTTCCAAAATTGATGAATATCACAATTTATGTCGAAGTAGGATAAAAACAATTAAATCAGAATTTCGTTTATATCTATTAAATATTAACTAATATGCATTGGACTTAAGCAAAAACAATGTATCAGGTATTATGTTATATTATAATGTTTTATGTATGAAATAAAAGCATTTCTGAGGAGTAATTTTAAACATTTAAATAAAGGCTAGCAGAATGTCTGAACTATATATTTGCCAAATATATAGCTCTCTGTCGCATACTAGCTCGCTCGCAAAATAGCTCTCTGTCGCATACTGATTAAGCTTTTCAAAACGATGCCTTCAATTCAAACAATTGCAAGAAAAATCAATAGTATTGAACTTTAAGAGGGGAAACGTTAAGCTATGATTAAAGACATGTCGACATCTCTAACTTTTGCATCTACGCTATTTCAAATTTTATGAAACCATTACGTAAAAATCCTTTACAGTCTTTTTGATCTCAACTGTATTGATTTGAAGCTGAATTGACCGTATTCTTTCCCCCTTATATACAATTTTAAAATCATTTGACGGAGCGGCAAAGACAATAACATTCTCACTAAATTGTCACCATTAAAACATCAGCTTGAGGTAAATGATTGAATGAGATCCCATACAGATAGGGTTTCCGAACACCCGACATTTTGTAACCTTCGGGAATCGAGAACGGGAAATCTTATTTCCCGAGAATGCTCGAGAACTCCCGAAATTATCTTTTATATTTCATTTTCGTTTATCATCTATAGCAATGACTGCAACAGTAAATGCTATTTAACATAAAACCCGTAGAGAAGGTGAGGACAACTGGGTTCCCCACACCGTCGCAGACTTTCCGAGGTTTCTATACGCTCCTCTATGTAATCGGTCAACATAAAACTTGAGTTGATAAAATATCGAAAATGGACGTCGACCGGTATTTCATTACTAGTACATAATTTTCCCTATGCGATAAATAGGGGTCACCATAGCATCATTTATGTCAGGATTCTCAAAATATGAAAAATATAATTAGTACAAACTTCATTTAACCAAATCTTATAGTTAACAGTGCGTTTTTAATGCATATTACAATCAGCATTAACATTCCCAATCTCATTTAAATATTTTATTTATTGAGTTAGGAATTACTGGAAAACAAATGCAAATATTATTTGTTTGAAATTTAAAAAATACTTCAAACGTTTTTTCATTTGTCATTTAACAAATGAAGTTTTAAGAAACTTTGAGCATTAACTGCCCAATCAGACAATCTTTGCTTTGCCTCAAATATATGTAAATGATTCGGAAAAATGTCCTTAATTTTCTGTACACGTTGGCCAAGTTATTATCACTGCATATAAAAGCATTTTCAAGTTGGGAGTGATGGAATGCGTTGCTTCATAAAAGCTTATTTCCTTCCTTAGAGAAGTAAATATTTTGTCTAGGCACATAGGCTTTGATGCCGAAGTTGATATTGCTTTATTCAATTCACTCTTAGATCAGATTCTGATTAAATGCCAGAACTCCCTGTAAGGACATCCTTTAGCTTTTTTCTTGGAAGTTCTGCTGCAAATGTTCCTGTAAAAAGTCTTTTCATGACTGACTTCGCCAAATATGAAATTTCATTCTTACATGACACGTCAAAAGATTAATTCTCTTCCATCTCACATAGAGAGCTAACTTTTCTGAAGTACATTGTGAGAGACACAAGCTGTCTATATCTACGTTTCCAATTCAAATTTTATTTCCTTTAAAAGCGTTTGACTCATTGAAGAATTACTCATCATATACTTAAAAGTTCCTTCACTAAGAGGAAATAAGCATCTCTGTTACTTGAGGTTTTAACTGCTTATCTTACAGGTTTTTAACAATTCAACATGCATCTCAATATTTCATAATACTCTTCTATCCATAGGTGAATGAGTTTCAGCTCTCATACAACAGTCTTAATCGGATTAATGATCTTTAAAAACATCTCTATCATTCTCTCCTGTGTGTTCCGGCATGTTTTACATTCCAAAATAACTTCTAGTTCTTCCTTTTAACTCCTGGTTATTTCTTGCCGCAAAAGATGTTTACAGGAGAATATTTAACCATTTTCACTATTCATTGCACGCCACTAATTGCTGGAGATAGATCTTCTCGCAAATGCAAATCATACTGATCAGTTCGGGCAACCCCAAATCACTCAGGACCATTTTCATCATCTGTATCGTATTCAGCATCTGTATTTAATAGGCTGCTGTAAATCACAGTTGCTTTGCCTTTCAACACTTTCACATAAAAAACTTTTTTTAAAGCATAAAATACATTTGTTGCAGCTAACCATATAGCGCATGTTTGTAGCAGAACTTTTGAAAAGTCGGTGTAAGTTTTCTGAATTTTTTCATAGCACCTATATCGTCACTTGTAATTGCAACTGCAACACTTTCAAGTTTTAGCTAAAAGTTTTCTAAAATTTCCTGAAGCAAGGATAATACTTTTTCCGAAGGACGGTTCCCATTTATTCTTATTAAACCAAGGTTTTAGGTCTCAAGCCAAGGTCCCATTGTAATAAAAGAGAACATTAATGTATCTGCAATTCTTGCAACCGATCCATTGGTCTATTTAAATACTCATTTTTTTACTATCACGTTTGAATACATCAAATTTAAGGATGTATAGTTGTTTCGCTTTAATATTATTAATATGTATTAGTGTCATACCTAAAGGTGGAATTCTTGACAACCGCACCTTTGCTTGTGACTCTTTCCCTAATAAACTCACTTTTTGTGATGGTGTCAACTGATATCCAATCCAAGGCTGCTAAATTATTTACGGTTTCTTCTGTTTCTTTGATGCAATGTAAATTTGTTGTTTGTCTCTTAGAAGATGAAGGCATTGGCTCATCATGATCCATTTCAGACTTTTTTCCCTTCCATTCCAGGGATGTATTTTAGGTGCCTGTTTAGACTACTGGCTGATATTGCTAAGCATTGCAAAGTTTTGGAGCATACCTTGCAACGAGCTGATTCGTTGTCTTTATCTTTTTTAAAATATTCCAAACATTATTTATTCTCTTTACTAATTGTTAAGGAAAACTATAAAGAATATTAAATACGTATTTAGTAAAAGTAATAATTAATAAAGACCTATATTATGCAGCTAATATTTATATCAATAAAGTACCATCAAACATTAACATATGATTGGAACTTATCGCAATAGTGGAATAAAATATTAGCAGTACAAGTTGTTTTTAAATAGACTGACTTACCCACAGCAGTTGAGAGAGCCAAAAACACTCACATATATCACCATTGTCAACCGCAAACAAACGATCGATTGTGGTTGGTAGTATCGGCCGTCACTTTGGGGAAACGATTAATCATTGAAAGCATTTGGTTTTACGAAGAGAAATATTTATTTTCACTACCTAGGAGTTGGATACGAAGTCATCTTAATGTAAAATAACTAAGTAAATCTAAGGTAGATTACCTGAAGATGACTTTGTAGTCAAATCCTACGTCGTGAAAATAAATATTTCTCTGTATAAATACATACTGTTTCCTCTTTTAAATGAACAAATGAGCTCAATTTACAGAGAAAGGGAAAGTGAAAAAAATGCCGAGAACGGCGGGAAGGAGACCCGGAAACCCACAGACATACATACAGATAATCTTTCAGTTGTTAGGTTTAATTTCCAAATTAGATGAAGATTCTTAAATGTTATTTTCTTCGTCATGTTTGCCAGCTGTGATTTTGATATACCATGGCAAATCCCTTCCTCAAATCTTTTATTCCCACTCTCGATATATCATTAATATTTGGTCAATAAAGACACTTTGGCCGTTTACAAAGTATACAGGGATAAAACTGGAATACAAAGATTGTATTCATTTCTTGCCACACACTTGCCACAAGCTAGCAAAATTGAGCAACACATTTTCTGAACCGTCATAATTGTCCTCGTAATTCATATTTTAATCGTAAAAATGAGAGTGTCGCAGAAAAGTGTAGCCATTCGGATAAGTAATGACAGTTTTAATAACTTGGAATTCCAAACAAATCATGATCATTCACTGATATGTTGGGGTCACCGGGGGGCTAGATTATCCCAGCATTGAAAGCGTTCTTTTCCCTTCTTCCACCGCGCATTTATCCTCATTGGCTTTGTCGATGACCAACTGGGAGGTAAAAAGTAAGAAACTCTAGGACTACTCGTATTATTCAGAAGGAAGTACGTAATTATTAAAATATTTGCCTCTCAGCCGAATAAAGTCGGAATCTTCTTAATTTTCAAAACAAATGGCAGTGGCTAATGGATTCTAACAAATTATTTTCCTGCTTGTTTCATTTTCACCATGATTCCAGAAATCACTATTACACTGCTGGAAGTGTATTACTTATTCGATTATTTGATTAAGATCTTAAAGAAAAAAATTCTAACTCAAATGTAAGCCATCATAGTGAGGCACTTATTCCCAGTTCATAAGATGCTGGAGAGAATTTTTTGAATGCTATAAATTCCCATGTTAAAGAATGTTTTTCTTCTGTGATATATAATTCTAGCACATCCAAAAATGTCAAGGTAATTACATGAATACTTCTTATTGTCTACCGGATTCCTCTAAATCACTTCAGTTATTTCTTTTACGATAACCTGGTTCTTTAACGCTTAGGTTTTGTTAACTGCCGTTAACGGTTACGTGCCCTTTAATTCTTTTATTAAAAAATATCCAGAGGTCATCAAACTATTTATGTTATCCTAAATCGAGTTCAAGCCTCATGATATTCAAAATGCGATGCTAAAATATGAATGTTTTCAGTTCCTAGAGAGAGGTAAATCACAACGAACGCAAGTCACAACCAATGTCTATTGAAAATTTATTTCCAGCCAAATTACATTTATAGGTGCAGCGATGTTCTGGAACTCTGCCACCTGCGCTCGAGACAAAAGGCTATGAATGCAGAAATATAAATTAACAATGCCCCTTACCATTCCTATGTATTTGCAGAAATACAGAGATTTATGCCGCTTCGTCTCTACTGCAACAAGCAGTAGAGACGAAGTATTTGAGAACCTCCATTGCCTCGATCATGTAATTTAAACATGCAGGCTGTAAAGTGAATATGTGTTGCAGTTATCCTTCTCCAAAATCGAGTAAAATAATGATGATATGACCTATACATCTATTCACTAAATATTAGAGAAATATAGAGGAAAGAATTCACCACTAGTGATAAAAAAATTATCAAAATACTGTTTCCGACGGATTAAAAAGGACACCTAAATAAACAAACGAGAGGAAATGTCTTCTTAAGAATACAAAAAGAACTCACTCAGCCAACATCAGATGTAATAAAGGCATTGTATAGATTGTCATTATATTTTTCAATCATGATGAAGTTTCAAAGTTACTGTGCTTCAAGATATGATTAGTATGATTATTATCGCGTTCATTCTAATGAACTTCACATTGATTTGCATCAATTACTACACATTCATTGAACCACCACAGGGTAGTGCGACAGAGATGGCTAGATTATGAACAATATTGGAGTATACAACTCCATCATGTAGAATTTAAAAAATGTTTACCGACATTCAATGACGAGAAAAACTTTATAAACGACGACTGTGCAAAACGTGCTAGCAGAAGAAAGTTCTGTGGTGTCTGCAGCTCCTATCTCCGACCCATTGACAGCATCACTCTGAAGGAACTATTAGAGTGGGAAGGAGTAGATTATAGCGCTAGGAAGTAGCAACGCCTGGGGTTTGATGGCCCCATTGAGGGAAAGGGCAGACCATGATGGTGTGAGCCGGCGCGTGACAGCCTGGTGCATTCCTAGTTACGAAGTTCCCCAGGTGACGAAGGCGGTTGGAGCGGCGGCAGCGGGGACAAAGTATTCCAGGCTGCGGGACTCATGTAGGCGTCGACGGTTGCGGATCTGAGGAGATTCTACATTCCTTCAGGGAATTGAACTCGGAAGTCATGCGGGCATCGAGGGGGTTGATGTTACGATTTGCGATTTGTAGCCTTGTCCCGAGAATTGATCGTGGACCTCTAAATTGGAGGCAAGTGGACGGCATAAATCAGAGGTGGCGTCATTGCTACGGGGGTATCGGGGCCTCCTTCGTCTATCTTTAGCCGGAAATTCAATTATGTAGGAACCCTCTGGACCGCTCTGGTGTTCATTACACGTTTGAGGCCGCCAAGTGTGCAGTGGATTAGGATATCTGAGCAGTACATTTATATCATAGTGCAGGACAGCGTATGGGGCCAAATGCTGGGTCAGGAACTCTTGCATTTAAGAGCCAAGGTAATTGCAGATATCGGTTTGGCACTAAATTAAAATTCCTGAACTCAAAATTATGTAAGTATGCACATATTACAGGTTACCCTACGACGAAGGAAAATCAATTCTAGAGTTAGATAAGCAAATCAAATGTTTCCCAAAACAAAGATTTTGACATTATAATCTATTCAGATTTTAATGCCGTATCTACTAATTGGAACACATTTAGTTTTGAAACGGGTGTTAAAGACAAAGATACTTGCGAGTCGTTCTTATATTATTTTATGAGGAATTCCATTTATCAACTTTTCTCTTCGCCACGTAGGGGGGTAATGTTCTTGATTTGCTGGCAAAAGGTAAACCCGAAAAAATCTTAAATATAGGAACTATTAAAGAAATTAGCTACCACTCAGAAGCAAACGCTAGGTTTTCCCTGTACACGATCCGAAAGAGGCTCAAACCAAAAAGTTACTCGTGTGCAGAAGAGTGTCTAGCAGCTTAAATTGCATGTTACAGAGTTTATTTGAAAATTATAAAAAGAGAATAAGCAACGAAATATAGTGGAAACCTGATAGCATTTTCTTCACTTCACGCGCTCAGCAGCTAACAGGTTCATTCTAAGTAAATTTACAAAATATGACGCGGTACCTAGATGTTATAATGCATATGTTGGATAATCATTACGATGACAAAGGCTACGTCACAAAAGAAGAAAAATATAAGGAACGATATATCAAGGTAAAAATTAAATGAGATCTAAACCAGATCGAACCATTCAATGAATCCCCCGAGGCGTCCTATTACACTCAGAGTTAATCGAATGATTTTTACACTTTGAAATTGTTGCATTGTAATGCGTATAAGCGAATGCCTTCGTTTAAAATTTAATGTCGGGTCATCTTCCGCAGTTTATTTGTATTCCCACTAATTTTTTTGCGATAATCAACTTGATGAGAATTGCAAGAGGGAGAATTGTTGACGCTCAAACAGCGCTCATACACAAACTTTGAAGAATATACTAATGGATGCCGAAGTAGTGCACTCATATATAAAACAAGAAATATGTATGCATTCAAAATTTGAACCTTTAGTAGGATGAAAATTTCCTTAAAAACCTAAAATTTGGCAATTTAGATTTTCGGCCTTTCCAAGCCATATTCGTTTTCTATAGGTAATATTTTGTGATAAAACTCCAATTAAAAACCTGCATACGTAATCCGATTATAATTTTTGACCTGAAATGTTGAACTTGCTGACTCTTGGTTCGTTCAAAACTACCTTATGAGAACTGATATTTGTTAAAATAAAATATATCATCACCGTCAGTATTTCAATCCTAGGATTGGTTCACTGTAGCCCTCCATTCTACTCTTATTTAATGACGATTCCCTCAAACCTTGATACTTTCTCTGTTTTATGTCCTTCTTAATTTATCTTAATTACATGCCTTCATATGTTCCTCGTGGAATCTTCCCTTCTTTTTTCCCTTCTATTATATTCCTAATCAATCCATTGTTCCTCAATGTGTGTTCAATCCATCTATTTCTTCTTTGCCGTTCTCCATATTGACCTATCCTCTACCGCTCTTTTATATACTTTGTCTGTCCTTACTTTGTCTGCCTATTTCATCTTCAGAATTCTCCTCCAGCAACATGTATCTTCTCTTGTCCACTTTTCCAATGTTTCAAGTCTCGGAACCATAGGGCGCCCTGCTCCAAGAGAAAGTCTTGACGAATTACTTCCTTGTTTCCAGCCTTAGGTTCTTCAATAAAATATATATGAATCCAAAATTATGCTGATGACAATATTAAAAGAGAATATAAATAATATATAGCGACCCCTCTCCTCGAGGGTAAGCAAATCTGACGCTTCTTCAAACCCATCCGCCCCTACCGCTCCCATACCCCCGATATGACCCAATGCCTAGTCATAACCAAGGCGCCACCGCCTCTCTTCCCCTTAACCGCAAAACCACGACCACCGACTTTGACGTCTCGACCCCCAACCTTCCGCCTACTGAAGCTAAATATGTAACTTGTACCTGATGATGCAGGAATTCTGACATCCTACATTTTACCTTTAATTTTCATTAAATAACTATTAATCCGGTCATTAAAAGCTGTAAAAACACATCCAAATGCACTTTAAAATCAAAAACTAGGTAATTTTAGTCATTTCATCGAAGTCCTATTGGGTAAAACCTATCATATCAAGGATAAAAATCACTGCAGAAAGATATTTGATATTATAAAAAGGATTTCATAATTTTAAAGATGAAGACAAGAATTGGTTCTTGACATTTGCAAAAGTTATAGAATCTTGTTTATTCTGCGTCATTTCTTTTTCCCGTAGATCAAATATAACTTTAAATGGGTTTCATTGATTCCACTAAAGATATTTCCAGTTCAGAAAATGAGTGTTTAACAAGTGTGCAGGTGACCGTGACGCATTTCACTTCAGGAATGGATTCGAAACCTTTGAACACACTATGTTTTGGGTCCGGATACTTTGGTAATATTCTCTAATTTAGATCGTCAAATATGGAGACATTTGATACAGAATTGCATCCTGTTTATAATTTAAAGATAAAGCAATGGAATTAACTTGTGCTTGAACTTGAAATTTTTATAAATATGAGTACATGGGAATCCTAATTATCTTTCCTGAAATTTCTAGCTGCTTCGTATGCAAAAAATAGCTTTACTTGCGATGTTCTCTTCGGCTGCTCTTGAACTAAAGAGTTGTTATGCCGTGCGCTCACAACAAAAACCTCGCAGTTGAGCTCTCGTAAACTTTTCTTAGGTGATTGACGATAAGACCCATCGCTCGGTCTCAAGCTGACGCTTCTAAATGCGTATGGTCAAATGCGGTCAAAGTTCACCATTTTTCTTTGAAAGAATCCAAGACCAGGCTATTAGCTTTGTCAAAAGTACACGCTTTGTCTACTAATCTACTGAACTAATAAAATAGAACAAACCCAGAAAATTTATTTTTTTTCTAAACCCTATTCAAAATGATCTCAGGGGCTTTCCATTAACTGATTTGCTCTTTTCCAAATTAATATACTTTGAAGGAATTTGAAACATCTATCTCTTGATATTAAATCTTTAATCAAGTATTGTTGAGCTTCATTGTTTCAAAAACAGAAACATAGTGAATATCTACTTTTGAAGTGTAAAATGTTTAAAGTACTTAAAATTATAATGAGCAGAGATCCTAACGTAAAATATCAATGTAAATATTCAGAACCGTTATCACTTCTTAGCCAACCCGCTTCCTTGAGCAAATTGAAATGGTTTACTTTGCATAAAAATGCTTGGATTGTTTTTTGAATGGATGAGTAGTTGGTGTAGACCGACTTGCACTCATAGAAATTTATTCGAAAATACATATTTAATGGAGACGGTGAAAGTTTCTCTTTAGTTTTCCGGGCACAGAAATCAAAAGCTCGAGTCGCTTCAACAAATGAGCGATCATTTTACTCTTCAGCCTAAAAACTCCCTGTTATGAGGCATGACATAATTTTTCTTTTCGTATATCCTCATGAATTCACGTGTGATTTGTGGATTAGAAAAGATGAGTTATTGAATGGTGTAAATTTCCTGTACGTATTTACTTCATATTGCTACATTCATGTATATCAAATTAATTTATATTACATCAAGTACATTGGTGTACATCCTTCAACATTTACCCATCAATCCGCAGACTATGGCCGACGTTGCTGCGATCCACAGGATGCGGTGAAGGAACAATAAAAGAGCACAGTGAGGCATAGACCATTCAATTTTCAATATTCAGTAGAGCTCTTTAAAATACATTTCCCTTCATGCTCATCGGACGCTTAACGAGACATATTTCAGTTATTCGTTAATTTTCAGTTAAAACAGTTTCTGTGTAGTGTAAGCATCATAAGGTCTGATGTTATGGTAAAACGTTATGGTGTGAAGTTATGGTATAATATCAACTCCTGATGATATTATACCATAGCGAAACCTAGGTCGTAAACAAAAGTTTTTTATGTGGAAAAGCCAAGTGGTTTAATTTTAAGGTTAATTTTCAGATTTAAATAACCTGATTCCTAAGCAAAAATTGTCCGCCATTGATGAAACCGTTGATTTGCTCACAGAGCCATTTTTAAAGATAAGATCAAGTGTATGCATACATTTGGCCAGCAACGCGACCACCTTAATTGGGCCAATACGCTTTCTTCAAATTTTTTTATATGCTTCAAATCATTTTCGCTTTTATCTGCGTATTTTCTTCTTCTTAAGCATAATAAAATATTCAGAGTCTTCGTGGTCATTATTTTTCTCTTTTTCATGTGGTGTCTGGATTTATTTTAATAAATTTTCGAGAATATTCTTCGCCTTTTTTCTTCAATCTCTTAAAGATTCACTCAGCTTTCTTTTTGGAGTCGTCTTTTTCTCGCTCAACTGAGTCGTCGTAATTTCTCCTTCCCTTCCAAACTCTCTTTCTGGCACGTTTCCTACAGAAAACTCTCTTCCCCAGGTTAAATCCTTTTCCTTTCCATTCGCCAACCATTCTACGGAGTCCCATCTTTTAAATCCTCTCCCTATAATTTGGATGAAAGATGTATGATTATCCGATGGGATGAAAATCGGTTCTTAAACGGTATTATAGATCTCGAAATCTATTGGGTGCTTTATACTCATAGAATTTAATGAAAGGAGTAAAAAGATTTTGTTACTAATTATTTTTCACTGTTATTACCGTAGGGGTGCAGAATGTACTACCATTATTTTCAAAAATTTTCTCTACGATAGAAATAAATAGTTTGCAGTCGTATTGGTCGAAAATCGTAATTAAAAAAATAAACTTCTGTTATTGAGCCAATAATTAAACTGTAATATCCAGGTCTGATGACTATATAGTATATGAAATTTACGACTTTTATTAATGAGAATCACCAAATGCTTTATATTTTATTTAACACTATACTATTCTCCAAAAATCAATCGTGATTTCTGAGAATAGCCAAATAAATTATCCATAGTAAAAAATAATTCTCTAGCTTCATCCTTCTATTGGAGGTACGTGGAGTGGTATTGGGTCACTATAATAATGCTATAGTTTAGCTGACTTCAAAGAATTTAATTTAAAGTAATAACTCCAGTGACAGAGTGAAAAACTACAAATTTATTTTTTAATTTTGAACATAAATTCACGCAAAATGCTATAATGTTAAAGTCAACAATCAACCTGTAATTTACCAAATGTACGTTTACATAAAAAATGTTGCGGTTTATTTGATCTCTATGCAATGTCATCCATGTTACTCCTCAGTTCGAAAACTACATTTGATGAAAATGCCAAAAGATTCTATATATTTCGTAAAGACAAAATTTAAATATAAAAGTCAACTGCGAAAAGACACAGAAAATTAATGTTTATAACAAATGTATTATTATTATAGCTCTTGCAATTTCAATACACAATGCGAGTAACTTAGAAAAATATTGATTATAAAATCACTGTTGTATCATTAAAAGATGGTATCACTTAAAAAATATTAACCATAAATTTATCAAAAAAATACAAGGTCTGTTTCAAAGGTAATGGGACTTATTATTTCCTGGATAGACAGGCGGATGGGCGGTGGTTCCTCTGCCTGGGTCCGAAGGAGAAGAGTCACAGAAAATATCGGAGCCCGGTGGTAGTAGGATCCCAGCCTTTGCGGAACGGATCTTTCGTTTGCAAAACCTCAATTGCGTGATCTCTTGACACTCCGTCAGGAATCGATTATTAGAACAGCGCTACCGCATCAAATTTTGCGTGCAACTGAGACAAACCGGGAAAGAGAGCAATGACATGCTCAAGACAGATTATAGTGTTAACACCATGGGTATATCGCATTTTTCCAATAGCACTGGTTATTTCTGGAGGTTATAGAAGACGTTGGAGACGTCGAACGTTCAGGACGCCCTTCGACCTAGAGTAAAGGCTTTGTCGGACGGGCATCGCAGATTAAATGTTTGCATGGTTTCTAATGAACTTAGCACCCCTCAAATCGCATCCATTAGTTACCATAAAATAGGTATGAGAAACGTGTGTGCGAAGTTGCTGTCGCGAGTGCTCTCGAGCGAACATAAGGAAACTCGCACGCGAATCAAGGAAGACCTTCTCGACCATTAGAGCGAGGATCCATATTTTTTAGACAATATTCCACCAAACGTCTACCTCTTCCCCCGCCTCAAATCTGTGCTAAAAAGACAGTATAACGGCTCGTTAGAAGCGTCACAACAGGCCGTGACGATGGAGCTATGCAATTTCCCGACCACCGCTTTCCAGAAGGAGTACGAGACGTGGAAAACTCGCGGTGTGTGGCGGCACAAGGGTTCAAAAACTTTTGAGTGAATCCATCATTTTGGGTAATAATTTGTTTTTAAACGACTCAGTCCTACTACTTTTGTGATTGACCTTATATTTAATGATCTTTCCCAATAAAACCCCCACCCACGGGCAATACATAGACGTAATTATTTGTGAATATAATACATTTCCTCTCATTAAGAAAGTAAAAAGGATCTCACTCTTGAGGTATTCTACCTATAAGTACCCAAATAGAATGTTAATAATTCTATACACCTCTCAAAACACGTCGGATTTCGTTATTTTTTTCAATACTGGTATAAGATTTTGCGTTGGTGTTCTTGCTCTCGTGTGTGTTTCGTCTGAGGTGATTTATCTCAATTTACTTTTTCTTAGATGAATGAATGGTGTTAATTAGTTACGAGTAAATAATGGGATGACCATGTGCTCGTATCAATTCCACCAAACGTATTTTAAATGACTTAATCAGTGGTAACCTTCCCCCAAACATGGCTTTCACATTCTACAATTTTATTCTACTTGACGTATCTGATTTAACCAATATATTCATTTCACCTTCACTGCGAATCGCGGAATAAAAATTCCTTTCGGTTGATCAAGTTAAATGTCACAGTAACATAACTGTCACTTTCCCATGAATTTAGAAAAAGGTACAAACTAAGCACTTCTAGGCCTCTAAGAGGCTTGTTTTGGGGGTCATCTTGAGGTAGGCTTAAAAGAACTAGATCGTGAGTAGAGTATAGCGGCGGTGCTTGCTGGATAGTTTACGGAAAATATATAGCTAATACTTGGTGGGTTTTTCCAACTATCGAACATAATAATGAAAATACTGCAATCTCGTAAATGTGCAGGTACTAACTAACATTTAGGTTGGGAGACGCTCTAATATCGAAGTTAGTTATTGGGCTAAATATCTTACGCTAATTTGAGTAATCAGTTTTCTAAGGATACACCACCCATTTTAAAACCTGCTTTTAAGATTATTATTACACCATAAGATATTATTTTTTAGAATTTTTCAAGAATAGTCCATACCTTCTAGATTACAAAGGTATAAAGCAAAACGGATAATTTTTAAACATTTTCTCCCAAAAAAAAACAAAAAAGACCACGCCAACCAACACCAACAATATAATAAATAGTTTTAATCGATGGTAACGACTTGATTGCTGTAATTCTGTAGTCTTCTTTTTAATTGGATACTAAATTCACTTACACCTTTTACTCGTTTTCGAAGGCATTGATTTTTTTCATTTCTTTTTTTCCTTGAACAGTAAATATTCATTTTATCCATGCTTAATATAATAGAAACTATTTTAAGGAAAAACAATTTTGTTTCCTTAATTTTTCTACAAATAATAATGACTCAAAGTCCACTAATATGACGCAAGTAATTCTTCATCACCTAATATGGCATATTTCATATGACCACCTTCCATTCATGTACGATACACGACAGAAACCCTTTGCGTGTTGTACAATGAGCATCTCTGGTCTGGTTTATTCCCTAAAACCTTCCTAGCTCACTGCTTTTGAAGTTATAATAAAGATTTAGTTATTGTTAAGATAATATATGTTTATCATACGGCCGATAATTATCACATACACGTGCACATAAGTACACGCGTATAATGTACATGAAACGATCGTTATAATTAAGAAAATATCAAAACCCAACGACTACAATTCATACCAATGTTGATTTTCTAATTTCATGTTTTAATCAAGCCTCCATCAAATCAAACATCACTGACGGCGTTGACTATTGAAATTTCCTCACCACCCCTACAAAATATTAAGTTTTGATCTCGGTGCTCTTGAATCGCAGGAATTCTGATCCATCACACCAAACCTTCAACAGCCTTAAAGTTTCAGGATGCTTAATTTCTACTTATACACTGGAGCTATATTTAGTAACATTATAATAATTAACTTACTTACGTGTTTCACAATTTAACGATTTTCTAAATCTAAAACGAGAGCAATGATAGATACTTTAAGAGGATATTGTAAAACTTTTGGAAGATTCGAAAAACAATGCATGAGGTATTTCCTATTTTTTTGTAAATAAATAAGATCAATTAACACAATTATGCGCCGTCCAACTGCAACTTTCATGGATATTCTAAGTTAAGTAATTCAATTTCCACATCTTGTCATTTCTAAATTTATAAAACTACTTACTCTAGTTAGAACTTGTTACAAAAAATTTAGTGAGATATTCAAGTTAAAATAATAATGAACAAAGCAGACATTAGGATTACTTTAATTTACCTACAAGTTGCTACATTAACTGCTCTGATGTCATGAATCTTTGTTAAACATATCGAAAATAACTGTGCTTCGAAATCGACTGGCTGAACATTTAACAAATCATTTCCCGACCACAATTGAACAAGAACATCATATAATGATTATAATAAAAGTACTCTAGCATAATAGTGCTTCGCAGAAGATAAATGAGATAATATAAAACTTAATAATAAATATTTATACCACTTCTTCTCTCAGAGAGTGTGGTATTGTTGAATAATTTTCAGTTTACCATAAATCAGGTACGAACTGTTAGGATAGCGCAAAAAAAGTAACTCAACATTATGGAAAATGCTGTCCTACCAGCGTCAGAAGAATATTGAGGGATTAGTTACATTTTTCCCATAAATGACGGATAGAAATTTGATATGGTTGAATCCATGGGTTATTTGTTATTGAATATGAAAATATGGCATCCTTCGTTGGTGAATGAAACCGCAAAGTATATAGGAGGGAAAACATTTTTACGGTCGCCCATTCATCTAAGATTATCTTCCACTAAAGTTTTCGTCACGGTGTCTTTCACTGGGTTATCGAACTGAGTCAGGGAAAAGGAGCCAACAATGAAAGACGTGGAGATCTAAGGGGACGGAGGAAGAAGTGCGGAAGTCGAGGAAGTTGGGTTCAGCGTTATAAGATATGTATATTTCCACATAAAGCAAAGGGCATAAAGTGAGTCTAAGAGTGAGAAATACTTCAAAAGGAGTTATCCGGAATTTCATGCGATAGGAAAGGAGGGAAAATACCACGAACCAGATGACTCAATGGTAAGAAAATATATGAAAACATTCAAGGAAAAATGGAATGAAAAACAACGAATAGCATAATGTTAAAAGTGAAAACGCTGAAAAAAGTTAGAAGGCAAACTTTGTGAGGAAGAGATGAAATAAAAGATCATAGCTGTGAAGCCAGATAATTACGGAGGGATCAGTAGACGCAGGTAGCAAGCAAGAGTAATCACATTTCATTTTGAGAAAAACCTAAGACTCGAAAGTACATCAATAAAGGAATTCATTTCAAATCTGTACAGGTAAAATTCATATACTTAAATGCGCTAGGAAGATAAGCCATAAGTGTCAGATTACCGAAAAAATTACATTTTATGATATTCTAAGAAACAATTGCTCTTAAGGACGCAAACATTTTTCAGATCAAAAGTTTTGACGACATTATTTTATAACTCAGGAATTAAAACATAAGAATTCACCCATCCCTTAATTCCCTACCGTTTTTAGTGCATTTACTTCATTTTAATTCAATTGCCACATGAGAAATATAAAAGATTTAAAACCAAAGTTGCAAAACAACTCGTATTTTTTTAATTTTCCTTCAAGAATAAACAGAACACACGCACGTTGTTTACCCGACACGATTTCACAGGTTTCAATCCTAACACCTCTTTTCCCACTTCTTTAAAAACTAGAAGAGATTTGTTAACTAATAATGAATTTCATTAATTAATATGAACTACAGTCAGAAGTACTTATAGGCAATACTTTGCTTTAAATAAAGCTGATATAACACACCAACTTCTAAGGAAACTGATTACTCACGGAATCTTACGGATTACTTCAATTTCACATATGAGCCGCTAAACCCTCAACTTCCATGAATGCATTGAATTTATCATCAGAGTAGAGGAAACCTTCCCAAAGATATAAAACAATCACCACACCACAATCTTTCAACGTAAATTTTATGTCCATCAACAATCAAATAAGATAGCGCCAGCCATGAGAGTGGCATTGCCTTGGAATTATAAACACTCCGTTTAAAAACATCCACTTCCGTTTATGAAATCACTAATGGCCTAACAGAGGTTACCCAAAATAATGAATCTGATAAAAGACGAAGTCTGAAGTGCAATTGACTTTCCAGCTATAACGACACCATTCAACTTGATAAAGAGAAAGAAAAGATCCAGCGTCAAGAGCCATGACACAAACTCGTTCACGATGGGCACATAAATATGAATGTGACCCTTAAATGCAGGGAAAAAATCAAATCGCTTTACTGGTGAGCTTTCCAGACGTACCGGGAGTTAACGGAGAATACAGAAAGCAATATTCTACTCCCAAAACGTGGAAAGGTTAAAACTACGAAGAAGAGCATTAGGTCCAAAACTATAAAAAAGCAAAAAAAAACTTGTTTTTCCCTTGATGCGAGGTACAATAAATTTTTAATCGGGGAAGGGAGGCGATGTTATGCGAGCCACCGGAATGAAAACAAACAACTAAAGGATAAAGGATGAAAAAAAATAACAAGAAAGGGCATAAAAATCGCGGCGGCTTGATTTACGCCCGTAACGAAAGAGAATAAAGCTCCAAGCGGGACAGATTTATTGGAAGGGAAATCGAGAGGAGAAGCATAACAAATGCCGAAGAAGAGAAGGCCAGAATACGAAATGAGAAGGGAATATGTGCAAACTAACTCTCAGAAGAAAGAATGAAACCGCCAAGTGGAAGGGAATGGAAAGGAAAAAGACAGAGAAGCAGATTCAGAGGAAACATCTACGAAAGGAATACGAGAACGCAGATAAGTTACCACTTGTATCAATATTATTTCCTTTTCATTTCTGTAACCCTGAACCTAGCCCTGTAACTTAGCAGGGTGACGAGGGAGGACTAGGTAGTATATGTAGATCGTTTCTCGTACAACTTCCCTCCCGCTGGCCGTATACCCGGCCATATCCACGATAAAAGACAATTGTCATTCATACGACAACGTGGTTGTAACAAGTATTTCCTTTTCGATTAGATAGTTAATTCAACCAATTCTGCGCAATTATATAGATCCCTGCTCTTTCCTCCAATATTACGCCAAGAGCATCTTTTCAGTAGTGGAGGAAATGAAATTCAATGGTCCGGCTTCCGTTATAAGAATGTATCCGAAAAATTAAGAAAGCAGAAGGAATTGGTAAGGATTTAGCCCCAAGCGTATCGAAAACCTATCATATCTAAAAAATCAAGACGCGTAACCCCAATAGTGGAGAGGGAGGATGACGTATGGGTCCCCACGATGTAACTAGGGTGGTTAAGCTGTCGAATAAGAGGATATGAACAAACATATGATTAATTAAGTTTTATCAGAACCTTTCAGAGATGTTCAAACATCCTCAAACTGCTTTCATCACGAAGATTTACTCAATTTTTCCAAAAAATATCAGATATTTCGCCAGAAAAATAGTTGAATATTTAATTAAGGGAAATTCTTTTCTTTGAATAACTACTAAATACAAATTGACGCCAACGGTATGGCCCGAAATATTAAGGTTTACCTTACAGGCACTTGTTTCATGCCCTTCGATTCCCCTCTTCAATTAAGCGTCTGAATTAACAACAACAGCTTTTTCAGACAGAAAATACTTGTTTTGGTCCTCGAAGGCTTTGACCTCTTAAGATTATCCTTGGAAGAACAGGATGCTGCGTTCTCAAATGGTCTAAGGGAACTCAAGATCAGCGTTCAACTTTAGTAGCAGTATTTCGCGGAGATGACCGACAGCTGAAATCATTTGCGGCATAGGGAATGGATAGGAAATGATGACGGGAGGAGAGAAATCCGGAATCGGCATCAGACTACTCTTAAAAAAAGGCGCCAAGGGCTTCGCGGCTTAACCTGCCATCCGACGGACGGCATACTCACTCAAATTGCTCTCCACGATTCAAACCCGAGCACTCTGAATGGAAAGCCATCTTTTAAGTCTTCAAATTCAAAGCGTCAAAGAACAAATCAGCGAGACCATTTTTCCTCAACACTATGGCTTGCATCAGTATTTCCTCTGCACAGACACGCATACAAAATTGACTCACCGTAATATACTTGTAACTGCACTTAACTTAGTTATAAAATAATATCAACGTAAAACAGAAGAGTGTCAGAGGATATTGAATTTAGCTATTACCAATAGCCCTACAAAACGAGAAACATATTGCACGGAATTTAAACTGCAAAAAATTCAGCATTTTCCAAAATGACGGTTCTTTCTTATCTAATTAGCGTCGTTGTCCATAAATATTGCTATAAAATTATATTGAACAAATAGATGTTAGATTCACCGAAATAAATAAAGCTGTCTTTTACATTTTTTGAAACCGCCGTCTAATGGCAGAAATCGAGCGTGAATGGTAACATTGTCATTGCTGCAAAGAACAGCTCGACAAAATTGAATATTACGTATTTGTAAAGCAACAGGACGGAAAACAGATTTTTGGATGTTTTCAACTTTTGTTATTGGTTTATATGAAATGAAATATTTAGTGTCAACACTGCAAAACATATACTAATTCAGCGAGTATATATCGCGATGATCACTGACTAATCACAAAAGTCTCACCTCCCATAATTTGTTTAGATATTTCTTTTCAATTAAAAACCTTTTAAGACCTAATCGACCTAATAATAATTTCAGGCAAGTTACGTTCTTCAAAATCGTTGTGAAAACTGCCGAGACCATTAGGTTTTAGGTTCCGGAAAAATAGAGACCCCGGCGGGAGAATATCGGAGAATTTTGATACGTTGTTCAGGACGTAAATGAGAGCGAATGGGCAAGCACTCACATTAACGTAATTTTTCTGAAAATTTAAGTCTAGCATTCCAGACCAAGGATTTCTTACCGAAAAAGGTACGAAAACTGCGGCAGTACGCATGCACGTGAATGGTGTGATAAGTAGTATAAACTTTTGTGCCTCTTATTCTTCTGTACCTGTCACGATCACGAAGTAAAAATCTTTTTAGATGTGCTGGGGAAAGGTTGTGACTGTTGCCCTAAAAAATATGTCTGAGTCGATCATGGAATGGAGACGCTCACGCGGTGGAGGACCTTAGAAAAATTTATTCGCGCACCACGCCAGCAGTGTTAGCAGGCTGTAGGCAAAATCGGAAATGAGGAAACAAAACTGCGGCCGCCTCGATATTAAATACTTTTACTATCGAGGAAATATGGCAAATTATCAAAAATGGTATCCAGGGAAACGTAAATGAGAAAATAGAACCTGTGAACAGAAAGACAAACAAGGAAATCATGGATTAGGGACTAGATGATTGCACCGATATACGGCAAAATTAATATCTAAATCCCAAAAATTAAAAATACACACACACACACACACACATATATATATATATATATATATATATATATATATATATATACATATACACACACACACACACACACATATATATATATATATGTGTGTGTGTGTGTGTGTGTGTATTTTTAATTTTTGTAATATATAAATATATATATATATATATATATATTGACGTAGTGTTAAGTAGAATCCGTAAGATACTATCGGTTTAAACGATTATAGAGGAAAGAAAACAATTGCAAGCGGAAAGAAAAAATTATTCATTTTTTAAATTGTAGCGTGAAATTATAAAATGTGTAATCAAATAAATTTCACGATTTAAATCGCACAAGATGACATTTACATGATGGCTATCACACATACAAATGGACAAAGTTTAGTGTGCGCATTCTGCTGACACAAGAACATTTACATCATATATCTCACTTAGTTTGAAAATCTCCCACCGATCGACATGTGATTCATCGAGTAGCCCGTTTATTTTAATTCGGAGTGAAAAAAAGGTAGCAGTGTTTTCTTGACATCAATCAGTTCCAGAAAAATCAGCAATCAATATTATCAACCACCAAATAAGAGATTCGATTTGATTCCATCAATTATCTTCATGAAAGTTTTTACAAGGAGCTTATGTTTCTAACTGTAAATCGAAAGGGAAATAATATTAAGTATTATTTGAAATAAATTGACGTGTATTTGGTGTGCTATACTCCAAAGTTTTCTCTTGCTGTGTAAAATATTGGAGTACAAATGATTAGATATTTTTCTGCACTGAATAATTGTATTAGTCTCTAGGTATGTTTATCAAATGAAATGTAGCTTAAAAGCCTTAAATATCCCTAATATTGTGATTGAGTTAGCGAAATATAATATCTGTATTGAAGCGTCATTTTTGTTCTGCATAAAAGATGTTGCTGGGTAAAATGTATTGTGCAACAAGATGTTTGGGAGAAACAGATCTTCAATTGAGAAAATAATCATTCATTGCTCCAAGTCTAAGGAACTGTCAGAACGCCATATATTGGTCAATAAAGGGTCATACCACAGTCACCAGAGTCCTCCCGTAAGCCCTCGAGAGTCAAACAGGCTTCCCATCAAAGCTTTCAAGCGAGCGAGCAGTAGCCACTTGCTTGCAGGTTCCACGTCTCCTTAATTCGAAGAGGCTAAACCCAAGAGCCATGGGAGGGGTAAAGGAATTGGAATCTTGCCGAGGGAAGACTAAGACGAAGGATGAGACTGAATACCTACTGAGGAGGAGGCTACTCAGGGAGGCGAATTGAAATTCCTTCCGAGTGTACCTGTTGAAAACGCGATTTAGCCCCACCCGACGGTATGAGGCCAAGTCCCTGAGTTGGGTGAGCGAGAGGGAAAAAAGGGGAGGGGAATGAGATTGAGGGGGGCGAGAGACGTTGCTCGAGGGTGCGAAGCTGGAGTGGCAGGGGCGGTGACAGACAATGGGGAGTGCCCAGCGAGGAAACATGAGGTAACGCTTAAAAATTGAATGTGATTTGAATTGATGCATACATCCCCCGTCCTCACTCCAACCTACACACAACCACCCACGATTGGGAGAGATGAGGCCATCGATCGCTTACGGCTGAAACGGCTTGGCTAGTCAGCCACACGTAAACACTTAGCTAGCCATTGTGAATCCTGAACAGATGTATACAAGCCATTCTCTTCTTCGTCGAAAAAAATCTGGATCTCAGACGATAAAAAAAGCAAGGAAGCATGCATGAGAGCATTCTAGTGGAGTTTGAATCAGATCAAAGGAAACCTGAGATGTGGAATAGCAAATGGACGGAAAACAAGATGCCCATTTAATTATCTTGAGAAACCAGAGGAATACTTATTCAAGCACTGTATTGATTAACTAACAATAAAGTTACTTCAACTAATTTGAAGTACGCCTTATTACGCTGGTTCTAAGAATCAAAAGTGCATACGGAAAAAGACATAAATCCGTACAGGAAGAATTCATGTGCCCAGTGCAGGGAACTATTTGTTAAACTAGCTGTGTTTTAACGTTTCAGGGTTCTCCAGTCCCAGGCCAGGAAGAATAGTTTTCATGCCTAGATGAAATAGCAAATTAGTACGACGGCTACTTCATTTTCTTTCCTTTTCTTTCTTCGATCATTCAATAACGAGTACTTCCTGCATACTATCACAAGTAACTAGTTATACATTACCCAAATATTCTCCAAAGTAAAGATGGCACCGCCACTTGTATGCATATCTTATGTCAAAAAGAGCTGACTCAATGGAAAACGTCGGGAAGAAAAACCGTTCCAAAATACTTTTTTGAGAAGAGTATCTCTTCTATTTTTCCATGCACTTACGATACCAAAGCATTCCTGACTAAAATTATTTTTTCATGTATTTTTGTCGCAATGTACGAGAATGGTCGCATAGTATACCTTTCGCTCGTAGTATACCTTTACGATTACAATTTGATACGGAGAAAGCAAACTCCTGCTGTTATGTTCACAGCTCAAACCTATCTTCTTCAAAAAATCTATCTTCAGAAGATAATGCAGGGGTAGTGATAAAAGGTCCTCGGAAAGAGAACTAGATAGCGCTAGCGCATCATGTTTCCTGTTAGTACACCCGTTACACGACAGTGCTCTGGGAAGAGTATTGTGGTTCAGACGCCTCTCTGTTGTTTTTCCCTAGTAGTGATTTGTAAATATGGAAAAAATGTAGATTGGAGCAGTTATTAAATACTTAGCAAGAAACGTATGAAGGCAAAGGAAATTCATGTGATGGGGGATTGGAACACAAAGAAAGAAGAAGGAAGAAGCGGTATGTGGGTTGTAGAATACGGTTATGGGATTGGTGGGTAACAGTTTAGGATATTAATGGGCATAAAACATTATATACGCTTTGACTATACATTAAAACTACGCAAGTCACGCAACAGAGAAATCAACCTGTAAGTAAATCAATAATTATCTACATAAATGAATATCTCGATCCATTAATGGAACAAACTTATCCTGTCTGTATTATCCTGCGGATAAAACTTGCCAGTCGCAACAGCGTATGTGTTATTCCATTATTAGCAAACGTTTTTCTAATCAATCAAGTAAACAAGCCGAATACACAATTAAATACCTATTCACTGATGTAGAAATACTAAATAGTTGGTCCAATATCTCACCGCTGGCTTCACTCTGCTACTCGGGGCAAGTATGCAGAGTTGCTGGAATGGCTCCTGAATATAAGTTCGACAAAAGGGGTAAGAAAAGAGGTCTCTGATAATACAGTCTAAAATGAGAATGACGCATTGTGTTGCAATACATGTAAGCAACGAGTAAATTATGAATTTGGAAAGGGTATATACACATGTTTACATACAAACAGGGTGAGGCAAAATAACTTCCTTTTTCATAAAGCAAAACACTTTTAAAAAAAGAAGTTATGCTACGGAACCCCAAGCACAATCCATAAACAACTTCCAACTGCCAATTCTAACATACTTGAAATGAGTCAACGCCTGAAGTGCATACTACGCCGTCTGACAGAAATCACTCGCAGTATAGCATAACGTCTAGGATATATCAAGATTATTTTCTAGTCTAATTTTTTTACATTTATTAAATTTAAAAAAGCAAATTTTTAATGATGCAGTGAAACATCAAGTTATATAATTTTATCGTTGCCAAGAAGAATTTATTCATTTTATTTATTAATCATGCACACAATTATCAATCTGAATTTCCGTTTTATAGGTGATGATAGAGAGAGCTCAGGCGTCAGGGTAAGAAAGGCCAGTTTCTTTCTCTGTGCCACTTATGGTTCCCAAAAAGTTCTGGTACCCAAAAGGTCAAACACCTTGAGCGGAACTGAGAGGAAAGCTCGGGAATTGAACCAGGGCCCTCCGGTCCCTGAATTCATTCCCCTCTTGTACACACCGACACATATACACAACCTTATATAATAACATATTTGACTTTTCTGAACATATATCTTTAAATGGTTCTCCATATTTCATGATTTTGCTTACCTCGCCATGCATGGGCGAAAATATTTTTTCCTCATCCGAAGTTTACGAAATGATTTTCCTTAAGGCTAAGCGAAGAAATAATTAATCTTAGAATAGCCATTTCAAATTCAGAACTGGAGCCAAGTACTAGTAGGTAAATGTAGCCCTCTGGATTATTCATTTAATATTCCACCTTTAAACTGGGCTCACACTTCTCCATATTATGCCTTCCATCCCTAACGCCAAAACGAAATACAATTAAAATCCTATTAACACCGCGACGTCTGTTATTTAGTTGAAAATTTGAAGTATCTAACCACATTCAGTCTAAATTCCATTTAAAGGAAAATGTTCTTGCAAGACGCATTTTGATCAGATAGTCATTGAGCATTATATCCAAATCACACTGAACGAATGCTACTTGAAGGGATCGGGGAGATATCGATTCCAAAGTTCCATCGTCTTTGAGGTAAGAGTAGCGACTCTACCGTTGAGGTTGAAGGAAGAGAGAGAATAAGAACCCGGGTGACGAGAAGGAACGCGGTCGGGGAGGAAGGGAAGGCGGGAAGGGAGTTCTCAAGGGATGCAGGATGCGCCGGCACTTACTCGTTAACACGTATCTTTTTCCGACATCAATTTTTAAGTTTCTCTCTGCCATCTCATTTATATTTTACCACTCTTAGATTCCATTTGTCCGCAACCGGTGGCAAAAATTAAAGAAAAAATAAAAATATAGGGAAATGAGGAGAAGAGGGTGGCAAAAAGGAGCAGGGAACGACATGTGAAAGAGCAAGGACGAGAAACGGTGGGAGAAAGAAATGTGAAGAGAGCTTTTTGCGATGATTTTCGAACGAGCGAAGGAAGAAAAAGAATACTTAAATGAACGTAGGAATACAGCCCTTCGCTAATTAAAGGTCTGCTTGTCCTTAGGGAATACGCAGGAGAGACTGTTCTCATGACCAACACATCCTCAATTACGACCGAGAACCATTAAATTAATTCACACTGCAAAAAATCCCAGGTTAAACATGAAAATATCATAAATTATTATCGGGGGCAGTATCATAGCGGCAGCAAGAAGGTCTGATGAATTGTGTAGGAAATAAATGTGTTGATTTTAATTACACAAACGCCTCTTTCGTACGGCCTATATTCAACGGATTCAAATTCATTTTGCCACTTCTAATTAACTGATCAGGAATACTGCCTCAAAACATAGCCATAGGCTACGTAATCGATGGTTCTTTAAAACTTAAGAAAAGCATTTTGGAAACTACACTCATAACAAGCACTTCCTCTAATCGGAAGCATATGTATTTTAACGAGTCAATAGACTGTATAAATGCATACAACACTCTATTATCTCAGTTGTAATTTAACTGATACCGACAAATGTTAATTCATAGTATGTATACTAAGGGATGTTCATTATTGATCAATAATTATATTTAGTTCTTTGCAAAACTCAATGGTATTTATAATTTTTCAAAAATATATAGAAACATTGCAATACAATTAAGAAAAGTAAATTCCAGTTAATTTGTTCTGCAATACCACTTTCAGGGGCCGAGGGGAAGAAGAGTACATAAGCCATACGAGAGGCAAACCTTGTGTTCTGCTAATTATGGCGCGATTTAAATTGGACGTGGAAATTTTTTGAACACCATTATACTTCATTGCCATCTTGTATAACGCCATTATTAATGGCGCGACGCCATCCGGTAGCCCAACTGCTACTCCCTATTCCCATCTCTGCTTGTTCGTTTGGACAAATCCCTTGAAGCAGAATTATCTTGCTTCAATCATCAAAAGCAGAAACATAAAAAAAATTAAATATGTCAAATAATAAGAATAAAAACAGTAAACCAAGAGAATTTAACACGTCGTATCAAGTAAATTCTACAACCTGTTTTAATTTAAACTCTTTTAATATGACTTTTGCAAGGGAAAATAGCAATTCGGCCTTTACCTCTAGTTTTTTTGTTGGCATCCAAAATTTAAAAAAGTAACGGCAAAAATCATGCATCAAAATCTTCTTAAATTTAATTCTTCAGTATCTTTTAGATTCCTTGTTAGTTAAGCGTTCAGCTAATAATATATTACTTCGATAAACATGAAATTTTTGTTTTCCCCCAAGTTTGTAAACCACACTACGTGCTCGATTCATAGCAGCGTTTAGCATAATGTACTACGTTTATTTCGCTATGATTCTTCTACAACAGATGCAGCTAACTGAAAATCAAATTCATAGGCACCATTGCGTCATCTCTCTGGCTTTATCGTTTACTTTTCACAAAGTATATAAATTCTTCAATTATTGGTGCCAAATAATTTTACTGTAATTGGTGTCTGCTTTCAATAGTCGGTATTACAACATCCTAAACTGGTTTGGAGGCTTGTACTGCAGCATAATTTTGTGTTAATAACTAGACACTTTGCTATTTGTGAAGTTATACATTTTTTTGGGTGAATTCAAAAATAGAGAGAAAAATGGCAAAACGCCTGATAAATTTAAATAATTTGAAAAGATGATAGCCGTCGATAAAATGGGCAGCAGTCTATTTTGAAAGAAAATAAACTACACAATACACATCAATCGTTAGTTATTAAAAACGTTAAATGAATAACCATTATTCCACAGCAGCTGGAACGTAAAGGGAAATTCATTTCACAAATTACATTCTGCTTCATAATTTCACCCAATACATATTCTAACCATGATCCTTCTTAAACCTCTTTTCAGGTTGCCTCTACTATCTTATATTCCCTTAATATTTCATACTAAAAGGTGTTTTTCATATTATTCCTTTTTGTCCCGAATAAATCCGTAAAATAAAATACAGGGGAACACGATTTAACGTAAGATGAAACTCATCCGAAACGAAGAGGAAAGACGAAGTGAAATGAAGCATAAATAAGATGTCGTAGCAGACCTGTAGACGCTTCCGTGAGTTATCATAATCTTAATCAAGGTTCATTTTAGCGTGAGACATAAGCCGTACGACAGCACAGCATTTTACGGCGTACGAACATTGTGCGGTTTACGAACATTTACGGTTTACAGCATTTTACGGCTGGCGAACATAAAATACAAAATAAACATCCGAGAAAGCTCCCAATCGAAAATATCAAGAGTTTATTGCTTCCACTGTAGGTCAATAGTTATAAAGAAGAAGGGAATTTAAATATTCCATTAAACAAGATCGTACCCTTGAGCGATAATGAGACAGAAATACAGAATTTGTATTCCCACATTTTTGACGCATTTAAAAACTAATGAAAGATATTCAACAAATTAAAAATACAGGAATAAAATGATCAAATAATATGTTGATAATTTCCGAAAGAAAAAAATGCAACTTAAATTCCCAAAAGGCGCACATTAATTAAAAGTAAAAACTTCAATCGTTAAATAATAAATTAATCAGCTTAAGACTAAGTGTTTACGCTCAATAGTCTCCTGGCAGCTGTTATATCCCCTAAAGTGGCAAAGATCTGGAAACCATTATCATCGCATAACAAACTTTTTAGCTATGATTTAAGCCTTACGTTCTTACCACTGACTTCACAGCCTTTCAGTCAGTAACCACCAGAATGGCCTTCACACAAACGGGGTCCTCGCAAAATATTATATAAGAAGCTCGAATTCCAAAGTCTCCTTTTTCTTTTATCCTTCCAATACCACAAATGACACCAACGATTCAATTTCTTCCCTTTCCAGTTCCCAAGTTTTTACTTTTTAACATCCAAGTACGACAAAGCTTGGATACATGGTATCTTTGAAATGTTATCATAAAATATGAATTTTATTAATGAATTAAAAATATCAACAAAGTTATCAATCCAAAGGTGGGTTTCATAGGTAATCGTTTAGTATATGTGTATATACATATATATATATATATATATACACCCACCCCGGACTACAACCTTGACGTGGTGGAAGGGCTTGTGCGTTCCGATGACCCCTAGAGCTGTGCTGGTGGGAGTAATAATAATTGCTCCTGTTAGGGTAACTCATGCCAGATAGGTCGAAGGTTAGGAGCCTGACGAAATGTAGTCCACGCAGAGTCTGTTCCTCGGTGAGGCGGCTGCAATGGCGTCTGACCCCAGTGGGGCGGCCAGTAAGTGATGGTGTCACGTTAAAAACACTATTGAGGAAGGCAACGGGAAACCACCTCAATTATCATTCCCAAGAAAAATATGATGGATTATACAGATATTTTGAGTCCTGGCAACTACGGGGCTCGGCCGTGTGTCGTGCCCGGCAGCGGGGGAGGCAAGGCTTCCGCGGTCGTCATCCAACGAAACCCTTGCAAGAGAAAACCAGCAGCAGCAGGACAGAAGACGAGGAGAAGAAGACCACATTAGTTAGAATAGGAACGTGGAATGTTAGGACAATGATGAGGACAGGGAAATTGGAAAATGTTAAGCGAGAGATGGGAAGGGGAAATATAGATACTTTAGGTCTCTGCGAGGTGGAGAACAGGCTTTCACAAGGAGGAGGGAGTTAATGACAGGGACGTTGAGTAAGGATGGCAAGAAAAGACTCGTAAAAACTTTAATTTGGAGCGTAGCTATGAACGGCGCGGAAACGTGGTCATTGAAGCAGGAGGATAGGCGTAGACTGGAGCCTTTTGAAATGTGGGTGTGGAGAAGAATGGAGAAGGTGAAATGGACCGAGAAGAAAACAAACGAGGAAGTACTTGGTATGGTGGGCGAAGAGAGGGGTTTGTTGGGAGCAATCCTATGGAGGCAGGAAAAGTGGATGAAGGGGGTATTGACCGGCAGCGGGATGTTGAAGACTGTGATAGAGGGGAGAATATTGGGCAAAAGATGAAAGTGAAGGAACAGGATAGGGATGTTGGACAGGATGAAGGGAGGAAGAAAGTACTCAGAGATGAAGAGGGACCTGATATAGAGTAGGATGATGGATTTTTTGTTTTGTTAGGAATAATAAAATTTTTGTTTGGTAGTTGTGTCCATCCAAAAACCTACCTTAACCGGTAGATTACCTTAAAAAATATATATATATATATATATATATATACACACACACACACACACACAGAAAAACAATTCCAGGTTCATATATCGTGCGTAGTGCAATGTTAAATATAAGGTTCTTTTCGAACTCTAGAGTGACAGAGAACAGAGTCTCTTTTGAATATGGTAAGGAATCATACACACCTGAGAATTAACCGGGAACGTTTAAAATTGAAGTGAATATTCGATTAAACTGTTGTTTCAATTAATTAATTACAGGCTCGCTGGGGCAGTCCTCAAGAAGGAATTTTTTCCCCGGTGGACTTAAAATAGGTGGAGCATTAAAAAATATACGCATTGTTAACATTTATGGAGTGCAATTATTCATTTTCCGTCTTATTCATTTTCCGTCTCTGTCTTCGATTGAATTTACCCTTGAATTCAGGTGGAAAAACTTCTTCGTAATTGAAAATTACCGAGGGATTAATCGAAGAGAATCGCCAAATTGCTCCATTAATTAAACAGTTCACTGTTAAAAAATACTTTAATCTGATTTGGAAAATGAAGGACCCTTCATTAATGTTAAAACCAACGGGTTTAATTACAACTTGCAGAGTCATTAGTATTTCAAATTGCTTTAATCGTTTAACGGAAACTAATCTCGAATAAACAGGAGACTTGTGACGGATCAATCGATTTCCTAGTGTAATTATGAAATAAAAAATGCTAGTTCATGGCAGCATAAACAATCCTCATAAATAAACCCATCTAGTCTATTTCGACGACTTTTACCAAAATTACAGTACTCATTGCGTAGCACTTCGTTAGCCGTTTTAGATGTCAATTTAAAATTTGATTCGGCGACAACATTAGTTTACATTTGGCGGTCAACCTCTCTAAATTCATCTGTTTATATTAGAACATGAGGGAATCATCAGTCATTTGAATTCCACTCCTATCAGCTCAGGAGGTTTACAAATCCTTATACGACTTATTGAGCAAAGCCCTTCAATAAGTTTTGCAATAACACGCATTGCGTACAACTCATAACACATCATTTAAATATTTTTCATTACAGTTTTTGTAAATATTTTTTAACCTGGCTTGGCAGAATGCAAAAAATAGTCAAAGGCTGCGTGTGTGCGTGTGTGAACGTGCTTAAGTGCATGCATACTCATACAAATGCATTGTGTGTGGAAACGTCGAGCAGCGACAACACACATCACATAGTCCAGACTCTACTAAAACACAGAATCTAATCAAAATGGAAATTTCATACGTCTTTTACGTTTTATTCGGGTGTTTCACCTTCGTCGAAGGTAGAAGAAGGGTAAATACGAGAGAGAGAGTCGATTTTGGAAGGAGCGCACTGCAACATGCGGAAGTGTTATTTCTAACCCCTTTTACGCTCCACGATTTCCTACTCCAAATGAATGAAAAAGGAAATCGCTCCATGATAACACACAATAAAACGCTTCTCTTGCAACGTCTGTCTCTCTTTTAACATACCTTTAGATGAACGCACTAACATCCTTCCCATCCATATCAGTTATGTATCCGAAGTCTATGTCACCTGCTTCACCGTCCCTGTTATAGAATTCCTCTCAGAATCGGCTGGAAGCATTAAGGTGAGAATCCGGAGGTTTGGTACATCTTTTGGTAAAGAGTGTTTTTGAACCTTATGGGCTAAACCGAGTGCACTGAGAGCCAGAAGTCACTATACTCTCCCGTTCGCCATTAAGACAATCCTCCACTTCTCTCCCACGTACCCCTTTCACCCAAAACCGATTTTATCTCACCCTCACCCCACGAACGTCATCCTTCTTTGTTCGACGGAGGCGGCATCACCGCCGACATTCAAAATAACTATGTGAGTATCCTTTCACGTCACATGTCCAGAAAGGAGCCACGGGTGGAGGACAAAGCGACAAAACTCGCGCGAAGGCCTAGGCATCTTTTGCCACCACCACTGCATCAAGTCGGTCCCTTCTTTTGGCAGGGAGACTGCATGCGGACGGAAATGGGGCTGCTGAAACGATTAACGCCGCCAGTTGGAGTGGGCGAACCCTCTCTCTTTGGGTCTCATCGGCATCCCACATCAAAGTCATATCAAGTTGAAATCTTATTTTGGATGGTGGGTAAAATGAAAAAGGAATTCCGATTGGAGAGCTGAAGATAAAATTGCGTGCTCATTAAAACCCAGTTAACCTCTTTCAACGGGCTTTTTACATTCGAAGGTCTACGTTGGCGCCCACGGGATTTGGTTGCATAAGTGCGTGCTTATAAACCGAGAATTTCGCCATTTAGGACAGAGAGGAAGTAATCATTTAATATGAAATAATTATGCCTGGTGTTGGTTGATTTTACATTTATTCATTTTTTCTTACCATCTCCGCTCGCTCTTTCAGTGGTATATTACGAAAAGGCATTTTCTGGATAAATAAAAAAGCTGATTTTTCCGTTGGAGGCGTCACTATATTTTTATGTTAGTTAAAAATTCCATCAATAATTTATGATGGATGCTAATATCTATACCACCAACTATGCCCACGAAGGATGGCTACTTTATTTCACTTTTTATTTTTATTAATTACCTCTTAACACTTAGCTGTATTATCACTTAGCTCAACTTCAGCTACCGGATAACTCGATTGCACCTGAGCCGTCGTCTCTCTTTTGTCATTAAAAATCAAAATAAACTTCAAACCCAAGTGAGATGTCATTCTTATCTTTCGGTGTGATTTATAAGGAATTATAATTGGCCCTATGGGACGAATGGAAAAGGTATTCTTCAAATGTAGCGGATAGATTACTTACATTTGCGTGTGTGTGTGTGTGGTGGCTTTACATTTAAACATTTACTTAAATGATGGACCTCATATATTTCAAGGATTAAAACAAGCGTTCGGGAAAACTGCAAATTTTTAAGTCTCTTCTTAACATTTGACATACAAAATATATAAAATTATGAACATACATAAAAGAGTATTTCCAAGACGACTATAACAGCTCAATAGTATCAAGAAAAAATACAGGGATAGAATGAAAAGGGGATTAAAATCTACTATTCCTTGTAATTCTACTTCAGAGTATGTTTCTGGGAATTTTAGGAGAGTTATAGAGCATATTTTGTAAATAATACAAAAAATACAGAAGAAACAATACAAAAATAAGAAACACTAAAGAACCAGCAAAGTTTATATATAATTGCTATAGTGAAGCTCCATTATGCTACGTGATTCTTGAGAATTCTGAGTAGACAGTCTCATGACGCAAGAACGCTCACGAAATCATGAGAAGAGTGAGTAAATAAGCATCCATTAAGCAGTTCATTATCACTTCATGAAACACATTTGGAAAAAATGCACGTAGGAAGGGACAATTCTATCCCCCGAAATACAAAGACTTTCCGGACTACTTTAGGGGAGATTTAATGGCTGATTCTGAATTTTGCGGAAGTTTCTTAAGAAGAACACTTATATTTGAAAATTTAACGCATCTAGCTCTATTCGAATGAACCAGTCCGTATTCTATCTTTCATAATATTATGTGAGAAAAATAAAAAATAGGTGACCTTTATGCACTTCTAAGTATAATAATCGGTGACCAAAGTATGTGATAAAGAAAAATCTCTCCTTTATCTTTTCTCTTCTTTTTCCACATAGATATTTTGGAAAATTTACCGCGATAAATGAGTGTCAATCCCTTCATTAATAATGAATAATGTTTCAATAAAGGTTAGAAAAACGTCTGATGTTTTATTCGTCGAATAAAGGAAGCAGAACCGAAGTGCTTGAGAGATGATGTGTTGGGAAGAAGAATTTATAGATGCAGGGAACAGCCGTGCACAGCGCTAAGTGCACACCCATAAAAATATATTTTCGTACTTAAGAGAGGACTATGAGGAATTATTTTCCCTTTATTTGCCTCCAAGGTGACTTACTGCGCATAACTACGGCGATAAATTAATAAAAGCTACTTTTACTCTATTTTTCTTAAACATAGCTCAAAAAAATATCAACCGTGCGACAATTACCAAAAGTAGTTAAGGTCTTTAATGAATGTTTGGAAGACATGGATGTGTTTAAGTTTTTCAAGAATAGTTTCATTTCACACACTGTTAATTAAACGTGTTACCTACTAGGTATTCAGACGAAAACGTAACCCTTTCATAAATGTGATTTAATACTATGCCCTTTTTATTCACTGTACGTAAAGCGTAATGATACACATGATAACTCTAAATCAAAAGAAATATTGCATTTTTATGCTTCAGGTAAATCATAAAGAACCTTAATCCCTATTAAAATCAATTCCAAAATGTATACCTGACAAAATTATTTTTGAAAATACAAGACTACGTCAAAATGGAATGGTTGAAAAGTCAGCATTAAAATGATGGTCTAACACGCTTATGGGTTTGACCTTTTTACGCTCATATGAAGTAACTAATTTGTTTTCATTAATATTCTACAAATTCTATTTTTATAGCCAAGCGAACAAATTTCACCATTTCCCTTTGGCTTTCTTTTGTTTTGCAAAAATCCCGATCGGTTACATAATGAATTTACTGAGTGTAAGACTTTTTGCAATTTTTTTTTATCTCACTATAAATATTGCACCTATGCTACTTGAATACTTAATGGCATTTTAATTTCAATTAAAATATTTTGCTCAAAAATATATGACAAAGTTCAAACCTATACATGACTATGCATGTTAATCAATCAGTAAAAATGAAAAAAATTGGGACCTTTTAAATTAACTTTCGAGCTATTGGCCGTGGTTATGCCTCAATATTCTTTTTTCAGGGAAAAATTTGAGAAAGCTCTCTCTAATCTATTCGTCAAACTTGGAGGGAAAAATATGTGAAATATCAAAATCGAATGTTACTTTTAATAATAGTATGAGGTGTTTCTGGAAAAAACACTTGTTTTAAAATGTCATTACAGAAATTTAAAAAATCAATGTAATTTTTAAGACACTACGGCAGGTCAAGGAGCCCTTTAAAGATTCCAGGATATTCTCAAGCACACGCTTTGTGACTGGTACAGACCAATCACACACACAAGCACTCAAGAAACACACACTCGCCACACATCCAATACAAGGTTAACCTTGACCCAGGTTGACAACTTTCAACCTTGTGTTGGAGGTGTTTTCCCTTCGGTTCGCTGAAGAGGGCCACTTTGTGGCCGAAACACGCGTGTTCGACGCATTTCCTAGTTGCTCTTTACCTGTGTCCAGATTCTCCCAGAAGTTGGGCCCTTTTGAGTGTGTGTTTCTTGAGTGCTTGTGTGTGTGATTGGTCTTAGCCAGTCACAAAGCGTGTGCTTGAGAATATCCTGGAATCTTGAACGGGGTCTACTCTACAGCCTCGTGAAGGATTCCATCTCCATCTGAAATTCTTTAACAGGGCCTCACAGCCTCGTGAAGGATTTCAGTCAGGATAGTGTGCGTGTGGCTGTGTGTTAGTCCCTGACGCGGATTAATTTCCCGTAAACCACCACAGAGGGTATTCTGGTCGAGAGGTTATGGTTGGTCCCTGACGTGATTCCCGTCACACCAACACAACAATTGGTCTGACGAGAGATTGGCAACTAATTCTTACGGCCATTGGAGTTTTCTTCCCCTTTCTTATCCGATTCTTAAGTTTAACCTGCAGTAACCAATGATGCAAAAACTCCACAGCATTCAAAAGAAGCTCGCAACATGTTCATCGTCATTTATACTGGAACCAAATATTTCAAAAGAGTAAAACGAACGACCTCACTTGATGCTTTGCTTGCGTCTTGATTCAACCGGAAAAGGATATAGCACAATTGGCCTTGGAGTCTCTCATCTATTCTTATTTCCTTTGCATCACTCAAGTGGTCCTAAAAATAATTTTTCTATTTTCATTTCATTTTCGGAGTTGCAGCATAACCGACTTCAATACATTCAGTTATAAATAAATAACGAATCTATATTTTCGGCAATTGACTAACATCGTTGATTCAGAAACACTTGTTCATTAATTAATTAGTGCCAAACATTCCCAAGCTGTAATCTTAAATTTTACCCACGATATTCACTTTAAAATTAAAATTATACTAAGACGCTTCCTTGAAAAATCAACAATAATTATTGAAATTTGTATTAAGTCCTACAAATGTACGCACAGTCGCTCGGTGAATTTACTAAATAATTCACAAGCCGCAGCCAGAGCGTGTCATGCACAAGAAAACCAATTGGAAAAATTATGTACAACATTTATTACGCTATTACATCGTTCTCTTGATACCCCGTTTACTCCTCAGTGATTTTAGTAGTCAAGTTTAATCGCTCAATTAGCCTTTGTCATCTGTTGTACACATATAGTTGAAAAATATGAAATCCTTAAACCGTTAAAAACATTCATTTTCCTCTGCGACATTTTGAGAATTATACTTCTCACCGTAATATTACAATCATGGTAATTACTACACAAAATTTGGTTAATAATGAAAATCTCATGATAATCAAAATTTCGTTGATTAATACAAAATTCATTGAGTATTTCTTATAATTTGTAGTGTGCAATTTATTTAGGATTTCTAAGAGAAAAATATCGATGTAATATTAACTCTGTCTCAAATCTTATGCAACATTATTCTTTGAGCTTATCGATATTTTTTATAGTTTATTAATGAAATATTGTTTTAAAAGTAACGTTACTTTCGCCTTAACGCTGTTTACTGGACCAATGAAAGACACTTGAAGGATCCATTCGGGGTTGAAGCATCCATTCAAGGCTCCCGGGAATTACGGTCCCGTAGGTGTGTCGATGGACAGCTGTTTCGCCCCAGTCCTAAAGACACCTTCAGGTCAAAGTGATCTACCTCGCTATACATGTACATAGGAGACGCTGACTGGCCCAGAGATCTCCGATTGGCTATTTCTGGGCGGCGAATAGAAATCTCCTTTTTCCATGTGTAAGACAGGGTGTAGCCGTCCTCTCGGCTGGAATTGTTGGGGTTCTTCATTATTTCTACCGCCTCTCTTATGAGTCTCGGAAAATAATACCTCTCTCTGGCCAGCCCTTGGTTTGGTGGAACTTAATTGGCTGTCTGGGTTGTGACCACGCATGTTCGGCAATTTCCGAGAGTCGGAAATGCTTTCTGCCTGTGGCCCTTTGGTGCTCCTTGGTCCTGATTCTGATGGATCTCCCTGTTTGGCCGATAAACGACTTCCTATATATGCATTTGATCTCATATACGCCTTAGTGTACGAGATCGAAAATTTGGTCCTTCGGCTTAGAGATGATGTCGCTGATTTTTCTTGCTTTAGAGAACCTAGTTGTTATATATTGTTTCCGTAGGAGCTTATTAATCTTTTCAGCCTTTCGGCGACGTACGGTGTGGTAGCATATCATCAAATGTCATCAATCTTAAAATTGGTAGCAAATCAGTCAAAGCTCATCAGCACGTCTCGTTTCTTGACTTCGATGTTCTTGATGGCACGGATGAATTCCTTGGGGTTTTTCACGACGAGTTTTTTTGGACAAGTTGTTTCTTCCGGTAAGAGAATGTGCAACTTATTGTGCCAGCTTGTAGGTAAGTGCGTCGATATAGCTTACAATGGGTCGTAGGGGGGACCTCCTCCTTGTGAACTGTAGGTAGTCCATACAGACGCGGTGGTTTGGCTGCCGATGGAAAAAGTCACCATTTGTCTTCCACCGGAGTGATGACCGTTTTTCGAAACGTCGGCCAATATGGAACCCTTGACCCGGTGGAAGACCCGAGAATCCTTCACGAACCGTTTGATTTCCTCCCTAGTAAGTCGTTCTATCTTTGATTTTGGGTCACTTTCCAATTGAAAATAGGTGCTGCTATGCAATAGGGCTGCAATTTCATTGGGGCAGTCCACTTTCTTCATGATTACCGTAGTATTCCCCTTATTTGCTGGTAGTATAAGAATTTCCTTACTGTCGCGCAGAGCTCTTCCCGTGCTTTCCTTTCCAAAAGACACCCGTAGACAACTTAGGTAGTTTCAAAAGAAAGAAGTAAATAATAAATATATGTATATAAAATATAGTTGAATACAATAAGAACAAGTGCATTAAACTATATGAGCGTGCGATTATTACTTTATGCCATCTGGTGGCAAGTCCGAATCTCATTCTTGGTCATCTCTACTCCTTTGAAATTCTACATTTTCGCCCCAGAACAGCCGTCAGACAATATTGAAACCTTTTCTTAAAAAATACGATTCTGGGAAGTATCTTTACGAGCTCTTCAAAATTAATCTCTCTTCCTTAGTTATGAACAATGAACCCGTATCGGCGATATTATTTATATTCGCTTGGTAAATGAAAATAGATTATTCAACTGGAAAAAATGATTTATCAGAATTATTATAATTACCAGTTGTCTTGTCCAATAACTCACTCGACTACGAATTTTATTTTCACATCGTTGCTTTCTCTAGAATTAATGAAGTTATAACGTTGGGTGAAGACGAATTTATGGTAAGTTTTTATATTTCCATTTCATGCATCCAAATTCTCTAATGAAGATTAGAAATTTTCCAAAGCTCGGTTTTTAAGACATTTTCAATGGAATACCAGGGAAAATCTAATGTTTTTGTCAAACTGTGCGCACCCCAAACTCTCAAATAATCAATAATTAGCGGTATAGTGCTTTGTATTCTATCACTTGAAGGGCGATAACCGAACTCTTTCCGTCCAGTTTTTAAAATTTTAATGTAGGCAGCAAGTAAGGGATTTCCTTACACCGAGATTATGCCCGAATTGGAAAATTAAAATTAAAAAGGTTGAGAACATTTATTTTTATGTTCTTTCGATATTTTTATAAAGCGCGTTAACCAAAGTTATCGGGTTAGGCGCTTTTAGATATTAATGATTATGGGACGGAGCCTCCATTTCCGATATATTTGCTCTCTGACGAGCACGTCCAGTCCACCTCCACGGCATGAACTCCGGCCCGTTACTCCCACAGTCCCGGCGTCGGTACGGCTGGAACAGACCGGGGGCACTCCATCGCACGGTCACACCATTACTTTCTTACCCCCGATTATTTATCCGGGTAACCAAGCCAGCGGTCAACCTGACATCGGCAAGGGGCCGGGAGGGTGGGGGGGAGGGAATAGCCCCCGGGTGGTCTAAGGGAATTTGGAATTCAGCCCTCACGGACAAACAGCGTGGGTATGCATTTGCCGTCCGGTCAAAGTCCCCCACTCGCCTGCCGACCACCCTTCCCTGAGGCCACACATTCCTAGCTCGCCAACTGCCCCCTCCACATCCCTTTCCGTGTCCTTCCATAACCAATCCCCGCCAATACACGTTTAGCCGATTTAACCCGTATCGGAGGAGCCCTCCTCCTGATGACCGCACTCAGCCCTAGTCCTTTCCCGGCCATGGGGATCCTCTCGGTCCTCCTCCAGAACCTGGTGCCGAGGAGAATCGGAGTAGGGTCCTAGACATCCCACGCGGGCGGAGGACCAGCAAGTGAGAAACAGTGTACAGCGATAGAAAGAAAGGATGGGCAGGAGTACATAGATTGCCAAGTTTGTGGGATTAAAGGTATGGACACGAAAATTGCCTTAAGAGAACGTTTTACTATCCAAAATTTACCAGTTCAACTGAAATGGCTTTTTCTTTCATATTATTCTTGCGCAATAAGCACTACTGAATTTTAAGACTAGCGTCTTTGGTTCACAAATTAGGTTCTTTTAATGCTTTTTTTTAGAATTGATTTAATCGAAATTATAAACCAAAACAAATTTTTCTTATAATATACATGTATGTGTGTGTGTATATATATATGTGTGTATATATATATATATATATATATATATATATATATATATATATATATATATATATATATTCATTACATTCATATTCATACACATTCAAACACGAACTCCCGCCATACGGCGAACACTGATTCATTCACAAGGAAAGACATAAGGAAAAGAGATAGGAACACATATAAAGGACGAGCACAGGAGAGGTGGGGAAGACGGAATCGAACAGATCACAAGCGTAAATATATTTTCCTTGGGCAGGATTTGAACACCGGATCTTTTCACTGGCCGGGCGAATGCTTGAGCTATCCAGGAAACGTAACTTACACTGAGATCTGCGGTGTTTTAATCAACCGGGTGACCCGATTCTTTGGCCAAGAGATGGCGTTAGGGAGCTGTTTCACCCAGCAATGAGGAAATAGACAACACACAAGAGGAAATGATAGTAGGTTAGCAAATATACTACATCTTAATGGATATGAACAGTGAATTTCGTGGCATGCATAGCCAAAGGAAGAGACGAGCCACGTTGGCCAAATACACATTCAAACACGAAATCCCGCCCTATGGAGAAAATATAATTATTCACATGGAAATATATACAAGGAAAATGGATAGTGGATTGGTTCGCTATGGCCTCAACGGAGCGGTGGATGGGGGTCCGACCGGTCATCTCGGTAGAGAGGTCCACTACTACTCAGTCGTACTTTAGTTCAATCGCCTCCGGGCATGTGTTGAGACAGGAGGTGGATATTTGTGACGAGTGATTGTTTCTGCAGTCGTTACGCCAGCATGGAGCGCACCGTCGAGCCACGCTAGGCTGTGAAGTTTTGCGTTAAACTCGGGAAATCCGCGTCGGAGACCCTTAATCAGGCTTATGGGAATGATACCTTAAGCCACACAGGAGTTTTTGAGTGACATAAAATGTTTAAGGAAGGCCGGGAGCTCGTCGAAGGCGAGCATAGTCTCGGACGCCCAACGATCGCTCGAACAGGTGGCCAGAGTGGAAAACGTTTTTTACCCTAGCAGGCATTTAACCATCGCCCTTATCAGTGAGGAGACCGGCATTTCAGTCGGAACCGTCCACTCCGTTGTACCAGTGGATCTTGCGATGAGGAAAGTGTGCGCGAAGCTGGTGCCGAAATTCTTGAGCGAGAAACAAAAATTGTCGCGGTGGGAAATTTCGCAAGAAATTTTGGACAGCGTCCAGGAAGATAAAGATTTTTTCTCGACAACGCTATTAACTCAAAGGATAGCTCAAAAGGAGCTCAAAGGATATCGGTTGGACTTCATCGAGGCGGTTCAAGCGGCGACGACAAAGGCTCTAAACAGTATTCCGGAAACTGATTTCCAGCGGGCTTTCGACAAGTGGCAGACGCGCCGAACTTAGTGTATTGATGCAGGAGGAATGAATTTTAAAAATTATTATTTAAAAAATGATGACTGTAATAAATTTTGATTTTTGGAACCAGTCCCGATACTTATTGCAGGGGTTCTGTATGAACAGGGTTAATTACCAATGGATTGGGCATTATTTGACATCGATTTGTTTAAACCGAAGGAAACAGTCGCAGTGTAGAAAAGAAAAGCTAAATTCTTCGCTATAAACTAAATTCTTCGTGCTTAATCTTCCTGTCGTATTTTATAACACTGTCCTGAAGAAGATGAAAAATTAATATTTATAAACATCGAGTAGAATGATGAAAGAGCAAGAAAAGCCGATGAATGATGCATGAAGATTATAAACTGAGGCTGGAAAATAAAATAACTGAGGGAGAGCCCGCGATAGTAACCTTTAACGGAGTCATCCGCTAATATCAATTGAAATGGAAATTTGTACACTTGAAAATTCAGCATGAACAGTTAGGTTTGACAAAAGACGGAAGTAAGTCTTTCATTGAATCAGCATATTTTATGAATAACTGTTGAAGAGCATACTATGTTGACCGATCCAACTAATGAAAGTTATTTGTTAAAATACTGCTACACTTCTTAGAATATGCGCCGTTTAAAATTAGCGAATGAATTATTTAGTACTCGTTACTATGTTATAACATTCACAACTTCAATAAATTAAAGTTAAATTCCGCAAGAAATGTTTGAAGGTTATTTTTCCCTAATATTTTAAACTATAATATTAATTATTTAATTATAAATTACTCAAATTTCTCCTTTAAATCATTACAAATTGAGAAATTGATTCAGGCCCAAAAATTTGTCGCGTATGCGGAGGGTAACCTACAGTCACCTCATTAGTCCCAATGCGAGTAATCATTTCGAATAATGTTTTTAAATGAGAACATCATTTGGATTAAATAAGTAACTGCAGAGATAAATGCAATAAACTCCGGGACATACCGCGACAGTAATATTTACTGAAGTCATCCTCTACAGCGCATTGCACTTTAAAATATTTGCAATGTTATAAACAGAAACCTTCAAGCATCTGGTACAAAAAAATTTATGTCATCACCAGTGAAGGAACATTATTTGATACTTTTATCACTTCTGTCCATTTCAAATAACTATCAAATCAAATAATCATGGTAATAACTAGAATTAAAATTATGTATTAGTTCAAATGGTGATATAATCAACTAAATGGTTAAAATTTTAATTAAAGTATTTATATAACAATTTAAAATATCATTTTTCTCTTTAGTGCACTTGACTTGGAACGTCTGTTCATCTAAATTATAGGAATAGGCTTTTATACCTTTGATAAGTTTAAGTGGGACCGTTGATACACCACAAATACACTGCCTGTATGAGATTCGTGAGTAAGATGGAATATACGACCGACAAAATGCGCGCCCACTACTGGCCTTCTATTTTTTAATCCATCGCATCCACCAAAATTCAAAGGTAAACTTTGTCACAAAAATTGTGCGGTACAATACACTTGTTTAATTAATTAAAGTTTCTTATCCAAAAGAGTTGGTTATTCGCATTGTCCGTGGCATATCCATTAAACTCGTTCATTTGTCTCCCGTCGCTAATTAAGAGCCACGACCATGAACGTAGACTCCAAACTGTTGACCTAGTTAGGGAAAACATTTGAATACTTTGCCTGAATAGAAAGGGCAAATCAAAGAGATATGTAAAGAAATTTAACATGCATGTATGCAGGTTTTATTCACAAGAAATAACAGACGACAGAATGTACCAGGACAACGTTAAATTAGGCGAGTCAAAAATGGCTAAATACAATAAATGCAACCCCCATAGATTTTAAATTTAATCATAAAAGAGTAAACTCTTAGCAAACTCCCTGCTTATAAGTGTCCCGATGCCACGGTAATTTTCACGTAGTTTCCAGCGCTATTTTGACGGAGTAAATTGCAATCACCGAATGCTTGACCCCGTCAGATGTGATTCCCCAACAACAATGATTTAGTAGGTCAGCCAAATAATACCGTGGTGGCACATCAATGACATATTATTTAATTCATTGGAGAAGGGTTAAATAAAAACAATAAGAGACCCGATAAATAATTTAAAATTGTAAAATAAATATTTAAAAAATAGATTCTCAAACCTGATTTACTTTGTTGAATTGAATCTTTACAAAAAGCCGATATAAAAATGATATATTTAAATACCAGGAACAACTAATAACATCTCTTGAATTTTCCACAACCTTCTCCAGGGCTGAAAATTAAATGCAACGATAACATTTTCCATTTATTTTAATTAATTTAATTTAAGATTTGTCCAAAATCAAATGAGACAAATAATATTGCCCGCATTGAATTTGCTCTTTTATGTTAGAATCGAGTAAGATGAATTCATAGATTTGAAAGTTCTATAAATTATTTCATGACACCCAATTATTATTTTAAGCTGTGTGATAGTTAGTGATAACCATTTGATTAAATAACAATGAAATTGATTTTAATAGATAATAAAATAATTTAGATGAAGAAAAAAAAAAGTCTCTCTACCAAACACAGAGGTCTATCAGGATTTAATGCCATACATTCATCGTAGCAATGTGTAAAACTTATAACTTACCACTTTTAAGTGGGGTGGATGGCTTTTAAAATTCATAATATTAATGATATATTCAAGAATAAAGATAAATTATCATGATACTTGATAATAAACTGAAGATATTTAAATCGGATTATTAAAGGAAATTTAAGAAGTTAAGAGTTTTCCATAAGTCTTTCAATTGTTGCCAACTATTGCGACAACGAACACTTCGATACTGGATATTTGCGGATAGCAAAACTTTGAGTTTTTGGTCAAATACAGGAAAGTCTATCATTTATGTATTATAATCCAACTGCAAGCCTAAATTAAAATTGAAACGATATAACAATGATTCAGATTTCGACTATTGGAACGAGAGTTGAGCGAGGTTTTTCGGAGATTTAAATGTTATCTTTATAACACATCGGTCACTTCCGGACAACATTAAAAACAATAGAACAATGATTTACGTAACTGCTTTTTCAACGAATATCTTAAATTTGGGTATCGAAGTAATGTCCACCTTACTGCTTACCGGGTTACCACGAACACATCCACTAGGCATTCAAACAGTGCGTACGTAAAACCCTATGCTTTGTGGTTATCGTCCAAAGAGAACATTCCGGGTTAGCAATGATCACTGAAAGACTCCGTCTCCTGTGATGCCGGCGCTATAAAATCCGAGATCAAGAAAAAGGATAAAGGCTTAAGTTTTTAGTTTTGTTTGTTTACTTCACAGGTTTTCGATGCCTTCTCGCGATGAAACAGGGGTTTGTTGCCACCTACCGGAACAGAAACCAATCGGAGAGCCGATAGGGAGATACGTGAACCTTCCAGTGGGTCGATGACCAATAATCGAAGCAGTCGATTCGAAAATATACGCCCAGCCCTGGCACCGTGGCTTTTGTGCGGCGGAGAGGATGGAATCACTTTCGCGGGCACTGTTGGGTGCTGCTGGTGTTTACCTTGAATTAATAGCAGAAGGAGAAAGATGAACCATTTTTACGGGAGGGCGGCTGACTATGGAAGTGAGATAAATGGGAATAGGACGAGTTGATTAATGACAATTGCTTGTTTAAAGGGAAGCAATGCTATTGCCTTATCGCTTTAGCACGAGCATAGGAAACTCATTTGGAATGTCGTCAGTTTCAATTCAACAACTTTCAATGAACGAACAATCCCGATATTTTCGCCATTATCAGCATTGCTATCGACATGAGTCCGAAAGCACAACTGTAAATTATCACTTTCACTTTGAGTTGCTTAAAATAATTTTCTCGTTTCAAATTAAAAGGGTAAGGATAAAAACATAAATAAAACAAGAGAATCTACACGGTAATTATGACAAAGTACGAAATTTAAATGCAACAAACAGTTGAAATTTTTTTCCAATTTCGCGCAAGCAAATATTAAGCGTAATGACATACTCTGGAAGGATAAATTGATTACTTCGTGACCTTATTTTCTTAGATTCCTGAAAATAGTACGTAGAATTGGGAATGGAAATACAAGGCTAGTACTGTCGCGTCAAAGTAAAACAATTGCCATTTAAAACATATACTTCTAAAAAGTACAAAAAGACTAGCATTTAACTGCATACATGCGCATGCATATTTTTCTGGCAAGTTACCGTTTATGGTAGGTTTTGGATGGACACAAGCACAAAATAAATATATCGATACCAAACATAACTCCAAATCCCTCTTCATCTCTGTCTACTCCTTCCTCTATTCATCCCGTCCAACATTCTCATCCAATTCCTGCCCTTTCCTCGTCTGCCTAACATTCTCCCCTCTATTACAGTCCTCAACATCCCTCTGCCGGTCAAAACCACCTTCATCGACTTTTCCTGCCTCCATAGGATTTCTCCCAACAAACCCCTGTCTTCGCCCACCATACCAAGTACTTCCTCATTTGTTTTCTTCTCTGTCCATTTCGCCTTCTCCATTCTTCTCCACACCCACATTTCAAAAGCCTCCAGTCTACGTCTATCCTCCTGCTTCAATGACCACGTTTCCGCGCCGTACATAGCTACGCTTCATATCAAAGTTTCTACGAGTCTATTCTTAAAACCCTTACTCAACGTCCCCGTCATCAACTCCCTCCTCCTTGTGAAAGCCTCTTTGCCTAGCGCAATTCTTCTCCTTACGTCCCTACTACTTTGACCGTGTTGGTCCAAAACACTTCCAAAATACGTTAATTGTAAAGCGTAAGCTGTTCTACCTGCTGTAGTTTGTGCTCTCCTATTTTAATGTTTAGCTTAGCCTTTTTCTTTCTAGAAAATCGCATTACCTTTGTTTTATTAATATTGATTCTCATCCCATACCTGTCGCACTGAATTTCCAATTCACTCAGCAATGCTTGCAACCCCTTAGCTGACTGACAAACTAAAGCTTGGTCATCAGCGAACCTAACTGATTTTACGAATTCCCCGCCCACTTTCATTCCTACCTCCAGTTCTTCCCATGCCTCTTTAACCATTTCCTCCACATGACGTTGAACAGCAACGGTGATAATGGGCAACCCTGCCTTCCACCTCTTCCTAACACTGCCCATCCGGACTACCCGTTCCCTCTCGCACGTGGGCGGTATAGGTGGTGGATTAGCCTTATGTTCCTCCAATCTATTCCTGTATGCTGCAATATACTCATTGGTTTTTCCCAATTCAATCTATCAAATGCTTTTCCGAAATCTACGAAACAGGCAAAAACGTCCTGATTGTACTCTATATTCCTCTCGATTAGTGATGTCATTACTGCAATAGCATCGCGGGTGCTTTTCTTCTTCCCAAATTCAAACTGATCATCCGCTAAGTAATCATTTGCCCTACTCTCTATCTTTTTATTAATCATCCTGAGAACCACTTTAGCTGTGTGGGAAATCAAACTTGCGGTATTGTACTATAATCCTCCTTTGATGTAGCCTTTACCTTTTCGGGAATAGAAATTCACACTGATCTAAACATTTTCTGGCCATATTCCTTGCACAAAGCTACTACGAATCACTCCATTAAGGGCTTTTCTGAAGATTTGCCTAAACCTATTAGTAGTTCTGCAGGAATTGTGTCTACCACCACGGCTTTAGTTGATTTCATTTCCTTTAATTGCCTTTCTATCGCATCGTCGAATATGTCTCGACCTAAGCTGAATAACTCTAACCTCGTTGGCCTAAGGTCTTCACAATACATTTCTTCCATACGAGGCCTTGCATATTCCTTCCATCTGCCTTAGATCTTTTCTGTGTCAACTATTATCTTCCCCTAATTATTTCTATCATTACAGTTAATGGGACTATAGATTATTAAGTAACGCCCTAACCCATAGTTTTTTTGACGAAAACTAAAGGCACTAGAAATGAAAGTGATTATAACAATAAGTAATCATAGAATACGAACCTCGTATTCATGCATGACAATGGTGTAGACCAAGTTAGCAGTAGAAAAGAAAAATAAGGATATCTGCTCCCTGATATACATAATTCATATAGGCTAAAGATAGACCTCCTGATTAGTAAACAAGCTAAGTACAGTAAGTGTGTTAAATATTTGTCCACATATATTTCCGTTTGTTTCACAGGAAGATGCGTCGAACTACAAGACTGTATAAGCTATATATCAAAAAAAGGAGTCAGTGACCTATTTACCTAATTTTTTCGCCAATATCATTCATTCCGGTTTTGCGCAATTATACTCGTATTCTATAAAACCATGTGAGGTAATTCGTCAGAGTCTAAAGACAAACAAGGTTGAGGAGAGTGAAAAGTGTGTTTTGTTTGGACATACACGAGGGGACTTGGTAGTAGAAGAGAACAGGTCAAATTGGTGAGCTTTGCTTATGTACTCTTACGCGCCCGATCGCACGAAAGAGTTATCGCAAACAAACAAAGATAAGTCAACGAAAATATTAGTGGAACCAGTAAAGACCCAAAGAAGGTGGAAGGAAAATGTAGAGGAACTTACTGCATGGCAAAGATGTAAAGCTAGCGAGATTAAGCAAAGAAAGAGGCCTAATCTCACTCTAGACAACTTGGGTCCAAGCTTACTCGATGGCGAGATAGAAAGGATATTAAGGGAATTGAAATGAAATAAGACCGTGGGGGTAATTAACATTCCCACAGAGCTGCTTAAAGGTTTATCAAAATACGGGAGAGTTTTTATGAACTAATTCGCTGCATTATTGGAGGAAAATTTAACAGGAAGACTTCCTACGATCAGTATAAGTTCCAACTCCAAAAAAGGGAAGGCAGCAATAAGTGAGGACTACCCAACGATAATTCCGATTTTCCACGGACCTAAAGTGGTTCTCAGAATCATCAATAAGAGAATGGGGATTAGGGAAAATGATTACTCAGGGGATGATCAGTTTGGATTCAGGAAGGAGAGAGGCTTACCCGCAACCTGTCCAAGTCTCGGACAGCTTCGGCGCGATAAGGGGTCGAAGAGCCCGGGTGGGCAGGGCAGTTAAGAAGAGGTTTACTCGTAAGTCAAGGTTGTCTGTTATCACCGGGGCCATCCAACGCTAATGTGGAGGAAATGATTAAGCAGGCATGTAAATACCTCGAGATAGACATAAAGTCGGCTGGGAATTCATAAAATTAAGTTTGTTAATAGCCAAGCTTTATCTTGTCAGAAAACCGAGGGGGTATGTATTTCTAAGTGAATTGGAAATTCAGTTCAATAGATAATGGGATGAGAATAATTTCAAATAAAACAAAGGTTGTGCTGATTTCCAGAAGGAGAGAGGATAAGTTAAACGCTAAAAAAGGAGGATAAACGAAAAAACTAAAGAATGTAGAATAGTTTACGCATGTCGGAAGTGTTTTGGGCCAAAATTGTCCAAGTACGAGTAGTAAGGACATGAGGCAAAAAATTCAGTTAAGAAAAGAAAAGTTTACAAGGAGGAAGGAGTTGATGACAGTGGCTTAGAATAAAGATGTCCTGGAAAGTCTCGTAAAATGTTGATATGAACCGAATTTGTATGCGGCGCGGAAACATAGTCATTAAAGCAAGAAGATAAATGTAGATTGGAGGATTTTGAAACAAGTGAGTAGAGAAGGATAAGGAGAGTGAATTGGACAGAAAAGGAATCAATTAAGGAAGTCCTAGGTATGATACGAGAGGAAAGGGGATTGTTGGGATAAATACAAAGGAACAGGAAATATTGATGAACAGTATTTTGATTAGGAATTGACTGATGAAGACTTTGATAGAGAGGATAATGTTAGGCAAGCGAGGAAGAGCAGGAATAGATTAAGAATACTGTACAAAATGAAGGGAGGAAGAAACTATGCACAATTGAAGAAAGACTTACTGATATGTTGAATGTTGAGTGGTGTTTGGTAAGAAGAAACAAGGAAATGATCTTCCTGGTATCTTGGTATGGTAGCTTCACAGCTTTTTTCAATCAAGAACCTACCTTAATCGGTAGATGACAGATGAAAAACTTTGAAATATTACGCTTTTCAAATCAACTCTCAAGTATTTGTTGCCCCTAATTAAAAATATTTACTAAAAATAAATCAAATGGAACTATCTAGAATAAATTAATGTCAATTCATTAGGAGAAATATATATATTAACAAGGGAACGTGATTTTCATAATAAATTTTGCAGAAGAAAAGCCAATGCAGTTATTTTCTTACGAATTCAAATAGATACGGCAATCTTCATTAATGGGTTGATTATATATTTTGATTTATTGTATGTACGGACTTTTATTTGCAAAATATTGAACGCAATTTATAATAACTGTCAAGAGCTAATAAGTAGCTTTCCGCCAGTCTAAAATATATATATATATATATATATATATATATATATATATATATATGAAGTGAAATGCGTGAAAATGTTTAAATGAAAGTTGAGAAGTGTGCTGGGAGGCAGAATCGGTGGCAGAACTAAGCGTGGTAGACGACCCCGCTGAGTGAATGGATCGCCGAGGATATCCTTCGCCGACGTCTCCTCGGGTACGCACCCCTTCCAGCAGAAAGTAACAGCAAGGGACAACCGGGATTAGCGTCCCTACGTTTTAATTACTGTTCCCACGTCGCACACTTTTCAGAGTGAGCGTAGATCTACCTCGATCCTCTCAGGGCCACCACAGGATCGTGTGATGGGAAGGACGGATAAAAGTTCCCAAGTGGAAAGAAAAAAAGAGGACGAAAAATAAGAAAAACTAACGTAATGAGAAAAATGTTTTGGTCGATGGTCGTAAAATTTCGACGACAACGCCAAAGTCTCCAATATCATTCGGAGGATTTTATATTTTAAACATTAATGCACTTATATGAGAAGGACAAGTAAGTTCGTCGTTTTCATTACATTTTTTCATTGGTGTTTGAGTCAATATCTACGCTGCTTTCTTGAGTTCTACTTAGTACATGAACTAGAGAAAGAAAATGACATGCGCATATATTTTTCAAAACTTTTGCGGACATATGTCAAGAGGGATTTAGGGGACCGTTTTTTTCCAGTCGGCTCACGTACTTCGGCTCAAAAATGCACGTCTTTTCGACTTCAAGTTAAAGAAAGGCCGATAAATGTGCTCAGCAAAGTCTACAACTTCTAACGGAGTTCTTCAAGCACATGGGAAGAAGAGCATCAAAGACTGCTAAGCAAAGAATTCAACGAATTTCAACTTTATTTTTCAAAATAAATTGTAAAGGGCGCACCTTGCTTGAATTTTATCGGCGATTAAATGCTATTGATGTAATCATTGTTCAAAACAGAAGCCTTAGTAATAATTGCCTCCAGTCAGACGTAAAAGAACTTTGCGATACTTTGAATATGATAGTAAAATTATTCTAAAACAAAAATGAAAAAGTAAATGGGAATCTACCACAAGGAAGGCCAAGCAGCAAACTAACGAGTCAAGTAAAAAGGAATGCTGATCAGAGGCGTAGACATCTTAGAAGGTAAATTGCATTAGGAAAGAGAGAACAATGGTCTGCATTCTACCACCATTTTTTTATTCAAATACTGATGGCGACGTCGACGAAATAAACATATTCAAGAACTGATATAGCTTATTTTGTTTTGCAATCTAGCTTAAACGTCCAGTTTTAACCGCCTCTTATAAGGATAAATTCCCATTCCGGAATAAACCTGAATAATTATATGTTTTAATCACAATACCATAAAGAATTAACCCCGATTAGGTTTTTCCGAGGAGGAGCGCATAATCCTTTAAGTATGCTGAAATATATAAGCAGATGATTTCCATCAGTTCTCCTCTTCATTCCAAGGGGAATTGTTTTCATTAATCCATGAATACTCCCGCACCCGCGAAAAATTTAGATAACATACAACTCCACATTTTTATCCGCTCTTATTTTACTGTTTCAAATATGCATAAAATTTCATTAACGGGATTTAGGTGCAATTTCAAAATAATAACTTAAGCACGTAGCTTACCAAATTGGTTCAATTTCAGAACGTTTTGGTGTACTTAATATCAAGTAAAAGTATTTCAATATATTTATCATCCGTCAGTCGATTTCAATCATTAAAACTACGTGACCGTGATATTTCGCATGAGATATGATATATTTTCTTTCCACCACGCAGTTCAATTCTTGCCCCAGAGCGGATCGTTTACCGCATAGCATAAAACAGAGTACCGCGAATACAAAAAAATTGTCTTTTAATCATCTACGTACACTGTTTCGGATGCAGCCTCTCAAACGAAAAAAATAAACTGCACAGCAAATAGCTTAACTTTCTACGAGAATTACTCGGAGGATTTTTCATTTAAACTACAGTTTTCCACCCGAAAAATAACTCAACAGACTGGATACCGCAGCAAACATGAGTGGGGAGAGGGCGGAAAGAAAGGGCAAAGGGAGGAAGCGCAGGAGGACGGACGCAAAGAGAAAGTTCCCCCAACCAACCCTTAATGAGAAGAGGAGGAACGAACGGGACGCCATGGGGTGGACGGGGAGGGTTGGGGTGAGGAGGGTGGGAGTGAGGAGGGAGGGGGTACAAATGATCGAGCGGTGGAGGGATCAAGATCTCAGTCCCTTCTCACCCCCCCCACAACACCCCAACCCGAAATCCACTCCCCATTTCCGGAAGGGGGGAGAGGAAAAAGAGCGCTTGGTGCGCAGGGTTGGTCGGTCCCTCGGTTCGAGTGTCCTCATGTGCATTTATATGTACGGTTGTGTATTTGAGCGTGCGTGTGTGTGGACATGTTTGGTCGTGCCTAACTAATTGACGCCCGTCACCTGGAGGTGCCTGGAGAAGGGAGAGCCTAATGGAACGGAAAACCAGGAAGGATGGGAAGCCGGGAAGAGGAGGGATGGAGGCAGGAGGGCGGGGAAGAGGAGGGGAGAGAATCCCTGTCACCCGGATCCAAATACTCTGTTTTTGTACCTTTCTCACCACTTATCGCCCACTGTTATTTTTGCGCCGATCATTTCCAAGTACGATGGAATGTTATTTGAATTAAGCGTCTCCTTTGTATAGTTTTGCTATACGTTAACGGTAATTTTACGATATAACGCATAATGATGATATTTTTTGTTTACTTTGCTTCTTCGGGGGATTTTAATTAATCGATGCTTGGTTTTGCAAGAGTTTAGGCGCAATATAGAGAGGAATACTGCTAGAAAATAAAACGGTCGCGAGCTTCGCGAATGTTCCGGAATTTAGATGCATTCCGCGCTAATTGAATATCTCGTGTCACCATCCCCGGGGAGAACTGCCTAACACAAATTCCTTTCGTAGAGTCTCCCAAATGTTTGTCTTCTTTTGCCGCCCTTTTCTTTATTTTGAGCCCTAATTTTCACTCTGATACGGACAATAGAAAGGAACAGAACGACACAAATGTTTTCAAAACTCTCACCTACTCATAAATTAGAATTAACAGTGATTTCGTATTTAATCTTAGTTTAAGTAAAAACTATTTTTAACAATTTAGTTTACTAATTTTTAACCATTAGCTATTCTTAATTACATAAAGGGCGAAATATTTCATTTCAGTGACCTTCGTATTTGTTGAAAAATATGACCTTTACGAAGTGATCACAAACTGTGAAATACCTATCGAGACCATAAGGCGCAGGCAGGGTGTATAGGGCCATTGCTACTAAGTGAATGACCCTGGAGACAGTCGTCAAATCATAAGGATGGTAATTTAAAAATGTCAATAAACCTGTCAATACACCCCGAAGAGTGTTATTAGCGCACTAATTTTAGCATGTGGCTTACCATAAAATGAGGGGTCACAAAATGATATCCGCAATAATATTAACTAATACCTTGATTTTGGCAGTCACCAACTGGAATAATGTTTTTGGCAACAGATTTTGATTTGATAGAATGTTATGGTAGTTTTCGATAAATAGAAAAGAATCCCAAGAAGATTATACAGGAAGGAAGAAGCCATATAGGCATTGATTATTACATTTGTACACAGAAAATTGCAAATAGGTTGGTCTATTATACAACCGTTGCCAGGAAAACTTTTAACAAAAGGATATTTCGTAAAGCTAACGATCTTGCTTTTATATTTGTGGCCTGGTGAAATTCCGAAAGAAGTGATTGAATAACGAGCCGATAATTTATATCATAGAGTAGAAATTAGCCTACCTGCAAATTTATAGCATAAGAACCGTTTCTGACATAGTAAATGGCGTGATTGGTTGACTTAAAGAACATTGATATCATCCTTTTGGCCTAATTTTTCTTTTATTTTACGTTGCTCACGTTTTCACATTTACAGCATTGGCCTATACTTTTTCTTCGTATCACGTGCACACGGGTATATCTACGGCTATAAAATATTCATCTCCGACTTTCTAAAAGTGTGGTAATAATAATAATCAAGTGTTTGTGAAGGCAGAAGGCAAACTTAAATGGCGCTATTCTTAACTAACGGGGCTACTATATTAATCCAAATTATTCCAACATTAATGTAAACTATGCCAAATTACTTTAAAATAATTTGCCATTCAAACATAAATATTTTCGTGAATTTTTTTATATTTCCAATCACCGCACCCAGAATGTCATTAAATGGGAACAAACGTGTTCACATAGAAATATTGCAAATATTTTCTTTTTTAACCTGCTGTTAATTCATACTTACTCTTCGTTGAATATAAGCCTTGTGATTTCAATTTAAAGTTTTTTTAAGCTTGTTACAAATTGCTATTACAATTGGTTAGTTATAAAACGCTTACATTTTAAACGGGGTGCTAAATAGTTTTTCCAATCGACATTCGTAGAATATAATGAGTCGATTATTAGAATTTTTATCGTCTCATCTCGTAATTTGCATGGATAAAAAATAAAACCATTTACGGATTGGATTTTTAGAGGAGATTGTTTCGTATTAATGAAGGATGTAAAAAAGCTTTTTACATTAAATAATGAAGTGTGTACATCCAGTTAAAATGTTAGAAAGATTCCTAAATAAAAGCCATATATAAAAAACGAAGTGAAACGTTCTTTTGAATAATTTAAAGCAGGAAATAATACAAAAGGCATCTCCATTGACAAATTCCAAGAAATTGCGGGAGATTATCCCTTATTATCTATTTCAATGAAACAATTTCAGATGTAAAAATCATCCGCCTTGACCGGTATTCGAACACAGATCCCTCGATGTCCGGTTTAGTGCTTTAGCCAGTAAATCTATCGAACCATCATCTTAAACTCTGAAATATAAAATTTAATTAAAAAAACCACGAGGTTAAAAGCCAACGTAAAACACTTAGGTTGTTTTTATCTTTGACAAATTCCAATTACAATCCTAATTCCTGGTGGACTGTGGCGCGTCGTGCACGACTACGAATGCCTGTGACATTCGTAGTCGTGCGCACAGTGTTTCGTCACAACATCTTGTTCGTTTAAAGCCCACAAAATTTCAGACGTCGAGAGCGTAACTGGCTAAAGCACTCGGCCCGACATCGAGGGATCCGGATTCGAAATCCCGGTCAAGGCGAATGATTTTTATACTCTGAAATTATTGCATTTAAAGGCATCTCCATGACAACATTAAGCATTATAACCGTAAATTGGATTCGATCCAGGTTTTCTCATAGAGTCAAATTCCATGATATATAAACAAGTACTGCATATTTGTAGAATTTGTCAATATCTCGAATTTTACATTTGACATCACCTTATTAAGAGTTATCATTCTTTGGTTATCCAATAAAGTGCTCAAAATATTCAAATGATACGAAAGTGGCATTATAAGTTTTGAGTCCCGGGAGAAGATTCTTCCAGGATAGATTTAATATATTAGTTTTAAACTGCTAACCCCATGCCTTATGTTATTTGAGCAAATGAAAACTTTTATCTACCTTTCTAAACCTCCTGTTATTCTATATAATGAATCGAATAATTAATGTTTCTCCGTACTTCAAACATATTTACGTAGCAAAGCGAAGCCAGAAATCTGTATTATTAGCTGATTATAAAAGGAGATTCCAATATTTTGCTAAAACCACTCTTCATTAACTAAGATACTTTGCAGAATAAATTCCTAGACTTCCAGCACCGATAAATGTTTAGCATCTTTTAGCGGAACATACAGCTAAATTGGAACGGCAGGAAAATCTTGATTGGTCAACTAGCCCATGGCTGTCGTAACGCAAAGTTTTACGAAATTTACGCAGGCCCTTATCCTAACACGTTTTGCTCCGCCTCTCGTCTCTCACTCTTCATTCAACCGCCAACCACAAAATCCTGCTGAGTACATTTCTGATACCGAAGGTCTATATTTGTCAAGGTGAGAGGCAAATGTCAGCAGACTGGAGCACGGATACCCTTCACATTGGCAGGAGTCTTCATTCTCGCCTGCACGAATTATCAGCAACACGTGCTCGCGGGATATTCCGGGTTATTGCGGAGAGGGAGAACCAAAGAAAGAAAGATGCTGAGGAATACGGGGAGAGAAGGGGGGCGGACAAGAAACACCAGCGAAATAGCGGAAGGAAAGGGGCGTGATTACGGACGCGAAAGAAATTTTTGGCTAAAATAAAAGCACGATAATAAATGAGGGAGTCTGGGGAAAAAAAAGGAAACCCTTTATGCCTACAGAAAAAAAGCGAATATAAGCCGATCTCGCCCCAAAACGGAGACCCACCCTCCCGCATGAAAAAAGGAAAAGGACAAGAATAAAAAAAATATAACGGGAATGATGATGCGAGAGAACCACCCGAAAACTCCGCTCGTATAAATAAATTTCCGACGACTCACCCTACATCCAAAACGACACGATCACCCTTCGCGGCGACGCGATGTGCATAACTCAGCAGCTTCCCAGCCAAACCTCCAAACCGCCCTTCCCCAGCGCCACCCCTTGCGCAAACCCAAACTGCCCCCTCTCCTCAAGCCTCATCCCAACCAGCCCCCCCCCCGCATTCCATCCCCTCACCCTCCGATGTTACTACACCTGCATATAACCTCAAAATGGCCTCAACCTAAAAAATGAGATGGGCTTCCTAGCACACGCCAACTGTGACGCAGTCATTAGCCCCTAATCGGGATTGAATCCTCCTCCCCACGCAAATCCTCGCAAACCCACTCTCCCCCCCTTTCCCGTGCCCCACCTCCTCTAACGCCATCCCCGGCAGTCCCTCCTACTCCTATCTCCTCCCCTAGTGAACACGCACGCACGGGAGTGCTCCATTATAAACAGCTCGGAACTCGGGGAATCTATCCCAAGCCGGCAGCGGAAACTCAAGTCGCGCGCGCGTGCCGCACGGCGAAGCGACCGTCCCCCTGCCCGGCACCGCCGTCGATCCCAAAGGGTCACGCGGCCCGCTTCCCAGTCGCCCCTAACTCTGCAGTTCCGGCGGTGCGCGGCTCGGAAGCGGCCCATTCACGGACGGGTGGAGGGCCGCGTCATTAAACTTACCGCCCCTCTCCCACCTCACACGGACCCCGCCCTATCCCTCCCGGCCAATCCACCCGAGTGAATGATGCCAGCCATTCTCGCGCGAGTCCACTCCGCCGCCTTCATTCACTTTCCCCCATTTTACTATTTTAGTTCTCAGTCTTTCATTCGTCGAAGGCAAAGGCCTCCTTCCCTTCAGTACCATCGAAAAATTCGTCCATTATGAAACGCATCGCTTCAAGCACTTTCGAATACGCGTCTCAAAAATGCCTGCATTTGCTGGCATTTCAAGTTAAATATTTGGGGGTAGTTCTAGCACCACGCCTTTCATGGGGAGCACATATCATGACAATATGCGAATTCGCTTTTAAAAAAGTCAGCTTCATAATACGAGTAGCGGGGAAATTTATTGAAAAAGTAAAAGAGAGGTGTTATTTTGCTCTAGTTAGACCTCACTTGGAATATGCCGCGAGTATTTGGGATCGTTGGGAGAAAATTTGGCAAAAAGAATTAGTTAAATTCGAGAGAAAATCCGCTAGTTTCGTTAAAAATTGTTATGATAAGAACACAAGTGTGACAGGTCTCTTAGGGGAGTTAGGCTGGGAGCCACTTGAAGTACGGAGAGAACAAGCGAGACTTGGACTCTAAGAAAGGTTCAGAACAAACGAGTTTAACGATGACACTAAAGGAATTATAATGACCCCACACTACTTAGGTAAATCATACTACAAGTATAAAATAAGGGAGATAGATTCCAGTACAGCTGGATTCAAATACTCATTCTTTCCCCGAACAATCAGAAATCACAATAGTAAGAAACCGAAGTCCCATTATAAATATTGAACACATTTAATTTACTAGTCGGAAAAAATTAGACATTGCAAGGATATTAGGTGTATTTGTAGGTGAATGTGTATATTAGTTGGTAGATAGAGTGTTTGCATGTGTGTGGGGTTAATGTGTTCTTGCGTGAGTGTATGCCATGTTTTGTTTGCGGATGGTATAAAATTGTGGCTTTTGCATGCGGTTTTATTCTTTCTTAATTACGTGTGGTGTCCTAACACACCCCGCCACACGCCCTTGCGGCGGCTTGCGGGGTATTAAGTAGATGAAGATGTAGGAATCCATAGAATCATGAACAATAAATTTTATCATGAAGAAGATTTAAATATTTAATTTAGGACTGGGGAATATATAGGGAAAACTCAGCAGTTGTGCCATTAGTGTAAGTATATCGGAACACTATTCGTTGACTTTCAGCCGGCAATCCCATCGTAAATTAACACTTTCAACCATTTTACTGTTCATCAATTAATTAATATACGAGCCCACGGCAACAGCTGTGTAGTGGGCAGATTGTTTAATCGCTTTAAGGCTTTTTCGGGGTGTACTTTCAGAGTAGCGTGCAGGTCAATTAGGGTGTCTCTAAATTTCTTATTGCCGATGAAGTTTGAGTTAAATTAATTAGTAGCAGCGTTATATGTGCATAGCAGATTATCAAAAGATTAATAACTCATCGGACGGAATGATTTACAGGGGAACAGAAATGAATAGGATTCAAGCTCCGATATAAGATCGAGGGCAGAGTGGCTCTCCCAAAGAGGATACGGCCCGGATAGGGAATTCAAGAGGTCGTCGCACCGAAGTAACAGCATGGTTTCGCCTAAATACATGAAATAGCTGTCGCCTCTCCGTAGCTTGTCCGACTGGGTGGTCACCTCTTGGAGAAATGGGAAGACTACACTGCAGTAAAGATTCTGCGGAGGCAGATGCTACACCCGCCTCCAAATGATGTCAGATTTAGTCAGGCTTTAGCACAAAATATCACCACAGGTTCAGCAACAGTCACTCCTCCCACACCAAGGTGGCTGTCTAAGCGAAACAGTAAGAGTACCAGAAGGGAGGGAATTAGAGTCGTCGGTTCAAACAATCGACAGGAGGGAGATAATGGATCGCGGTGTGAACCAGGGGATTGATATAAATGTCTGGTGCTTTCCCGAAGCATAGTATTAGTGAATCTTCTCTCGTTTTCCACCGGGTTAGATCCTCCATCGTTTCAATGAACGACTTTCTCATCGCCTCCAGGACAACGCCGCTTCCCCAAGTATGTTTACGAGAAGTTATAGTAACAATAAAAATGAAATAGATTATATCGCGAAAACCATCCAGAAATCCGCTTCAGAAAAAGTCCCTCTTCGGGAAAAGCATAGTTTCTAAAAAGGTTGTAGCGATGGCGGAATGAAAAATGCTCGATCTCTCTTTTCATGGGTCACGTGCTGTTTGATTGGCCCGCTGAACGTTCATCGCTTTACCGCCTCGTAACCGTCTGCCTGTTTTTTCTCTATATCCTCGGCTGCGTTTTGGTGTAGGTTGCCACGGGCTTCTGAGTTGGTGATCAGAATCAGTACTAAAATCAATGATTTGGAGCCGGATTTCAATTATCTCCTTCGGCAGCCGTTTGCGATTAATCTGCATGTGTCAGAATAAATTTGGGTAGTCACATACGAAGGCATGGTCACCAGGAATACTACACTCCACGACTGCTAACTTAAAAGAGGTTGTCACAATCTGCGGCGCCTCTGGTCAGTATATTTTGAATGGGGCGGCTCTCCTCATCCTCGTAAACCTCGACGTGCTCACGGAATATTTCATATACATTAAAGACATGAAGACGAGGAACCTCCACAGACGCTTATCGAAACTTCGGCGGATATTCTTTTCCCGGGGTAAACTGGAGAAGATTTCACTAATACCTGGGGGCCCAAGCGGACGCTATAGATTTTTTTGACTTCATCAAATCCTTCGAAGAGTTCCTTCACTAGGAATTGATACACGAAGTAACATACTATGGCGTTAATGAGAAAGTGACGAGCTGGATTAGAGACTTCTTATCTAGCTGCAAGCAGTCGCCGAAGGCTTGATTTCATCAGGGGCAGATGTGTCTCCAATGAACTTCAGGAATGCTACAAGGAAGTGTTAGAGAACCCCTATTTTTATTGATGTGTGTACATTTATTACTCGGTCCTACATTAATATCAACCTTAGACTACACACATTAGCAGATGGAACAGTGATTAATGGAGGAATCACGACAATGGCAGATAGCGCACTAGTCCCTAACGATTTATACCAAATATCGAAAAGGTATAAGGAATAAGGGTTGGAGTTAAATATCTAAATTTTAACAACTCAAAATGTTTTGGATATTTTAGGCAAATATGGATGATTTGGGCATAAGATAAAGAGGATATATATATAGATGAGTCAAAACCAAGCGTCTCAGAACGGATCAAATACCAGGGTGTTACCCTGACATCAAACCTTTCGTGTAAAGCACCATTTAGAAGAATTTGGGGGCCAACTTTAAAAAAGTTAGGTTTCATTTGACTGGCTGGAGAAAATATAATGATAAGATTAAAGAGACGTGTTTCTCCGCTTTGGTTAGGCTTCATTTACAATACGCAGAAGTATCTGAATGGATAGTTGTATTGAGGAAATGGATTATGCTCAGAAAAAATATGCCAGACAGGGTAAAAATTACTAAAAGAAGAGACTAAGCGTAGCGAGTGTGCTGGGGGAATTAGATCGAAAGCCCCTTGGCTCACGAAGACAGTAGGCAAGTCTTAGACTTTCAGAAAGCACCAGGACATCCAAATGTTCTTGCGACACCAAGGAATTACCAAGGCACCAAATTATATTTTGTAAGATTTGACCACCGAAATAAAAAGCGACTGATATCGTCCGTCAGAATTAAATATTGGTTCATCCCTCGCACAATACGCAACTAAAACTGGGCAGAACACATATACCAAAATAGATTTATTTAGTCACCTAAATTTAATGATTTAGTCCATCTACATCTTTGCAGTATATGTGTGGGAATATAAGTGTGTATTCGCTCGAGAGTTTCTCTACTCGTATATGAGCTTGTTAACATTCAAATGCATGAATGAACAAACATTCGTGCATGCATACGTAGCTGGTTCCTTACACCCGCTCTACGCTGGCAGAGTATTATTCAGATTTTAGGTAATAATAATAAGCTCCTCCTTGTTTATTCAAGAAAGCCTTCGGCTGAAAAAATAACGTCTGTATTAGCAGTGCACAACCGGAATATAAAAGATGAAGTACTTCAATATCATCACTTGATTGTAAGCAAAGGTGCAGACAAAATTACTAGAACTGAATGTGCTCGCATATCTACTGAAATCGCCGAGAGTAATGTTTTTCCAACTCTCTCCTTAGTTTACAGATGTGGAAATACCGAGTTTGCATAATTGGGGGCTCTGTGTTTATATTGGTAAAGAAACCATACGCCAGTAGAGTTGGGAAAATTTTACATTGCCAATTAGAAAATGTCTGATGATCAATTAAAAATCCTCGATCCAAAATTATCCCCACGAGTGCGCGTTGGAAAAGCTAGGCTCGCATTAACCCAAAGTTGAAACTAGACCACCAGGAAATAATAATGCAGCAATTTCAGAGCGTATAAATTATTAACCTTGACCGGGATTCAAACCCGGATCCCTCAATGACCGGACAGTGGCGCATCGCGCACGACTTCGAATGCATGTGACAATGTATCCACGGCATTTCGTCCGGAATACCGTACATGCAATGTTATTCCATCTTGTTCCTTTAAAGATCCTGCAAAGGACATCTCCATAACTTAACTGGCTAAAACACTCGGCCGGGCATCGAGGAATCCAGGTTCGAATCCTGGTCAAGGCGAATGATTTCGACACACTGAGAACCGTAATGCACATTTTAGCAGATGACTCCGATCAAAGTTACCATCGTGGCAGCCATCTCCCGCAGTTTCTTCGAATCTGGAAGTAAACTTCTCACCCCAAAATCTTCTTGTTTTAAAAATCCAAACGATACATCGTAATCGGCGGATATTGATATTGACATCAAAAGAGATCGGCGGAAACTGACATTTCCACCGACGTCTTTTGATTTGAGCAAATATATTTTTGAAGCAGGAGGTCATGAAGTATGTAGGTATCTGCGATTCATTTCCGTGCGTCAAATTCCTTGAATCAACTTTACCAAATGAGAGTTGTTATATTATTGATTTACAATACAAGCACTGAATGTGGCGGTAAAGGTATTAACATCAGAAATTGTTTTAGGAATAGCACCGACAGGTAATCATCAGTTAAATTTCTGTTAACGTCGTCAGGAATACGAAAACAATGAAGTATTTACTTTATTGAATAAAGAGACTAATGGCTTAAAGCGCATGTTGCAGTTTCAAGCATCAATTAAAAACATGTTAGCAAGCAACGCTGCAATTAGAAAACATGGAATTACATCGTCAACATTACTCAATCAGCGCTCATGTTCACACCAAGTGAATTGATGAGTAGTAAAGGGCAAGGAATGGCACGGACAGTAGTATGCTGAAATTCGTCAATCATAGGGCATAGAATGTTGTGTCGACACAATATGAAAAGGACACGTTATGATTTATCTGACGACAAATGGAAGGAGACTCTTCACGATTATAAGAAATTTAGCACCGATGCCATAAAAAAGCTTTCAAAAAGCATTATGAAGTAAAATATATGCAAAAAACATCTTAGTGAAGTTGAGGTAAATAGGTTAGAGTTAACACACTCTAAAACAATAAAATCGAAAGAGTAATCAGCCGTTCAGGAAAAACGTATTCATTTAACTTATTCTAACAAAGCATTTCCACCATATTTTCATAAAATATTTTCAATGTGTGACGTTGTGCTTGGCGCAGCGTCACTTGCCCAGTTCGAATACGCGCGCCCCTCTCGCGAGCCGTAGAACGGCGTGGCGCTATCTGTGGGCGCCGACAACGTATGAAAGAAAAAAGAAGAAAGCCGAGCGCGCCGCGCGCTGAGAGTACCGGCCAACACGTGTTAAGGACAGAGTCTGTTGTGAGACGTCCGAGACAGAAGGCCGTGTGCTATCATCGTCGAGCCACCGACAGCCTGCGGACACCGGTTGTGCGCGTGCCAGCGACCCTCGATCCCGACGCCAGCAACCGACCTCGCCGTGTGGGCCCCCGCAGGCCCCGACCGGAACATCGGTGAGCCAGCAGCCGCCGTGCCTGCAGCGCCCCGAGATCCGACAGCGACGGCGAGGCGGCCATCTTCGACTGCAGCCGAGCTCGGCCACCCAACACCTTGGCCCAGCAGGCGTCGGCGCCGCGCGTCCGGGTTGCTTGGGAGCGCCCACACCTTTCTTGTGATAATAAATAGTTCTTGTGAAGTTTACTCGGCGGAGTCCATTTTTATGCGCCTCCTTGCCTTCTTCGTGATTTCAGCTGAAGAGCCGCTGCCCACCCCGGGGCACATAAAAGGTGAGCGAGCCCTCCCCTGGGACGAGGAGTGGTATGGGCCAGGTAAGAGCCGAGCGGCGTGACTCTGCGGCTAGCCATGCGGCTAGCCTGGCGCCCTCACAACAAGTAGAGTCGCGGCCTTCCCTTGTCTCGCGATATCGGGGAAAATTTATACATAAATCAAATATCGCGTCACAAATGGACTACTTTCTACGTGCCTTTAACGAAGTTCCACAATGAAATAATAATACGTGGAGGAGTAAAACGCTGGTTAAAATACGGGGGTTGATATTTATACTTTGAGTCTTGTCAACACTAAGTGCTTTCAGCGCCATATGACGTTTCCATCTGAAGTTTGACTCTTTTAACACTAACATTTTTCAGGGCATTTTGTTGTTCGATCATAACTTTGTCTCAGCGAAAAAATGGAGTTTACCAATGAACATTTTCGTGCGATGATTTTTTACGACTTTCAATGTGGATTATCAAGGCAGAAGATCATCGATCAACTTACTTCCACTTTTGGCGAAGAAGCCCCATCTTTTGAAACTGTTAAATGCTAGTATAACGAATTCCAACATGGCCGCCGTTCGCTCAGCGACGAAAGCCGAGAAAGCGTCCAAAATCAGTTTGTTGTGCCAGAAAACATTGATACTGCGCAAGAACTAGAAAAGGCAGATCGTCATGTGAATTGTCGTGATATTAAAGCATTCTTGGGAATTAGTATAATTAGTATGACGAGTATCAATGACGTATTGCATGAACATTTAGCCGTGAAAAAAATTTGCTCGCGTTGGATCCCGCATAGTTTGACAAAAGTTCAAAAAGATACTCGTGCCAAATAGCACAAAGAAATGCTCCACAAATACAATTCTGGCAATAAAATAGCATTTTACGACGATCTTTAAGTAAAATAATATTGTCACAAAATATGGAAAGTAAAATAAAACAGTAGAAATTTTGAATTTTTAAACCAGTTGCATTTCTATCCAAAAGCCTTGCCGCTGGGGCCCTCATTTCAGAGCTTGATTTTTGAGTTAAGTTGAGTGTAGCATGGGTGAACAAGAGTAATAAAGCCGTATCATGATTTTGGAATATAATGCGACCATACGCGAGAATAAAACTAAAATCCTTGCGTGTGCAGGAGAGAGGCTGAAGACGAATCAAAGTTTGAGAAGTGAAAGAGAAATCCTTTGTCCACCTTTGCTGGAGTAACTTGGAAGTAGTTCAACCGACATCAAGCGAAGAAGGCGTTCATGAAGAACGGGCAAATTCAATGCCCAAAGAACCTGAGGTTGCAATCAAGGAAGCAGTTTGTCAAACGTTCGCATGAAACATGGCACTCTATGGATCAGAAAAATAAATTGTTGGAAAAGTTTAACTGCAAAGAATTGAAACCATTGAAGCATGATGCTGTAAGAGAATGCTAAGAATTAAATGGACATCCCAATGAACGAGGATGTATATAAAAGAACAGACGAGGAAAAGATTATATCAAGAACTCTTCGGCAAAGAAATAGATGGCTCGAGCACAAGTAGAATTTCGATGGATTATTAAGAAACAAAATAGAAGGAAAAAGTGAATGAATGATCCCGAGAGAAAGACCAAGGGACATAAACCAATTAAGAAGGATTTACAAAGATAAGTTATCAGGGGCTGAGGGTAATATCACTGAATAAGGAAGACTAGTGGGCTGCAGTAAGCCAGTTGTGAAATTGAAACACTGATGATAATTATAATAAACTAAGTACACACTGTACCCAGACCATTAAAGAATCTAACTTGTGGAACACAAACGAGGTGGCAGTTATCTCGGAGAATGAATCTCTCTCATAAATTGGAAGATTCTCTTTTCCTCTGATTTGAAAAATGTAGTCCGAGAGTTGTCAAGAAAGTAATTTCCATTTCGGCCCAGCGTGGCGGTGGGCAAGGACATTTAGCCATCATCTTAGTGTCTACATGACCTTACAATAACTACGCATCCTGTTGTGGTAGAATGCAGACTTTCTACTTTTCTCACTGCGAACTATTGAAATATACGCTGCAGTGGAAAATTCCGCGAGTTGTCAAAGTTGGCTGTCCAGAAAGTAACTTACGTTTTGATAAAAAATATGAACCAAGTGACAATGCAAATCTTTATTTTAGATTTGAAAGTCACATTTTAAAATATTTTTCTACATATTTTCCACCCAAATTAAAATTTATTTCATTTATCATAACGATGCACAAGCTCTGAATAAAACTGACGCCTTACTTTTTAATTTTACTCCAGCATACAATTCTGCGTCACTGTCTAAGTGCTGTGTGACAAGCCACGTCTAGCGAGAGATAAGTATTCGTAAATATACGATTATCACGAAGTTTATCATTGATTTTCACCGTGTTCATCTGCTACAAGGCCAGGTCTGCCACAAGGACCACTGCGGTCCTCGTCGTGAAGAATTATGCGGCCATTTTTAAACTGAATGCACCACTGCTTCACTCCGCCTTCACTCATTATTCAGTTCAGAAAGCTGCCTGTGAATTCCAATTAGGTTGTGGTTTTTTGCCAATAAAAACCTAATCACAGATTTCACTGTACAACTCGCGGGATTTTTGGTTGCAGTGCACATTTTAACTATTCGTATTGAGCAGAGAAGAAGAGCCACAGCTTGCATACTACCACAGCAGGATGTGTACTGAGTTTATAGACGTTTAGACACGAAGATGATTGCTCTAGCCCTACCCTCCACCACGCTAGGCCGAAACGTAAGTTACGAGGGTCATCCGGAAAGTAGTACCCGTTCGTGAAATAAAGACACAAAAGTAAATATTAACAAACATAAAAAATTTTATTTGAAAGAGGATACTTTAAACTACTTCTCAACATAATCTCCAAGCAAATTAAGGCATTTGTCATAACGTGTGACAAGTTTCTGTATTCCTGCTGCATAGTCCTTCGCCGCCAGCTCATTGAGATACGCGAGGGACCCATCTTGCACAAATTTTTGCATAATGCAGATGGTGTTTAACAATTTCATGAACAATTGTTCGAGAAACATTGGGAAAATGCTCACAGATGTCATCAATTGTGACGCGCCGATCGTTCCTCACGAATTCGTCAACTGAGCTCACCAGTTGGTCTGTAATGACAGACGGTCTCTCCGAACGCTCATCGTCGTGTGTGTTCCGCCTCCCCATGTTGAAGTTGCGACACCACCGCCGAACAGACGACTCGTCCATTACATTGTCTCCATACACCTCCTTTAATTGGCGATGAATATCACATGGGCGAACGTTTCTTGCATTGAGGAATTTAATCACTGCCCTCACTTCAGTACTGGCGGCGTTCTCAATTTTTTTAAACATTGTAAACAATCACAGAAACAACACAGGCAATGCTAGCGTCACGCAACTTGGCTCAGAGAAGGCAGACAAGCCACTGAAGCTATCTGACCTCGTCCAGCGGCTACTCGCGTCGTCAGCACTTCATGCGGCACGAACGGGTACTACTTTCCGGATGACCCTCGTACTTTCTGGTCATCCCTCGATTTATCCCCGCCAAGGTGTGATAGAAGATACAATGAATATAATATTAACGAGATCAGTTTCAAATCCAATTGATATCCAAAAAGAATACGGATCTGAAAAACTACAAATGACGGGAATTAAAACATTATTGTTTCATGAATTGTGGTTAAACTCCAAATAATTTTTAATACAGAAACTTTGCATCCTACGCAAAATCACAAGCATTGTCACTTGGTAATTACTCAACCTTCTGAAGGGGAAGAAAGCATGCAGCCGAGGACAACAAAACAACGGCAAGGCAAAGGGATTAAATTCATTAGATATTATTAAATATTCTAAAATTACCAGGATCAATTTAGACGGCTGCACTAATACACAAAAATGTATGGCAAGAGATATCGCATTGAATGATTTGTTTGACATTCCTGCCATGACATTTCCAAAAAGTGGCGGGAAAGATGCATTAAATACATTTTAACTGGTAATGGAATGTTGAAGACTGAGATAGAAGGGAAGACATAAGTAATACAAATGAGAAAGGAATAAGATAGGCATATTGGATGGAATAAAGAAAGGACAAAGGTATGCGGAATTGAAGAGTAGTGTCCAATTTCAGGTTGTGCTTTTTGCTAGGAGAGGTTAGTAAATGTATTTTTTTACAATTGTTTGGGCTGTGTTCAACCAAACCTAACTTAGCCGTTAGTGTACCAATAATAATAATAATGACATTTTATTAGACTTATCCTCACTTAGTGATGGGATACACCTCGTTCACAAAACGCAGACAGCATAATTCAGTTAAGTGTCCTTATCACACTCCTCTCAAAAGCGTCGTAATTACGCCTCGTAACAGAGTAGTGACACTTACTTCCAACGAAGGCGGCTGCCTCTATCGCCGATAACAGGACCGATGTGTCCAAGCCCAGTGCTATCCATCCGATTTCAATTAGCGTGAAGGCAGGCTTTGGAAAATTGTTCAGAATGGAAATGGTGGCGACGCAGAGAGAGAGAGAGAGAGACAGAGTGCAATTTATTGACGCTTGCAAAGGTATATCTCTTTAAACAATTTTTTTAATTCCCCAGGTTATAGAGTCTCGTATTTTTATTATAAGGCTGGAAAAGAACATCTACACGAAAACAGATATTTTAAAGGGAACACTTTTTTATTTGTCCACATTCGATGTGAATGCTGATGAAGAGAATTGGAATGAATCATTTATCAAGTAGGAGTCGAAAAATATACTCAGATTTATAGCAATTTAGGATGAATATAAAGTTGAGCGAATAAATAATTCTGGAAAAGATATCCATGTGTGAACAACCTCTGCCTTGGAGACCCTGAAAGACTGGACCTACGGTTATAAACTAACTAATAGAGAGCGTTTAAACATAAAATAGGTTACGTAATATTTATACCCTGAGGATGTAAATATACTACAAAATAATGAATATTTACCACAAGAAGAGCTTCTATGGGTAAGAAATAATCTAGGACAAAATTATACTTTAAATTTTCACTACAAATAACATACGGTACGTTAACTCTAGTAAAAAAGAAATCCATAAACCAGTTGCCTACGGTGACCTTTGGGCTAAGCAGCGAACTCGCTACCTGTCGGTCGAAGTGGAACCATTTCAGCTGCGAGCCAATTTGATAGTTCTCCAAAAATGCATCTTATACGCACAATATATTTATGAAATTTGAATGACTTATTACCAGTAAAATACTCAGTATTACCGAGCTAAAAGTAATAATTCTCCTGCATTTCCGAGGCACGGCTTTCAGAACTGATCCATTGTTTCAACGGTGGAACAGATAGTTATGTACTTATTTGTTCTACATATACATTAATTATGCCTACATAACCACAGCCACAATAAACCTCAGTACCTAAAACAGCAACACCTAACCTATTGCGTAAATAGCCTGCGATTCAATGATGAGCGAAGAATAGTCTTCGATTATTTTAATTGTAATTGAAAAATACCTAATAACTAAATAGAAACGCAATCCTCTCTGGTTTGAACTTAAAAATAGAAAATAGTTTAACTTTCATCCTCATGCAGTAGCATAAATGCATGAACTTTTTATACTGCATTTAATTGCAGGTTTGAACTCCTCGAGATGTTGAACTTGAGCTTACAAAGAGAAATATGTTATGGAATGCTAAACAGGAAACATCGAACGGCGAAAATATTTAAAAGCACAATATTCTACACAAAATTCAATATATTTATAGTACACTCAGACATTAAGATGAAGTGGCGATGATATTTTACGTTTACTCAAATGTGTAAATAGTATCTCTCCTGCATATTTAATTTCTCATTTTTTGCCATTGGAATCGTAATTTTAGAAGGTCTTATCTCTCATCCTCGTGAAGCAAGTTTGATAAAAAAGTTAAAACACGTGAAGTGTAAGGCACAGACATTTGTCAAAAAAGTGTATGATAAAGAAAGAAGAGTGAAAAAATTGTTGAAATATTTGGGGTGGGTTCCTCTCCAAAAACAAATATTAATTTTAGGTCAGAACATATTAGTGAATTTGAGACCGATCTGTTTCCAAAGGCATCCTGTACATTTTAAGTTCCCTAATGACCACGGAAGACATGATCATTCACTCAATATTAGAGAGACACGAGGGTAGGTTGCAAAATAATTCACACATGCTTGAAGAGCGCGACCAAATTCACCGTTAAGGCTAACACATTTCTCTCAACGTGTAACAAGTTTTTTTCATTCCGTCACTGAAAAACTCTTCTGACTTTTCTTGGATCCAGGACCAGACAGCTGCCTTCAACTCATCGTCCGAGGTGTAATGATTAGCCATTGAGGTGTCTCTTGAGTTGAGGAAAAAAATAAAAATCCCAAGTCGCAAGATCGGGGGAATAAGGAGGGTGTGGAATCGGTTCAAATTTCAGGTCTCTCAGAGCCTCTCCAGTTGCGCGCGACATGTGTGGACGAGCGTTGTGATGTTGCAAGATTATTGGCACAGGCTGTCTTTATGACGACAAACTCGACCTCAGAGGTGTTTTAGAGTCTGTAAATACTGAGAAGAGCTTACCGTTGCCTCTCCATCCAGAAAATCGGTCACATAAACTCGGTGAGCATTCCAAAACACAGCCAAAAGAGGTTTATCAACAATTATGGCTTTTTCAGGCTCGTAACCACGAAATTTTACTACCCATCGATTTACAGAAGGTCTATTAATAGCATTGTCACCAAAAATAGTCTTTAAACACAAGAATCTCAGTAATAGTTAATTTTTTAGAAGTTACAATTCGATTAGAGCCTGCTTTTTGATTCGCGTTGACATAGCATTAGGATACGGCTCCATACTTTGGCTTCACGAAATACACTAGATGAACGCAACGACCTCAAACCTGAGTATGAGTATTAAAGGGGAATGTTATTTCCACGTGCGACCTTGGTGCTTCTGAAGGTCATTTCGTTTGCGCTCTACAAGTATGTGTGTATTACTTTTCAGCCTACCTTCGTATACTGCAGAGCAGTTATGTTATTGATACTCTAAAACACTTACAGTTCCAAAGTTGACGTTCTAAGAAAACTGGCAGAGATCTCAGACGACACAATTATCTATTACGTAGTCCTGAAGGGCATTATTTAGTTACATTTATTGCTCATATTTTGGTTTTCTTACAATCATAATAGAGTTAACTTGTATGCAAACCTGATTTTTCATTATTTAGTTACATTTATTACTTATATTTTGTTTTTTTACAATCATAATAGAGTTAACTTGAATGCAAACCTGATTTTTTATGCTAACCCAATTTTTGCGTAATTTTAAATCGTCACATTTAGCATTGAAACAGCGCTATAATTTATATTTTAAACATTGATCAGGGCTTTCATTTAATAGAACAAAATAAAATTGCTGACCCTTTATTAGCATTGGTAAAAATAATTTTAGAGCAAATATAAACTTAAAAATAAATTTTCATTCCCTTATCGGTTTTTCTTGTTTTCTAATTAGAAGTTGACACTACTAGAACACAGTTACTAGTTCTGATAGACATTTTTTCAAAGTTTTATGAGAAGTGATTTGATAGTACTTTTATAGCAATAAATTATTAGACAGTAACTTTTGAACTCCACTGTAATGCGATTGCTAGGGATTCCCCTCGCATTGGCTGTTACTATAAGCGCCTATCGATAACTGGGTAATGTTCGTGAGTTCCGCTGGGGGTTTCTAGGCCATCAATTAAGTTTAAAATCTCATCAACGACACCTGATAGCATCTTAGCGCTTAAAAGAATGTGTGTGATTCATGTCCATTAACGGAGCATTATTTTCAGCATTCTCCATGATAAATACTCCGCTGCTCCATTTTCAATATCTTATCACCTCTTGATTCATTTCTGGGCAATTTAGAGAGTAACCCATGACGTTGCACGAAAGAGAATTACTGAAGAAAGACAAGGCTAATGATGTTTTAAGGGCAATGAGAATACAGGTCGAAAACGGGAAATTGATTGTGATTTCCCAGATAGAACATTAAGAGTATTTGACTTATATCATGACCGCCGGTGATTAGTGATTCCGTACGAGAGGATACTATTGCCAAACATGCCTGCAATAAATCAAACCTTCAATGGATGGGTCTGTTCCCAAAGTTGCATTTTTATGACAAAAAAATAATGCTCTGCGTAACCATCATTGATTAAAACTCAAAAGTTATTTGGAGAGAATGATATTGTAATTAGTTTATTTTAATGACACGGGAGAATGTCGATATCGAGACACGTTGAAATATTCCACGAAATGATAAGTGCAATTTGAGAGAAATTTGTCCATACTATGCCCATTAAAAGCCCATTACAGGTGGTGAGGAAATGGCTACGAGCTCGTATCTTACATTAAATGGCCGGTAGTTCGTGATATTGGACCCAATTTAGCCACATGCTGCGAGGTTCTCTTTCAAGATGTTATTAAGAGCTCCTACTAGCCATAAGCTCCTACGCCAAAAGAAAAATTCACATCAAACGCGCGACAAAATAACCCTATAATATACAACAATAAACAGATTATTTTAAGTGTGAAATTTCATAATATATATTACGATGGTGACGTGAAATAATGAGTGGTTATTAAAATGAATATATATATATATATATATATATATGAATTTGTTTTGAGAATAACATACAGAATAGAGTACCTTACAGTAGAGTGAGGTAACCACTCTTTCGTGGTAAACGCCTTTTTTCAAAAATATCTCTCTTTTGAAACAAAAAAAGAGATAGCAATTAATTAAACAACCCTCGCAAATTCGCATGAAATAAACACTTCTATTGTAATGAACTACGTGATTACTATTTCCAAACCACACTGTCATTTAATAATTATTTCTACACTTGTCATCACTTTGGGAATAAATCAATATGCAATTAAAGCAATCGCATCCGCACTTAAATCTTTGTGAAAAACAACGGAAAATGGATGGAAATTTTATTTTTCTGATTGATACCGTCTCACAGTGATATTTTTTTACGAAAACTGATAAGATATTTATACGATAATTCGCTTTCCAGAATTCAATGTTTCATGCTATTAAATATCCATAACTATTTTACAAATATTAATACGCTAATATGATGACCACCAACTCGAATTTCTAAAAAGATAAACATTGAGCAACATCGTGAATAAAAGTCAATAAAATGTATTTAAATTTCACTTGACAAACTTTTCTATACAGAATTACACATATTATTATTTATTGAGAGCACTTCTACAATTTAACCCAAATCTAGGACTTTAATAAAACATTGTGCACATTTAAGTTTTATACTACTTTATAATAATCGTTTTCAACCCTCAGCGCCTCCGTACTCACAATATTAAATTTTAACTGCAAATAAACAACAATGAAAATAAAATTAGAATTTTGATATGAAAAGTTTATGGGCACCATTCTATGTCATATAAATTTTCTAAATATTCAAATCTATAGGACTAACTTTTTTCATTTTTGACTTGAAAAAATTATTACATTCCTTCCGATCGTTCATGATTAATGGCAAGGCATTTGATAGTAGAGAATAAATCCGTAGTAATGTATGGTTTTAGTAAAATTATACTTATTATCGAAAAGAAAATGTGAATGAATATTTCCTCTTCACGTAGATAGGGGGTGGTGTAAAACTTAAAATATACCCAATATTTGTTATGTTTCATGCCTTAAACTACTGGGTTAGGTATCGTAAAACAAGCACACAATCAAGTAATTAAAATCAATGAAAATATTAAACATAGGTTTCAAAAGTAAATTCAAATTCCTATGGTTGATTGATTCACTGCAGGATAACGCTTTAGTTGTAAGCCTGAGTCTACAACGTGTATTTTAAGCCAGAAACACAAGATTGAAATCGACTCCATTTCGTAAAAAGCAGAAAAAAAGCTTCCTATGCATAGAGGAAATCGCGTTTACCAAATTCTATGCAAAAAAGATAAAACTTTATTCCCCCTAAATCAAAAGTATCGTGAAATGGCGCAGAACCTGCCCGAGGAGAATTACATCAACTCTTCGTGGATTATGGCCGTAAAACCGAGGTATCCATTACAATTTGTGTACCAAAAGCAAAGATTAGGATCGAAACCCATTAAAATAATAAGGAAACAATTTCAGCTACCGTCCTCTATCTGATCCACGAAAAGTCACCACTAACCTGTCCTCGAATGAAATAAATGAAGCGAATGGTGTCACGAAATCAAGCGCTTCTACCCTTGACATTATGCCGAATAAGCGATGTATTCCACGATTTTACTTTTTCGGAAGAAAGATAAACATTAAAAGCGCTTTCGATTACTCTCCCAAACGTAAATTGCTGTAAATACAGTCGCAGAGGACTTTTTTGCGGCTTGAGCTCATAAATGCGGATTATTAATGAAATTAACCAGGGGCCTTTTTATAAACGCAGCTAATAAATACCCTTGTTGTCTTGACACTCTCTAAGAAGTAATGGAGATAAGGTGTTTTCCCCATTTTCATATTACTGCAAACAATAAATTCTCAAAATAAATGAAGGCAAAAATAGGCATATTGAAATTACATATATGCGTCGAATTTCTAATTGACAAATAAATGTTTTCTTCTTCAACTATCCAATTTAGGCCTAATAACTAATCACTAATACAATAATGCACGTTAAAACTTGCATTCATTATATTGGTTATTAACCAAACACAGATATACAACTTATCGTAGTTTTTGTGAGATCGTAATTCACACATCATATAGCGGAGGCAGCCACCTATGGTACTACACTCGTGATTAAAAGTTCACCTAGATTTTCAATCCACCATATGACTACTAAAGGCACCTCAAACCATCTCAAAAATATATTCTCAATCAATTATAGCAGCATCCGATCAAATATAATGAGGAAACGATTCAAGGTGATTCTAATGAATAGTGAGTTGAACCAGCCTAAGTTATACCCTGAGTACTAAATATCATCAAGAAATATAAAATAGCATTATGTTTAAATTCTCTCGTGGCAGTTTAGCCATTACATTTAGTATAGACCCCAATGAGTATTTTTATATGTAACCTTATTTTATACGACTCAATGCAGGTGTAATTTAATAATGTAAAGCAAATGGTGCGAAATACTTTAATTCTATTGAAGTGGCTAAATAATAATTAACATAATGCTAGTGGTCATAATCATAAGAGTTAATGATACTTCCTTATCTTACTTGCTACACTGAGCCTCTAAACTGGTCTGAACTTCTTTTAACTACTAACAATCTATAACGCATCGACAGTAAAAATTGAGATGTAAAAATATCACGGAATGTAAAAATTCCTATAGTTTGGCTATGACCCCTCAAAAAATTAAATCAATTTTTCTGAGAAGCCATTGAAAAATAGAAATATGGCGATAAAGAAATGCTTAAACCACTCGATTGACCTTGAGGTGCTAAGAATCCGAAAGTCCATGTATCATAATTTTCCAAGTAAATTGTCAAGTCACTTGTATTGAATCTTATACTCTGGTTTAGAGATCATCAAATTATTAATTTCATGAATATAGAGGCATATTCGATGATATCTGATATCATAGATGTGGTAAATTTGAGGAACAGAACAGACAATAATCAGCATTTGGTTCTTGAAAATGTAAAAGAAAGGTCGTTGGGAAGTCGTTTAATTTGACTCTGGATCTCTCTGGACATATTCTTCCATGCTTCCTCATACATTCTAGTTTGCTGAAACCAATGGATATATAATGGAATTACTTTCTACTGATATTTCTTCACTCCCCATGGCACTTGAACCAACCGGAAACTAAAGTGAAAGCAAACCGGAGTATTTATCGCATTTGTGACATCGAAAGACGCCTGCTGAAATCATAACTGGGTCCGGATTAAAATCTTTTCCTGTTTTTTGGACTGAGAGAAAACCTCCTTGAGAATATAAAATAAAAACTCCAGGGATGGCGCCCCCGGAATCCTCCTGTCCACTGATTCCCTCCTACCCTGATCAAACTTTCCCCCACTCGTCTCCCAGGATGCAGGAACGGTGCCGAAATAAACAAACGGGTAAGCCGCACGCGCGGTACTAAATAAGATTCGGTCCAGTTTAGCAGGATTTCCGCAGTGACGTAGCGAATTCAGGTTGATGGAATTTTCGTGGTCATAATTGGGTCGAATGCCGCGAAGGGTCATCACGTGCTTTTTTAAGGGACACCAGTGTGGCAACAGCTTCCGTGTTTTTTCCTGGCGTCAAACGTAGGGTAGGTTCCACAAATTATGGGCACTAACCAAAGAGGCGAGATAAAATACTGAATTCGGAAGCTACGACAGCAAATAGCAGTGAATAAACACAGTATGCAAATGTTCAATCACAAAGACTGATTTTTTAGGCAAAGGATTCCGTCCTCGTTTCATAAATTGACCTTTACTATTAAGACTTTGAATTTACTTTCAAGGAATTATTTAATTCTGGATTTATAAATGTGGATTTTAACATATTTGATTCATAAATTATTAGCACTTCAATAGATTAATTGTGAAGGCCTCAAGATAAATACTTAATTCTCATTCAAGCTATATCATGTATGTATATTTCCCCAATTAGTACTTTTAAAAACTGCATCAATAGTTTGTTTGAAAGTAAATTTTTCAACCAATTCTACTGAAGTTTCGCTGCTTATAAAAAAGTAAAATTTAATATTACGTACCTCTAGTGATGGCCTAACACGCCATTGCCATAGGATAAATAACTAATAATCACAATAGTTTTTTTAAAGTAATTGCTTCGGCAAAAGGCATCGCATCCGATAAATATCTACCTGGATTAGTAACCATCATTCCAACATGGTTTTTGTCACTATGGGGAAATCTATATTTGTAGTCGAATTAATTCATTTTTAGTTAAAATAATACGTGCGTTTAGTAAGTGCTTTCTATTAAGTAGAGGTAGAGTTATGCTGAATTGCCATACTCCTCCTCGGTAGCCTCATCACAATTAAATTTAATTTCTACTTATTCTATATCCATGCTTTTTATCCAAATTTCTTTTGCCCTAAATGATATACAGACATTTATTTTTAAATGTCGATTTTCCCATCATGGAGATGACTTGCAGTACATCAAGAACCGTGCAATTCTAGAAATTAAATCATGTTCCACTTCGATTCAAAAGTGACGGGAAAGAAGACAAATGCATCCCGGAGACCATTGTGAGGCGTGCACACATAAGATGGTTTGTCATTTTTCCTTGAGAGGGATCCATGGTCATCATTGGAACAGTTCCCTTTACTCGGTCAGGGAACCCGCAAACCGAGTACAATCGATGCACGCCCTCCTCAAACCCTCCCGAAACAGCACGGGAATCCAGTTAGAGGGCAGAGGCGGATGGGGGGGGGGAAACTCGCCCCCGGGAGAGAATGGAAAGGAGGGGAAGGGAGGGGGAGGGCATGCTGCAAAATGGCTCGCGTCGCAGCCAAAGATACCGGGCGCGAGAGAGGACCCCGCTCCCACGGACACGCACGTCGGTCCCCGTCTGCCCCCTCGGGCCTTTATCGGGCCGATAAGCCTGCCGGGCCAGGAGCTAGGGAATACGGGACGGGGGTACTCTGAGACTAGTCGGAGAGTGGTGGACAATGTCGTTGGGGGCCGATACAAAGGGCAGCAGGGTGGAATGGCCGTGGTTGCAAAAGGGGAAAGGGATATGTGGACTGGACGGATACAAGGGTACGGGATTCAGAGGGAGAGCTAAGTGGGGGAAGGGAGAGGCGGGGAAGATATCTGGTTATCAGCCTAATTAAGCCAGGCACCACCTGGGTGTATGTAGTTAAGAGGTCCTGTATAAGCGCAGTGAGGATGGTTTGAAGACAAGGCAGGAATGGGCAGCCGAGAGAGAGAGAAAACTTCAATTCTTACTCCCTCTGCAAAATCCCACCATTAAGCCTTTAGTGAGTCGCCGCTTTCCGTCGACCTATCTTTTTTCCTTCAGAAATGTTTTCTACTCGCGTTATAATTCAATAAACACGCACAAAACAGTCCAACGCAGTCCATGAGATGTATAATATAAAAATTTGTATACATTGCTTGTGTTCTTCGTATTCAGTTTTTTTCAATATTTGCTCATAGTAAAATTCAAACCATTAATAATTAAAGTTCTACTTCGATAGAGTTCACCGTATCAAATATCTCCGATAGCTTGCGCAAGCAGTTTTTCCATACGATGTCGAAATTTTAAGTTTCACGTAACGTAATAGAACGTGTGTTGAAAATCATCTATCTATCAAAATAAATCCTGCAGCCGGAGTCAAATGCCAGCTTGAATGTTCAATGAGCCAGTCTCGACTACGGTGACATATCCATCACATCTTTAAGTAGTCTCCAATTCATCACATATTTCCTAAGGACTTGAAAATGCCTAATGTACCGCATATATAAAAAAGGGGCGTCAGGGAGGAGCTGAATAATTACAAATAAGAATACACGACAGCCGGGTTTTACTCTGCACCTTTTTAAGCAACACGGAACACTAAATTATCGAGACACATATTAAGCTTTTGGTTCATGACGTTCTGGATTCGGAAAAAAAACGTTTCCAGGAGAAATGGATTTCCAAGACTTTTGGAAAGCTTTAGACGAAGTATATGACAATAGAATAGAATATTACATAGAATGTTACACATAAAGCCAGAAGCCTCTGATAAAGATATCCTAGGTCGGGTTTAATACGTTTTAAGTGGCCGGGTTTTAAGTGGTAGTTACAGATGGTGTCAGTTCTAATTCAGTTGAAGTCATATCAGCTCTTCCCCAAGGAAGCGTAATTGGGCCCTTCTAATTTTTTCTTTACTTTAATGACATTGAGACCGTGGTCAGCAGTGAAATTCGTTAATTTGCCGTCGAAGGAGTGGTTTACAGAGGCGCACCCCCAGTCTTGAGGATAAAACAGCACTAGCTGATGAGATTAGTGCAATACAGCACTAGCGCGACACTAAGGAATCAAAATAAAACTTATATAGATGTGCAGTGATGACTTAGTAGATTACAGATAGTTTATATATAATTCCTCTCTATAATTTTTAAAGCATCACCAATGCCGAAATATCAAGCGTGGAAATAATTTTCTAAAATTTACCTTTTCTGACTCTCATCTCTCGATCAACAAACAATAAGGTACGACGGAATTCATTCGACAAACAAGGTAATGAGAGAAAACCCATTTACAAAAGGTTAAACATTTAGATTTATCTTCAGTTCTTCTTGCTATCTTTACATACTCACCTTATCTAGGGAAAGCATGAAAATAACAAGATCCTTTAGACATAAGGGTAATGAAAAACTAAAACTGTGACTCATTAACGCGAAAGAAAAATTTGAGTTGTTTTTTGAAAAACCCTTTAAAAGTTTTGACTTTGAAATTTAAGTTGTTAAGGGCTACAGGGATAGTTCATGGGACATGAACCAAGATAAAATGCCCTCTGATACCATCCGAGGTTATGCTAAATACCTTCGGATAGAGGTTAATTAAACTAAAAATTATTTTCACACTAACAAATCATGCTAAGTAAATGTAGTACTAAGTAGGTAGAACTCCAAAGTGCATTGAAATTAATTATAGTTAGGTTTATCTTACAATTAGTGCAAAATGTTACCCCCAAAAGAACCAAAACGAAATCGCTATGCCAATAGTAAATGTGATATCATTAAGTAATTACTTTGTGAGAGAGGTAGACGAACTTGATAAACATGAATCATCATACAGAATATGAATCCGCGGGAACAAATATGGACTTTATTAGGTTAATACAATTACAAGACTGATTTGGTGTAACGCATGGTAATTATAATCAAACTTTAAGAATGAAATACAATAATTTCAGAGTATAAAAATCATTCGCTTCGTCCCGGTGAAGGTGGATGATTTTTATTCTTTGAAATGTTTGCAAAATAATTGATATTCAGCGGATGACTCCGTTAAAAGCTACAGTCGCGGCATCTCCCGCAGTTTCTTGGAATTAAATTAAGTAGTTCCAATTTTTAAGAATAGGACTAGTTCTCTCAGGAATCCGTTAAGCGAACCTGGACAGGGGCCCACTGCATCAAATACAACGAATTAGAGAGGGTGGATTCGATTAAACAATTAGACGTTATCCTTACTCACCACCTCTTCTGAGAGAAGCATGTATGGGGTATGTGTGGACGAACTAACGACAAAGTAGGATTTATAAGAAGGGTATTGGGAAAATATGATAGAAAGGTTAAAGAGATACGTTATTTTTCCTCCATTAGGCTTCATTTAGAAATTCTTTTAGTACATTGAATCCTCATGGATTGATTGTCAAATTGAATCGCGTGAAGTGTACAGGAGTAAGAATTTAAAAAGGTTGTTATGATAAGTAGCGTATCAAAATTATTAGAGGACCTGGGCTGGGATTCACTCACGCAGCGAAGGTTAAATTACAGATTTTATCTCTTGTATAAATTGGAAGGATGTCTCTTTAGCAATGAAAATGAGTATATATTATTGGCGTCATTAAACTGCGGTAGGAGAGATCATGTCAATGAAATTATAGAGATCAAGTGTTTGGTTTAGGATTGACGTAAATAAAAACTTAGCTTTGATTTTAAATTCCTGGTGTGAAACCACTCCCTACCGCATACCCTTATGACAGCTTATGGAGTACCTGCTATGGATGTAATATACGGGTATACGCCAGGGATCGAGATGTTGCGGTGGCTATCGTACTGGCTTCCCACCCTGAGGATCCGGGTTCAAATTCCGACGATGTTGAATATTTTTCAGAGGTATCTCGATCCCTACCTGAGGTGCTTTGTGGAGGGCACTTTGAGTGAGTACGCCGTCTGTCGGATGGGACGTTAAGCTGCGGACCCCTTGACACCTTCCGTAAAGAGCAGGCTAATGCCGACGCCGGGTTTCTCTCCACCCTTCATCCTTTCCTGTCCATCCCCTATGGCGTAAATGACCTCAGCTGTCAGTCGCCTCCCCTAAATACCACTACTACGAGTATACGGCGGAGGGTTTATGATTCCCAATAATTATTGTAGTTCATGAAGACTTCTGTAACGTTAAGCGAAGATCGGGCACCGGTAACCATATATTTTGTAAAGAGAATTTGGTGCAAAATTTAATCTGCCATTACTTTTATTTAGCTTATATATCCCCTCTTCGGTTCGTAGTGCTGATCTACTCCCGATTTCCCTCCTCCAGCCATTCTCTCGACTCAAGCAAAATTTGCCATGTCCCCTCGTTGCTCCTGAGAGGGAGATGGAACGGACTGGACTTCAGAGGAAGGCGTGACGAAGACGACCGTGTATGCATGGAATACTAAGAATAAAGAGGGTACTTCAGTGAGGGAAAGAGGGAAGACCTAAGAGGGTCCACTGGGCGACGGGGTACAGGAAGGGGAGGCGAGGGAGGGTGGACCGCCCGGGGTGAGAACTTGTCCCCTTCGGCCTCACGCCCTCTTCGCTCAACGCAGCTTCCTTTGATGTCCTTTCCCCTGCCGCCCCTCTGACGAGAATCTGGTAGGCGATGTGTGTGTACGAATGTGTGCGCCCTTCATTCCGTCCCATATACTTTCCGTCCGCAACGTGAATAACTCGAAAAACAAACAGGTCTTGTGCAAAGACCCCGTCTGAAATAGGCGTTCGGTTTCAACGGCTCTCGTCATTCAAACCCCTTAGCCCTCGATTAAGCGGCCCTTTGAAAAAGGAACCGTGAATGATAAAGAAAGAAAATGAAATGGAGCAAAGTAGCACCGCTAGCTTGGTGTTTTGAGTAGGTGCACTTGCATACACTAGAGTGCAATTGTTTGGTTCCCGTTGTGGTTGACGTTTTCATTTTCCTAATCATGTTAAAATTACATAACGATCTCATGAATTTGCATAATGTATCAACATTAAGTTATTTTTAATTAATTGACGAAAACCTTTTGTATAAATGTTATATCCCCCTGCCACACGCCTTTGCGGCAGCTTGCGGGGTATTATGTAGATAATGTAGAAATGTCATCAGTTGACCCACAAAAATTATGAAGAATGTAGCTATGGAAAGGGATGCCTAACATATTTTTTCCTAAGCCTAGTTCACAAAAATATTGTAAAATAAAATTTTCATTTTCAGCGAAATTATATCATACTTATTTCATAAAGGAAACAATATGATGTATCAAATAGAGCAGAATCTTAAAAAAGCAACTATGACTTTCTTAGTATTCTCAAGGATATGAAAAGGGTAGCCATACGTCAAAGATATATGAAACTCTACCATCAGTTTTAGTTTAACGTTATTCAAATGTTAATTCTCCAAATTTATGTCACACCGAAAGAGCACATAGAACAGATTAGGACCTGATAGCCTCTTTATTTCTAATTTGAAGTTTGGTTTACCGCTGTTATTTTATTTTTGACTTTATGGTTAATAATTGAAACAAAGGCATTATTTATACAATTGAATAGAAGCCAAATACTCACAAGTATTTAGTAATTGTTACATTTGTATGATGATTTATCAAACGACTGATACGAAGAAGTCACAAAAATTAAATATTGCTTTTACAGTTATATTTTTTTAATAACAACTAAAGAATTGAAAAGTTTACATTCTGTCTGTAACGCTAATATGCTTAGAAAGCAGTTATTATTCGGTCCCCACATGACATTTTAAGGTGAGTTTTACTGTTTGATTTCAGACCAAAAAGTTATATTCAGGGTACGTTTTCGTAATTAATTGATCACTTTATTAATTTATAATATTTTTTTCTTAATGCTAAAGAACCAAAAATACCATGATTCAAACTGTCAGGACTAAGTCTCATTACCTCATCGAGAAGGTTTTGATCATCATTCCCGCCTATCCAATAAAATAACATGTAACAGCTTGACGCTTGTTTATCACGCGAAAACAAGCCGGATAAAGTAAAACCCGATTAATACGGCTTCTACAATACGGATCGCCCATATTGTCATTAATGGCAAACCGTTCGCTGAGGTGAACATACAGCATCAGTTTTTACTTCGCGAACAACGGGTGGCCACTATAAACTGCGGGCGTGTTAAGTATTATGCCCTCTAACGACTTCCATAAACCGCGGCAATGGGGTGAGGGAAGGGAGGCAGGCATAGAAAAACTGAGACATGGGAAATACTTCTCTCAGAGGAAGAGATGCATGGCACTACATTCAGCACGGACAAATAATGGCTCGGGCGCATATTTATGTACGCAAACCACTATGCTACGCCTAGACGTTTGTCTGTGTGTGTGTATTGGCGGTCCTCCCTTCATCAGCAGAAAATGAATCTTTTTCTGCTTACTCTTCTCCTTCCTTCTACTGAAGGTGCTTGTGCCACCAAAACTTTTGCTTAAGTGTACTATATTCCCTTTTTTCTGTACTCTATGTGTCTCCTAAATTATCGACATATATATATATATATATATATATATATATATATATATATATATATATATATATGTATCCAATCTATCCATCTATTTGATTTTTCGGGTACCAGATCTCCCTGGAAAACCATGACCGGCACAGGGTAATGAACTGGCCCCCCTACCCTGATGTGTGAATTTCACACGCCGTCGGGCTTAGTACTGGGTGAACTCTACCATCACCCACCAAACCGACCTTCGGGTCGATTACTGTGTTTATGGTATATATATATATATGTTTATATATATTACATATATGTATACATATATACCGACCTTCGGGTCGATTACTGTGTTTATGGTATATATATATATATATATATATATATATATATATATATATATATATATGTTTATATATATTACATATATGTATACATATATACACATAACTTATGTGAAAGTCTCACGGATGTGAATAATAATGTGTATCAAAATATATACATATATAATTTATACATACATAATTGTAATACTCTACACGGCAGCAGAAGCACAATAGTAATAATATCCTACACGGCTCCTTTTTGTGACTCTTTTATAAATCCCTCCCAGGGCCCTAATAATTATATATATACATATAATATAATATGGGCACTGAGAGGGATTTCTAAAAGAGCCACAAAAGAGAGCCGTGGTGCGGAGAGGAGTGAACTCTTCTCGCGGACGAGCGGGCGAGGCGTCGAGGGAAAAGGGGATTGTGGAAGCAAATGGAATACGAAGGGAAAGGAAATTCTGGAGCTGGAGGACGCGCAGGGAGAGGGATTGGGAAAATGAGGAAAGGTGGGGGTAGGGTAAAAAAGGGAGAACGGCTTCTGAGCCTGAGGTTGGTGAGAAAGGGAGACGGAAGTTTTTCAGCGCTGGGATGAGGAATGCGAAAATAGGGAAGATTCGGGCAGGAACACAATGGCTTAGCCGGGTGGATATGATGGTGTGAGGATTCGGCGGGGAATTCATTTCCATTAAATAAGTACCGGGTCAGGAGGTCTCCTCTTCCCCGGCCACTCACACCGACGGCGACGCAACCTCAATTTCGCCCCTCCCACTACATTGGGCTGGCGTTCGCCTCGCGCGGGGCCGCGAGTGGGCGGGAGAGAAGAATGTGGCCGGGGGCGAGGCGTGTCCGGAGAGGGGAACACGGCATAAATAGGTGGGCAACTGTCGGGCTAAATAAATAATTAACTCTCACATTAAGGCCTGCCTCTCGACCAAAACGATTTAACAACTGAGAGTAGTTTCCTTCAAATTCGGTCGATGCATATTTTCCGCGTATGATATCACAAAAATATGCAGGAGGGTAAAATTTAAAATGTAAATTGCGGAGGTTATGCAGACTCCGTGGGCATCGAATAACATAAGAGCGTAAATATTTTGCGGAACGTTACCCGTTTCGTGTTTCAACACTTGAAACTACCGCAACTGTTAATATTTCAGGTAAGTTTTAAATTACAACCATGGCATTCGTGGATTTAGCATTCTAAAACATTTGCTTTAAACTTTTACCGCCGTTAAAAATGAGAGGCACCGCTCCAAATGGCCTGTTTTGCATGAGATATTCTCTCTCTACCACTATGGTAAAATATAAATTCTTACTCATTTTCCCTACGCAAATAGGTTCCAAAACCGATTGAAATACCAATAAATGTCAAGGTCAAATCTGACTACTGAACATATACTACAAATATAACTCACGGTTTATTTCCCTTAATTTTGTAATCCTTTCGGCGGTATTTCATTAAAATAAATATTTCGCGATTGATGACGAATCAATAAGAACTAAATGGGATATATCATCCGTTGATTTAATGTCTACCCTTTTCCATCCCATATGAGGGAAGAAGGTAATTGGAAAGGGATACACATTCCTAAACATATCGATCCTGCATTGTCAACAAAATGATATTTTGATGGGCAAATGCTCTCTTGCTCCTTTCCCTTTTTTTGCAAGAACAGAGGTTTAGGTGTAATGCTCATTAGTGTAAAAATAATCCTAAAATAGCAAATTATCCAGAGAAGATATTATATAACGTACATTCACTAAAGGAAATATACTCCAATTAACAACATAAATTGAAATAAATATACCGAATTTGGTAGAAACACTCTGAATTATTCCAGTAGGGATTTTAGGGTAATTTTGCGCTTAAAATTTCAAAAATTAACGAACTTACATATTAAATAAAATTAATTCTCAAAAATGTCCACCAAGCATCATTTTTACGTGAGAAATAATTTATGGGACTATACGTGCAACCAAGGTTCCCATTAAATAGACCATAACCGTCTTTATTTAGGAGAATATATTGCTCTAACTATGATTGAGTATTTATATTAGCGTTATAAAAGGCAATTTTATCTTAAAAACACTCATCTGCTTTAAACGGCTACTGAACATGGAATTTCCACACATTGAAGTGCTCTAACTTTAAATGCTGTACACTTTACTTATATTCCATCTACACACCAGTTACACGAAAATTATTTCCAAGTATAGAAAACATTCATTAAAATACATCATTAAATAATCTTCAATTACTATGGATACTTTGAAACTCACTTACTTTCAAATTCAGCACAACCATCCAAAATTGGATGCAACCCAGTTATTCCTATCGATTTTCAATTCTATCATATTATGAAACTTGAAAATAGCTCGTTTTTAATACAAGAATGGATAATGTTTTTATAATCTTTTGAAAATTTTCGGAGGAAATTATAATTAGCACAGTGTATATGATTTTTTGTGAAATGAGAAAGACGAAATGAGTTAATTAGGGCGAATGCCGAAAATTATACAAGTATGTCAAATTGAGTCAGACGTCGAGGTAAATAACGCAGAAATATACTATTTTGGCCTACATAAATGAAGATATAGGGTATAAATAGGTATTTCTTTGATTGGATTTTAAATTGAAATTAAATTAAATCAACCATATATTCTACTGTTTCAGGCTTTACTTGGGGAAGTATATCATATCCATCCAAAAAACTCTTTGTACTTGTCCACAGATTTAAAATCTCTAGAAAAGCACGTCCTTTTCGTATGGATATAAATCAACCATGCAATAAGTTACAGTCGTGTGTTCATAACATTAGCAAATCGATGTTGCTCGTATTTCTGAGTAATAATTCATTATTAAATCACCCTGCCGGAGGATTGCGCAACTCGACTCACCATTTCGGTTTCGACTCACCAAAAACAATTTAATTTTTTGGCAAAAAAACAATATTTTTAGTTTTTAATCTTGCAAAAATCATACATCCAACTATATTTTATTATGTACGTCGTCCTAAAATTGCATCTTTCACCAAATGTAATGTTAAAATTAACACAATGACACTTTGAACGCTCAAAATGAATATAATCTGCCTGAATTACTCTTGAAGAAACTCGACAAAAAATTTTGCATTTTAGCCATGGCTTCATTTTTCTTTTATTGAAAACAAAATCTTCACCCCGTTTGCCACTCACAGGTCAAAAGATAACGAGGGACACTTATTTACAATCAAAGGAAATATTTCACTGATTTGATAAAAGATTTTAAACCAAAGTTTACATTCGTGTATGAAATAATCTCTTTCAATGACAACATCAGTAGGTTCCGCAACAGTCCACGCGTGAAGTGTTATTAGGAGGATCAGGAATTTTAATTTCTAAATTGCTGACGGTGTTTCGATGGCAGGGCCAGCCGTCGCTCACAGAGCGGGGTGAGACTCCCATCTGAGACCAGAGACCCGTCTCCCAAAGCAACAAGTCAGCTCACAAGTCCTTGAAATCTCTAAATATGCAGAAACTCTTAAATGCACAACCGTCAAAATATCTATATATGCAGAAACAATAAACCAGGTTCCTCGAAAATCGGTAACGTTACTTATTTGTATTTGAGTGAATATAGAAGTGGTGTCAATTCTAGCGATGCATCTTTGCGAAATAGTATCGTGAACACCCAGATCTCATTAAAATAAAAGGAGATTGCACGAATAAAAATTATAAAATTAAATTTCGGTAGCATATTAAATTTGATAATGTACACTTTTGTTTGTAAAAAGGCAGACATAGTAGTTGGAATGAATGGGCTGGCTCACGAAAGATATATAGGTAGGTAAATAATGAGGTTTTTTCAGCTGGTTAAACGATGTACAGAAAGGACAGGCCTAACGGGGAAAGAAGTATTCATCGCAGTAAATTTACAGCTCAGTAGCCAAGGTTTTGCATGATACGGAAATGACATAGCAAGCGTTTAATGCAGCTTTGAGGACTACAATGACATAAACCTTTTTGCGTGCTCATTTTTCGGATCTCAGATTCCACCATATATGCTCTACCTAAGCTCGATGACCATATATCAACACTCGGCTACAAACGTAGCGAGAGTATAATTATAATAGCTGGTGGAGTAAGATCTGGTGCTTTTCCAGCGCATTTGCTTGATGAAGTTTTCATCTACCCTGAGGATGATGTACTAGTCGAGCATCGAAATGTCGACCAATATGAAACCCCTGACCCAGTGGAAGACCCGAGAAAACTTCATAAAAAAATAATAATAATTTCTAGTGATAATAACATACCGCCAATTAATTTCCACTCGCACCATGTTCAAAAAAACAAGATTCATACGATGAACTGCGCAAAGCACCATTTGAAACAAATAGTGATATCCCCAACACATGGTCACATCATAATTGATATATTTGCGACTTCTTCGCCCGAGATTATCGCAAACATTGAAATAATGGATGGTATCAGGGACCATAAAGCTATCCTTATGGCTATAAAAATAAAAATAAAATTTGAAAAAGTAAACCAGGAAAAGGGTAACATATACTTATTTAATAAGAAAAAATGTAATGGTCATATAGAATATTTAAAAAATGAAGTACCAGAATTAAGAAAAAAACAGACCGATACAAAGATCGCTTGGAATTATTTCTGAAATGTTGTGCGCAAAGGAATTAAGGCATACATGTCCGTTCCTTTCAGACTTAAATGCGACAGTAGAGAACTTAGATGGCACTACGAAGTCAAAGCGTCGTCAATAAAGCAAAGAAGGTTGCAGCCTTTTTTGTAAAGAGTTTTAAGAGTAATGTCGTAGTTTTTATGAATACAAATTAACAGAAAATTACAGAGTGCCATGGTAAAACAAAAAGATGTACGCGCAAAGCCTTCAACCCTAAAATGTTATACGAAATCGTTTCTTGAGGAAAATCCAAAGCTATTCTCGTCTTACGTCAGAGAAATGTAAACGTTCAACTGCACATCCTTTGAAGGGAAAAAACGACGAATATGTCACAGACAGCGTGAAAGAGGCAAATATTTTAAACAAGTTTTCCCAGAGAGTCAACAATAAAGATATAGGCGCACCAGGTGGTACTACTCAACTGCTCGGACAATGCCTGAAAGACATACTCTTCAAGAAAGGAAAAGAACACCATCTCCGTAGAATCAGAGCCAACAAAGCACCCTGACTGCGAGAAATACCTGCTAGAATATTAAAGGAAACAGCTTTGAAGAAATTGCTCTTTTTTTAGAAAGCATTTTTCTTTATTCGATAGAAGAAGGCTTAGTACTTCGCGACTGGAAGCTAGCTGACATAACTCCAATCTATCCATATCTATCATATCATTTCATACATCCAATCCAGAGATGGCAATAGCGGGCATCCGACCAATCACTGGCCCATATCTTTAAAATCGATTTATTGCAAAATGGTAGAACTCATTATAGTAAGTAACTTTAAGATATTTCTCTACAGCAGGAATATGCTAAATATACAGGAAAAATAATATCGCCCAGAGGACTCGACAAAAATTGGCATTTAATAATATCGATATATTTAAAAGCATCATTGCTTATGGTACTCTGAATAAGGTATTGATTAAAAAAGCAGAGGTAAAAATCTCTGCTTTAATTTCAAGAAATCCCCCTCAGCCTTTCATCGGCGGACCACAAAAGATGCGGTTACAGCCATCTTTGAAGTATCAAATACTTTTCAAGTCTCTTCCAAATATGTATGTTACGGTATTTTACATTGAAAAATACCTCAAAAATGGTTGTTGAAATGTGAACTAAAATAAAATATGATGACATGCGTAATCGTGAATATCAAATAAATCGTCTCCTTTAAATGGATAGTCCCAACTCATTCCATAAGACAATCTTAAAAAGGTCACATGTTCATAACTTTTGAAGCTAAATGTATCATACTTCAGCATTAACTACATTACACTTGTACTTGATAGATATAAATATTTTTTGGGGTTCTACGTATTCACATCAATCACATTGTTAGTTAATTTATTTATCATTAATTGAGCATTAAACCGGAAAGAGCTATTTTGACCATTAGATCGAATTTTTTAGCCTGAAAATACCGATGAAGACCAATTAAACACCTAAGCCATAGACGGAGAAATATCTACCAGGGCGGGAATCGAATCCGCGGACTCTAGGTTGGTAGGCGGAGACGGCACCACCGGGGTTAGTAAAGATAAATAATGACTGGATTATTTAGACGCGGATGTAACTTTTAAATTCTCATATTCGTAATTTTCCGGCAACAATCGGAAGTTTTATTTGATCGCACCATAACTCATTAATAAAAAATAAGTAATGCCATAGGATCGGTGGACTGACATGAAGTATGCCCATGTGGAGGAGCGTGAAAGTCAAAAACTAAAAAACTGCTGCGTTCAGATCTCTTAAAGCTTCTCAATGCCGACCATTCGAAATTTATTAACTAATTAATGGCGAAACAAAAGGAAGAAAACTATTTTAATCACGCAATAAAGAATCTCAACAAAAAACGACAAATATTAATCCTTTATTTTCTCAATTGGCTTATTTTCCAAAATTACTCGAGTGATCATTCATTAAAATCATCTCCATATTGCCCGGATGAAACTTCAAAATCGGATATAGAAACAAGAGATCAAAGTTAGAATGTATTGAGTGGTGAACGAAAGTGAGTGGTCCACTAATTCGAATGCCAAAAATATACATGCTCCCCCAAATTACAATATGTGATCTCCATTCACTGTAGCCATAAAAGTTTCAACATTTGCTTTTGATGTCCACGTCCACCTTAATCCGTAGGAATTACCATAATGCTTTTCTTGTCGAGAGTATGAGGACTGAAGAGTGTTGTGTGAATAGTAATGGATCTAGGATCTCACTGCATCCTAAGGTGCCATTATTTGTTAGATGATATCTATGTATTTGCATGCGTGTCGAATGAAAGGATTTTTGCATGAATGTTTATGCCACCATGGGTAATGTTTTGCAATTGTGTGTTGATTTTACATGTGGTTGTGTACCTTTTTACGGGTGGTGACCTAACCCCCCCGGCCACACGCTATTGTGGCGGCTTGCGGGGTATTATGCAGATGAAGATGTAAAGAATATGTTTGAGATGATTCTAAGGAGTACTTTAAAAACCAACTACTCCATATTTTCTTCAAAAGCGATCGCTGAGTCACGTCAAGATTCTGTGTGGATGCGCTGCTTCGGTATTTTATATCCGATGAAATCATCCTCAAAAAATGTTGTTTAAGGTGACTATTACCGATTATTAGATAGCATTATAGGAATTATGGCTGTAATTAAGGTAAATAATACAAGCGATAGCCAAGATCAAGTATTTAAATGATAGGAGACACTCACATGCTTCCTTAGTTGGTACTTAGACTCTTGAAAAACCTATACCAAAAAGTCCTCAATTACTAGCATCCCTCATTACATAAAATTTGCCTTTGTCACAATACAAAAGACATGGAAATATAATTACAATATAGCGCGTCATGAACGCTTCACAATTTTTAAATTAGCTTTAATCACTTATTATTTCTCATTACCGACTAATGCTTTGATTGGACACTCTCCAAGCTTCCCGAGTTGACCCAAAGGGTCTGCTGGAATTCGTTAAGATTCCCCACGAAGATGCAAACATCACGAGACGCTGCGACCGTTTGCCCTAAATTCAAGACCCGGACACATTTTCCTGATGACCTCGGTTCCATGAATGTAAAAACACCCATGGTCCAATGCTGACCTCGCATGTTTAGCAAAGATGTCCGTGCATACGATTAAGTCTGGTGTATCATCCCCACTCATCTACATAAGGTTGCTTCAAGAGACAATGGACTGAACGATATCTTATTGCAGAATCATATATGTTCTACGACATCGATTAACTGTTAATAAATATATTAAATCACTAGTTACATAATTCCAATTCATTGGAATTTCTTTAAAATTGATTATTTGATTGCTTATCAAAATTATCCAAATAAAATATTACTATTAGTCATTAAAATTTCCGGTGGATAAAATTCCCAAAGAAGCTATTTATGAATTTTTGGATGGTACAACCAGCATTTTCCTGGTTTCATTGACATTTATATTTTCTATCTGAACAATATTCTCAGAAGCAAAAAATATTTCACTAATTAAATCACAGCATTCTGCAATTGAACGTCGCTATCCAGATCCTAATTCAAACATTGGCGGAATAGGTACCCACGAAACAAACATTGCGACGCGCACCAATTGTAACAATTTTTCATAATCCATCAATATTTAGCAATTACCGAAGGAAGCACGTTACGCAAAGCCGATTGTCAAAATGACCTTCTGTCAATCACATCAAGTATGTTCTGACAGCTTGAATTATTAACAAAGCGAGAGGAAATTACATCGAGTACGCGGGGGCTGTTTAGGCACGCCTTTATGCCTGACGCAATCTCATTTTCATACATTTGTAATGCACTTTGCGATGAGTGTCGACATCTAATTAGCGTGCCGTGCATTTGGCCCTCTAAAACTTGATTACCTTTTAAACCAACTCCCTTCATGCACGTTTCCAAGTCTCTCTTTCTCTCCTGCCTGCAGGTGCTTTTGGCCTCGGGGATCTAAAATCGGTTTCGACAAAATCCTCTTTCGTTTGCGTTCATCCGAGCGGTCTTGTTAGTCAGGCGCACAGTGATTACGCTGACACGCTCCCCAATCTGTCCTTGGAAGTTCAAATGGGACGCTACTTATTCCCGTGCAGACTCCACGCGAGAGTGAAGAGATAACTATTTGCATTTTCAAATCGCTTAACTGATTCCGGGCAAATACAATTTACCCGAATTGCTCTAAATTATCCCTTACCCACTCAGTTATATTGCCTTGACCCCAGAGCTGTTATCAATGCGCCATTCCGCGTAAATCAGTCTCGCTTCAGAGTTAGATAAATCTCTTCCTCGGGTTGCTAATGGTATTGCAAATGAGATCAATGAGTAAACACCGCATGCATTTCTGCATAAATATGACTTCCGATTCATAAAAACCTTGGCTTTGAGCATAGAGACCTGATTGTTGCAAACCAAGCACCTGTCTCAACATATGCAGATCACTTTCAATCTCTAACCGATGTTTGGTTTTAGTTTCAAGGTCTCCGGAAAATTTAAGCAATACTTAAAAGATTAAAAAAAATATTATTCATTAGTATTGAAATGAATATATCTATTCGATTTTATCTTAGTTGTGCAAGATATATCTACGCAAGTTTCATATTGCATAAATTCGAGTCATACCATAATCACGCATAAAGATGAAACTATAATTTTGCATTCCCTATTTCTAGAACTTTTGCGGGTAAAAGCAAACAAATATGATATGAAAAATATGTAAATCATTCAAGATATTTTTAAACATATATGCATAAATAGGTTTCCAATGCAAATATTTTTAAAACGCCAAATATTATGGACTAAATACCATGATGGTGAGTATTTTCTATAATGCTTACAGTAACAACTCCTCTTGAGAGTAGATTGTTGAGAGAAAATCAGCAACATTTAAAATGCGTCCATTATATTTAAATATTTCCATTCAGGATTAATTTAACAATATTTACTAGTTTTAGTCTCATTTGCATGAATACGTGTCTACAATGTGGCCAAAACCAATTAGGCGCTCCCATAAAAAAGTAGCAAGGCGAAAGATATTTAATCGATATTTAATCAAATATGATAAAATCATCTGCAGTACAACATCCTATCTAAGGCAGCAAGCACTACCCTGTTTCTCAAACTATGCCACAGGTGCGCGAATGTTGTTTGGTGACACACGACGAAGAAGTATTTGAAAACACAATTTTAAGGCAGCTGTACAAATAGTTAGGACTTAGGAATTCTATTATGAATTTATCGGAATTCTATACAAAAATCTATAACGCTTGGCTATTTTATATTAGGAGTAATAAATTATAAAAGCTTGTAAAGTGGTACTCCATGAAGAATGTACCAGAAACTGAAATAAAATTTAGGGATTTGAAAAAGTATATATGTATATACATATCTTCACGCAAACAAAAATCATAGGTACGTAATTTTCGTTAAATAGCACAGCAGAGAAAGTCGTGTTTGAGACTTTGATGCTCGTATATCTAATGCCAATATTTTTACTATCGGCGGAGGAAAATCACAAAGAAGCTTATGAAAAAACGATGGATAAATGTGCTGGAGGAAATAAGGAATGAACAAAAGATGTATACCATAAAAGCAGATAGTCTTTTTCTGCCAAAACTATACCCGAAAGAATCGGTTGAGCGCTTGCAACAGCTTCCCGTGATCTCTCAGGAGTAGCACACACACCCATACTTCGATCACACTGCTAGGAGGATAGAGATTTGTCTCAGATGTACGTAGGAAAGAGAGAGAGCGATCCGGAGAAGGAAAATAGCCTGTGTTACTCCCTCCGGTCTGCTTCCATCTCCGCCATCGGATGCCGTGGGTGGAGAGGTGGCGAGTGAATGGAAAGGGGGGGTGAGGGGCGGGGCGAGGCGAGGAAATGGGGGCTCGAGGGACGGCGAGAGCGCGGCAGTGTTCCCCCGAAGTGACCAGCACACATCCGCATTTAGCAATCTCGCCGGATCACGTTCGAACCCCCTGAAAGCGACCGGAAAAGCCTTTAAACAGTCAGTCGCCCGATTCCACGCCAACACGCTCAGCTTGCTTCTTTTTCTGTTCTCCCCTCGATGGATGTCCCCAGTTTTCTCTAGCCCCAGTGTGTACTTTCCTCTCACTCTTTTGATTAATGTCCGAGTCCACTCCCTATCATGGGGTCCTGAACTAAAAGAGGCCGTATTTCAGATACTCCTCAAAGGGTCTCCTCAACTTTGTTTCGCCATAGGTGAATAGAAAACATTAGAGCGCATTCTGCTCAAAATTAAGTATACCGACACTATTAAAGTATTCCTCCAGACTATATCATTCCATAATACAAATTGTCATCTAAAATCAGGATAGAAATTTAACATGTTGCGACAATCTTCACAGAGAGTATCAAAGAAATTTTCTTTATTTCATCCGGTATTAATGATTGTCGATTAATAATCATAAATACCGGATCAATACTCGATCGTGGTTTACTTCTAACAATTATTCAACAAATTCAAGAGATTTGACAATTATTCAAGAAATATTTTTTTTTCAATAAATTATCTCTTTCCACTATTTTCTTAAAAAAGCCATATTTCAAACTCTACAGCAAAAGTTTGCTCACGCTCGTTAGAATCTGAGAGGAAAATATTGGAATTATAAAAATAAAAAGACGCACACTGATCCAATTTTTTATTTAGTTGAACGTTTGTTTTAAAAAAAGCAAAAATCATTGCCAGTAAATTACCACGGCAGTACTCGAGCTGATTTTCTTTGTTTTCGAGGTCGCGTGTGGTTTCCATTTAACCTCACCCATTTTATGCATTTTTTATTAATGTTATGTTTTCATTTTATTTTTTACGCCCTGCAATTCTTTAGAAGGATGCAATTATTTTTAAGAGCGATATGACAGCATATGTTTTACAAACTGACTTTAATTTTGGCGTTTCAGTTTACATACGCTGTGGCCAATTTTACAAATTGCGATGGCAATTCCTTATTCCCAATGACTTCCCCTGGTGCCACATTCTTTCTATAAACATATCCTTAGGGGTGATTATAACTGTCGCAACATGACTGGAAACATCGGAATGCATTGGTTACAGTAATGGTATAAGTAATTATTATTCCAAAGGCATTTGCAAATAAAAACTTCAATCTCTCTAAACTCCGATATTCCTTCATAATTCTCTATCTATCCTATTTCAATTCAAGCTTAAATATGTATAAACGCAAGGAGACTCACATGTTAACCAGTTTCTAATTGAATCATTATAGATTACCCATGAGTTTTTGCCACCAGAATATAGTATTCTTCATTGTTTTAGGTAATTATTTGTGAAATAAAACCTAGACTGTGAGCATAATAGCCACCTATTTATTCGACGAATTTCTTTCTTTTCAGCATACGGAAGGCTCTCAATTTTAGTTCTAAGATTCATTTCCACCTTTTTGCCACACTAAATGAAACCTCAGCGACATGTGCACGTTGGGTATTTTAAATATTTAAGGAAAAATAAGTTACATAAATTAGCTTTTCAGTATAAAATTATAATTTGCAATCATTACACTTATCATGATTAAAACGACTAGCAACACACGAAAAAATATACATCAAAAAGGAAAATTAAAATTTTTATGATTATGCACATAAAATTGTGAGTCAAACTTAAGAGCTAGGGTTTTTCTGTTCACTGTATAACTGGAAAAGTATAATGTGAAATAAAGCTTTGAGTTACTCTAAAAAAGAAATAGTATGATCTGCATGAGGGTTGCTATTTATATTTTGAGCCTTGACAACGCTAAGTGCTCAGGCCCCATCTGACGTTTCCATCTGAAATTTTTACCCTTTTAACGTTAACTTTATTCAGAACAAGTTGTCGTTTGATCATAGCTTGTCTTGTTTATATTGACTAGAGTTCACAAGTGAACACTTCCGTGCGATGATTGTTTACGACTTTCGACGTGGATTATCAAGACAGGAGTGCATCGATCAACTTACTTCCACTTTTGGCAATAAATCCCCATGCTTTGCCACTGCTAAATACTAGAATAACGAATTTCATCATGGTCGTCGTTCGCTCAGTGACGTAAGTCGTGAAGGTTGTCCAAAATAAGATATTGTGCCAAAAAACATTGATACTGTGCGAGAAAAAGTGAAGAAAATTCGTCACGTGACTTAGTGTTAGATTGAGGCATCCTTGGGGATTAGTATGACGAGCAATTATAAGATATTGCATAAACATTTAGCCGTGAAAAAAATTTGTTCGCGTTGCATCCTGCATAATTAAACAAAAGCTCCAAAAGATGTTCGTGTCAATTGTTGCGCAGTAATACCCAACAAGTACAATCACGGCGCATCAAAAGCTGTGTATAACATCTAGACAGGTGACAAAACTTGGGTCTATGCGTATAAGCCCGAAACAAAACAGCGATCCACTGTATGGATCTTCCAAGACGAGCCAAATCCGACAAAAATGATTCGTCCACGAAGCACATCGAGGCAAATGATCGCCTGTTTCTTCGGAATAAATAGAAATGTGGCCACATGTAGCTGCGTTAGAGCAAAGTATAACCGTAAATTCTAAATGGTACACGAGAATTTGTTTGCCAGAAGTGCTTGGTGAAATACGGTAAAAGAAGGTACAATGGTGGATCATTCTCCATCATGACAATGCAAGCTCTCACAGATCGACTGAAACAACTACGTACCTATTTGAGAGGCCAAAACGTCGAATTGATGGGTCAATCTCCGTACAGCCCTGATTTATCACCAAAGGACTTATTTTTATTCCCGCTTATCAAGAAATAATTGCGTATCCAAAGTTATTCGGCGCCTGAAGAAGCCGTTGATGCATTAAAAAACCATGTTTTGGTGGTACCACAATCGGAGTGGAAAAAGTGTTACGAAAATTGGTTCGAGCGCATAAAAAAGTGTATTGATTATCATAGAGGACAGTTAAAAAACAATAGACCCAATTGTTAACAACAAATGGCCTCTTTCATTGTTAGGCTGTAAATATTAACAGCAACCCTCGTAAAAGCAAATAAATCAAGTCGAGAGATGATTTGATAGATAAGAGTAAAGCTTACTTCATACTACTGCTCTGCAGTAAACAGCTTTACTACTAATACCTAAAGTACAAGAAACTCAAACACATAATATCAGGGTAGGGGGGCCAGATCCTTCCCTTGTACCGCCTATGGTTTCCCAGGAAGATCTGGTCCCCAAAGCTCACACAGTTTGGGTGAAGCTGAGGGTGTACAGAGACTCGAGCCACGCTCTAACCCCGGCCCTCCGTTTAGCAGCTTAGTGTTCTATCCGCTACAATGACACATCTAAACTTTACGACAAATATGCTAATAACTGTTAGTAATTCAACGCGTAAAAACAAACCCGTATTTTAAAACCTGTCGTAAAAATATATATTATAAATATGGCGTCGTAAATTTTCAGTAAAGTTTGAAAGCATATTCAATGCAGGAATAGGCAATATTATAGTAAACATTTATAGACACCATTGCAAGGCCAATGAGGTGACTATAGTAACGAAAATCTAACTCAAATAGACTCTTGTGCATGGCATACACAGAGCTACTACTGTTGGTTTTGGCCTGGCTCACGTAAATATTCAACAAACTTTAACGTCCACCGTTGCATCTGACATCCTGCACGCCATAGTTGTAGAGGAAGCATTCAAACACGCAAAATTATTCCTGAATCGTTAACACTTTCAGAAAGAAATGATCTAAAAGCATAAAAAACTCTGCTACTGAAAAAGATTCAGGATTGAAGGAAGAAGTAAGAATTAGTATTTTAGAAAAAATTAAGACTCAGAGCATTAGTCGAATAAAAAAAATATAGCTGGGGTTTCTGACACTTCCCGCGCCAATACCACCGGGATGACACTAAAACTCATCCTAAAGATAAGTTTTGTCTGATACAAGGATTAAAATTTTCAAATCTCATGTATACTATGCACCTGTTCATTAGATAAACTAGATAAACAAATGAAGGATTACCTATATCTAAAGTTATTTTCTTCTATATAAAAAATTTGCGTGATCAGAAAGTAAACATGAGTGTTTTATTGAATGCATATCCGAGTGATTTTCCATAAAAACACCAGGCTCGATTGCTGAAATAATTTTTGGACACCTCGTTTGAAGACGTGATTTTATCCAGCATGTTTAGAGAATAGGTGTTACATTCTATTTTCACTATTAAATACACGCTACTATTATTGAGTTTCCAACTTGACGTGCAGAAGCATATCACCTTGCAGTACCATACGCACTCTCAATTTCTACACACCACTGGTCAGAAATTGGTTTCTTCATTGCTCATCGTTTCAAGATTAACTTAGGACTCACCTTGCAAAGAATTGAAAAGTTTCTCTCTAGTCATTGAGCGTACAGAGAGTTTATTTAAATGCTTCGGCTATTGACAAAGAATATAAGCGGCGTTCCGAGCCGTCCATCAATCGCCTTCAATGAAGCCCGTTCTCCATCCATTCCTTCATTTGACTCATCCATCACCATCCATTTTACTCCTTGTTCCGTCATCTGGCTCTTTCATTTTTCCTCTACCCTCCACAAATTTTCCAATTTCCTCTCTTCATATTTCCTCTCTTCCCCTGCCGCCTCCTGTCAAATACCTATTTCTCACTCCTCTTACTTCCTCAGCCACACTGCCTCCATCTATATGCTAGCCATCGGTCATTACACTGCCTTAATTCTGTAGCAGGTCAAAAAAATGTCACTGTCACATGATATTGAATTTCTTCTTCTTCCCGAGACAGAGCATCACTTTCTTTTCATTCAACTTTCAATGATTAAGCGACAGACGATATTTCTTGGGTCTCATTTCCGCTTTACGTATGAGGTGTACGACCTTGAAATTGTTTTCACCATCATTTCTCAAGCGGAGGCAACCAGTAAAGCAAATTGAATATAAGTAAGTGTAGGATGTAGAATATCCTTTTCAGAAATATTTGCTATCGGAGTCGAGTCATATGATAAATTTTGGCAAACAGTTAGACAGCTAATCGTGTACATTTGAATCCATAGCCAAGTCACAAAAAAAGCTAGCGATTGTATGCGAGTGTATTAATGGTGGAACACATAGATAATATTTATGAAAAGTATTCAAGGCTCAAATCATAAGGTGTCGGATTTTGACATGTATAAACGTTGAAATTGCTACGTTACAAAACTTTTGCCTCCTTCTCGTAAACAATAGAGTGTCTCTTCGGTAGAAAGAAGTTTCCAAGGGTTACAGCATAACCAACTTGAAATATTCCATTTGATATTTTGCCTAATCTTTAAAAATAAAAGATAATTTAAAAGGGTTTGAACGTCTCTAATTGTAAATTCACATTTGCGAAATAAGGGGAACTACGATAGTCGATAACCCCCAAAAATTATTTACTATCAAGGAATTTTAGGAAGTCAGTAACAAGCGACAAACTTTACAGTTTTCCAACTCCATTTATCTTACAAAAGTTCGATCACTGAGAAAATATTATGCAAAATAGCTTTTGTGATAACTTTTTCCTTGATATGACACTCGAAATCGACTAAAACTGTTGCCCAATGAAGTGAAACTTGATCAAAACGTCACGGAAGATATATTTCATGCAATGCTCAAGCACGGTTCCCAGGGCAGGAACTTGTTCTGAAATGGCACCATTCCACCATCTTGTCACTCTTGTGTTTGTTCTAAATGGGTTACAATTTTCCTACTCCTTTCATTGCTATCCAGAGACTAAAAGTGTGTTGCCTCGGTTCGGTCTTTTTTGGCTTATGAATGTTTGAAGTATAATAAAAGGATATTGTGTTTATTTGAACGAAATAAAAATGTTTCTTTTCAAAAACATAGAAATCGCAATGCATAACCTTAACAAATAGGGTTAATAATGAATAACTTCAAAATGTCCCCTCGGCGAATGAAACCTTTTTCAAGAAAATAATAATACTTGTAGCTATAATTCTTTTAAAAAATTCATGAAGATTCTAAGGAAAGGAGTTTTTTATCCATTCCGTTATTTCTTTGCTAAGTCACACCCATTCGCACTGAATTAGCTTCTAACAGGCACTGCACTGCGTATTATCGGGAAAAAGTCGAACCAATTGGGTTTTTAAATGGTGAGGTTTCATTGGAGCTTCGGATTTGAACTGGATCAGAATCAAGTAAAATATAATTCAGAACAAAACGTAACCGTTGATAAAAAAATTTACGAATCGTACTAAAATAATCGATTTTAAACTTGTCCAGCTGTGAACTGGTCATATCCAACAACAGCCCTTCAACTTGAATCAAGACAATAGCTGACCGAACAAAAACTTTCTCGACGGCAACTGCTACCATAAAATTCCATCCCTTCCTACAATTCCTTTAAATCCCGGGACGTCCTACTTTAATATTCTCGCCATCCAGACCCTTCCATTTGATAACACAGACACACGCACACATAAAGAGGCGCAAGCAAAGGCGTCTTGCCGAGTTCTCCTTGGGGAGGATTCTGATCCCTCCCGCCACCATTCCACTCGCTCAATGACGGCTGCGACTTTACTTCTTACGAGTCACGGAGACGTTTTTTACTATGTTGCGTTTCACGGTTATTGACCCCTCCCATTCCTCTCTTCTTCCCTAACTTCCCTTCAAGGCGACGGTTCCCTCCTGGATGGTCAGGGAGAGGACAGTGGATTGCCTCCGAGGTGACGAGATACCCACATCGTACGTGTATGAGTAGCAGGACAAGATGAGTGTGCACGAGTGAGTGGGAGATGTGACCATCACACGCGTTTGTTTGCGAATGGCACCCGCGCTTTGACCCCAGGACCGCGGTGACGCTATTGAGCAAAAAAAGAGGGCGCTCGGAGATAACTTTGATCGAATTCCGATCGGCAAACAGCCGAGAAAAAAAAGCTGGTGTAATTCGCGCGCCAAGTGGCGGTGACTAAGACCGTTGCGGTTGTGCGTTTGAAAAGTTTCCCGGATATTCCCGGCTTGTTTGCTAGCAACCTGCACAGGAGCCATTTGATCTATAAATCAACCTTCCTAAATAGATGGTGCGGCATTGAATGCATCGTTTACAGTCGAAATCTAAGCGTAAAATAGCAAATATACCAATGAATTAATAGTATTTTTCAATCAGTAGTAGTATTCATTTGTCAGCTTCTATTCCAAATGAAGGTACAGAAACTGTAAAAAAATTGCACTAAAATAACCGCCATAAAATATCATAAGTCAGGTGATTTTGCCAAATATTACAATTTCGATTTACTTTCTTTGCACGTTTAGCCATTTGATGCGAACGTGGCGCGACGGCGCTGTCCAAGGCATCGACGGCGAAATGTACAGATCCGCGGTCATCTTAGGAAATAGTATACTATATATTACATAACAAGGATTGAGTTATTGAATTGAATCTTGAAGTCTTCAAATTTCGAGCGATTTGATCGATTTTTTGAGCTGTTTTATGGCGATTATACTTTTGCGTTACGCTGTTTATTCGTACTGAATATCAATAAGGAAATCCATACTTCACTTTTGACTGTGAATAAAACAAGAAAAAACAGGTAAAATGCCACTTACTCTCAAGAAGCCGAGGTAAGAGCCCAAGAGCTTCCCAATCCATGTATGGCAAGAGGCCATACATGGATTGGGAAGTATCGGGAAAATTTTCCGAAAAATATATATATAGTATTTCAAATATTGCTACAATGCCTCAAATTCCTTCAATGTTCATCCCTTGAGCGTCTATAAACAGGGAGCGGCAATGTAACTTTCTTTTTTAAAGGGATTTTACTTTATAAAAAAGGAAGTTATGTTTCCGCACCCTGTACTTTTGCCAGCGCCTTTTCCTCACTGGTAGGCGGATTCCAGAAGGGCCTTAAGGGTACGCGTGCAAGCTTCCTTGACGGCACTTAGGGTGCCAGGGTGCTGTCCTTTGCGGAAGGATTTCACTTTTGGAAATAGGAAATAGTCTGCTGGTGCCAAGTCGGGAGTGTAAGGGATTTGGGGAATCGTCGCGATGCCATTGCAGTTGTTTGCAAGTAGAAACTCGACTTCGCTCAAGGTCTTCCGTCAAATCCTTCGGGACAAGTTTGGCGCAGATCTTTCGCATCGCCAAATTTTCAGCGATAATTGTGTGCACTGACATCTTATCAATTCCAATGTGATGTCTGCGATCATGCGAACACTTAACCGACGGTCTGAATTCAGCACTTCACACACGCGCCAGGGAAAAATTGTTACCGATACTTTTTATAAAAAAAGTTGTAGTAAAAATTAGATTAATTATATGAGCAGATTATAGAATTTAATTGAATATCAGGATCAACACGATCATTACCGTTGATCCAATAAAAAGCGCCAATTGACTTCCATTCCCTCCCAGAGATGTGCCAGGGGATATTGGAACGAGTCAAAAAGCGAATTTGACCGTTACGTATAAAGGATTATCGCTCCAAAAATTTTCCAAAATATACCCTAACACAGGTCTCCATAGTTGCTCCGTTACACGCACATTGCTTCATCGAAATAACACCCTAATTATTCCATCACGAACTAGTTTAATGATCGCCATGGTTCTCGGTCAAATTTGATAAAACTAATAATTAGGTTTAAACAGCCAACCTCTCTTGATGTACGAGGAGTGGTGGATGGATAACAATGGTAATTTTTACTCGCATATTTTAAGTTGCATAACTTTATTTATCTCACAAAACATTTATATTAGCTTAATATAAATGTATTATTCGTACAATTTTCATGGATTTGACTCCATTACACAATCTGCGGCAGCCAGTGAAGCATGCTCCGTCTGCATATGATGATGAAAAATGTATCCCACTAAGGAGTTTCTTCACTTTGGGTATCTGGAATAATGTACACGTACAGACTAAGGAGAGGATGAGAAGCAGATCCTTTTCTTGGTGGTTTTCAAGATGGTTTTCTTGAGATATGCAGCAAAAACATTTGAGATGTTTGGTCGGGCATTTTTATGGTTAAGTATAAATCCTGTGGCTTTGAAATGTGACCTTGCAGTATTTATGCGAACCCCGAGATTTCTAAATAAATCTCTATAGCGTACTGCATTTACAGTTTTGTACAACATGCCCATGTATGATTCTATGAATAAAGCAAAACGCTACATGTGCTTTAGGGAAAATCAGACTATTCATTCGCCTCACGCAGCACAGAACGGCTGAAGGTTTGTTGAGGCGATAGCAAAATTTCAAAATAACATCGCGTGCTACCTTCATCGTTACCCTACACAAACTGGTTTGTTTCAACATTTTTAATTTTCATAATTGGCCACTGGAGCAACACTCGATCCAAATCAAAGGAGCACGTACAATACATGCATTAGCCATTAAAACAACATCGTAAAACAATTTTGTACACGGAATATGCAAGTTAAAACGGTATGACCACCCTTTTTGAAAAGTCTAGTAGTACTAAATCCCAATTCTTATCAAAAATATTTAAAACAATATTATTTCCCTAATACCATTTGAATATAATATATCTGGCAGTATTTAACGGTAAAATCAACAACTCGTGTTACTATAATTTATCGGTTTTATATTTAAGATTTTATTTTAAAGTTATACGCAGTGAGGTAACGGATATATAAAACGAACATTGAAAAATCTGTACTCAAACTTATTCCCTAATGAGATATTCCCACTGTTGAGTATTTTATTACTTAATGCTCATCCTTTCATTGTCGCCTGAATGTAAGTCATGAATCATTCTTCAGTAAAGATCATTTAAATGATAATATTTTTGATATAACTCAAATAGCTGAGAAAATTAATTTCTTCTTAAACTTATATAATGCCGCGCTATCTTATTGATTTAATTCGTAGAGGTATTCCGCAAAAAGAGTGCTTAGAAATGTTCAAAATATATTGAAAAAATATTTCAAATTAAAAAAGGAAGAAAATAAATCACAATTTAGAGCTCCAATCTGTCAATATGATAATTTAATAATCATCTGATTTATTTGCAAGCCATGGTAATTTGAACATTGCCCCTTGAATTACTTTAATGTTAAGTTAATATTCAAATCATAAAATGAGAGTTGCAAAAGAAGGAGCAGTTTACAAACGACCCTTAAGCACTTAACCCTGCGTTCATTCGTAATTTCATTGCATTCAAATAAATTAAAAATGATTTATATTTTATATTGATCGGGTCGAGTTTCAAAATAACAGGACATTCCTACCATGAATAATAACGAAGAAATGTGTGAATGAGTTTCATTACACAGTATTTTTCTCTGTCAGCGGGTTTAGGAGAGAAAGAGATTTCTGCTCGAACGATCCAAAGGAGAAAGGTATGACGTCGTTAGTCACAGAATGGCCGGATATTGTGAGCAGAGTATTCCCAAAAGGATTTGAAATTCAGCTCACAGATAAGCATCATAGTAATAAATAGTGGCTTAGATTTATATTGGTAATGCCAACACCGAAATATGGCTGGGTATACCAGTCCGACAAGTAGGCGTGGAAATTATTCTTTTCGAAATGTCAGTGAATGACTGGAACACAGTAATACATTTCCGAAACTAGCAAAATTTAATCATAAAGAGCAAAAGTAATCTAAATCTTAATCTTTAAAGAGCGTGGTCGCAGAAAAACTTCAGATGCCAAGGCTTGAGACGAAATGACAAAACTTGATCCACTAAAACACCACACACAGAGCACCGTCTTAGCTTTTCTTAAAACCAAAAAACTATAAATATAATCATTAATCTGCCAATTTGAGTTAATTAAATGTAATATTTCAGTATTTCGCAACATGCTCAATTGTGTATTTTATTGTTGTGAAAATTAAAAAGGAACTTTGAACAAATGAATCGAGGCTCTTTTATTCCTTTCGATTCGGTGCGTCTGGTGGTGGCAGAAATTCAAAATGAAAAAAGATAAGGCTAAAATGAAAGTTCTAGATTGTAAACAGTATCCAATCCATTTTGTTGAATTTATTGAAATTCGTTCAAAATACAAGAAGAAGTGAAATCCAAAGCTACAGATTGATACCTTTTAAAAAAGAATTATGTATTAAACTGATTATCTCTGAATCATGGCTTTATAGTAACGATTACACCATCAAGGATCAGCGCTACAAATGTTAAAAAAACACTTGGGAATCACAAGTAGTGAACACCCTTTTATCAAAAAACTAAACCTACAAAATTGAATGCAAAGAAAAAACTGTTTTTACTAATTTTTTTATCTTTCAAGCATTACCCACTTGTAGATAAGTCCCAGCTGGAACCAGGGTGTCTGGAACTTTTAGGTGAAAAATATCCTTAATTAAAAGATATAAAACCACCAAATGTCTGTTTATGCACCACAACAAATGGCTCACTCCTCTCCTCAAAAGGTTAAATCAGGAAAGGTTTGGGGTCGCAGAGGCCTTTCGCCGCAGGAAACTGTACTTCGCGGGGAACCGCTGTCGCTTTAAAATTTCATTATGGGAATATAAAACCCGGAATGGACCCCATTCTCGCTAAATAAACCACCTACTAGTTATAAGGCATTAAAACGCATATATATATATATATATATATATATATATATATATATATATATATATATATATATATATATATATATATATATATATATATATTTCACAATTCGTGACCTCACAACTACTAGTCTCGAATAGATTCATGGTGCAAAACGACTATTTGGCTCTTAACAGGTTCCAATGAAATCAATTTTCATGTTGCACACACTTTGCTCTCTTTTACCTCAGAGTAATCAATTGTAGAGACACTCTTTTTTCACTGCTCAGAGATTTCAAATCAGAGTAATAATGTTCCAACCCTAAACAAGATTCAAGGTAGACCAAGATGTTTGAATCATTTTTGTTCCTGAAGAATCCGGTATCTTTTCGGTAAATAGTAGCGTTTACTTAACAGCATAAGAAAAATACACGTACAATGCATATGCTCTCAAATAGACAGCGCCAAAAAAAACATACATCATCCCAGAATGAAGCAATAGCATTTTACCCTGGAATTATCAACACGAATTCACCCTCACAATCGTGTTTGAATATGTTTGAACAAGTTTTATTATGATATCCTTACATTCATAGAGTTTGACGTATGTGACGGAGTAATAGTCTGAGATGGGTCAAAAAAATATTGTTACTATGCCGTTAAGATCTATTGATAATGTTGTGCCAATTTAGATGCAAGAAACTTTAGAGTAAAAATTTTTCGAATTGGACTTCCGGTTCAAACCATCCCTTGAAAATTCGAAAAGGCTGCAGAGACATAAGCTCACTTTTTCGTTTTAGTTCGTTCTTGCGGTTTTCCAGAGAAAGGTACCCCTTATAGCTCCTATTTCGTAGACAATAATAAGGAAACACCTTCAATGTAAATAATAAACGGAAGGTAATTCGTTAAAAGCCGAACTTAACGAAACAGATGATAAAAAATATGTTAAACATAACCTTGGTCAAGTCATTACTCACTGTCACAAGAAAGGACCCTGGTTCAGAAGAAATGCGACGGTTATCTGTTTAGAGAAATAGTACTTGTACTAGGGAAACATATCAGTATCTTAGAAGAACAAAGTTCAATATCCTTCCGTTGCGATACTTGCGATTTTTCATGAAGCAGAGCTCAAAAAGAAACCGGCCATGTCTTTAAGGTAATTTCAAGAATTGTTTCTTGGTCCTGGAATTGATGGAACTAAAATTAAATAAAAAAAGATGGTTCTATGAGTAGCATCGAGAACGATTAAGTAAAGCCACGTCATGAGCTTTGTTTACTTCCCCTACGTACCAATGAAGTACTGCTGAAACATCTAATCATAACTTTTGATGAAAAAACGAAAAAACAATATACGTATATAGGCAATTAGAAAAGTGTGAGCCTGGCGCAATAGCTAATTTTGAGTCAATCTATATTGAGATCGTCACAGACAAATAGGACGATAAAGATCTGGGAACGGATCATTAATATTTACTAGGTATCTGAAAAGCTGTTGCTAATAGTGATTTTGATACCTATCAGTTGCACAGAAACTCAGAGACCCGTTATACCTCGATGGATAATGACTACCAACAGAGAACTTCGTCTCTTCGTCTACGTATAACGTACTTCGGGGAACTTAAAGCCGTACCTTGGTATACGAGAATAATGAAGGCCCAGTCTCCAGTCTGTTTCATGGTTGAGCAAGACCCTTCTGGATGTTAGGATTTATGTCATTTGCGGCAACTGATTGTGCATTCATGTTTCCTTTAAGAAATGTAAAATATATTATATGTAGGTACAGATGTATGGAGGTTTTCTTTTAAATAAATGCCTTCTGAGAATAATATTAACTGAAGAAAGATAACTATAACTATAACTGAAGAAGAATAAAAGAAAGAGAACGACTGAAGAAGAGTCGGGTATGTGTATTGGTCGGAAGGGGATCGAGTTATCCAGAGCCGCAGTCGAGCAGAAGAATTCTTGGTTCGCTGAATGCGAAGCGGTGACGGGCATGCCGAGGAGGAGGAGGTCAATGGAGAGCGGCGGCCATTGGGGAGGCAGACGGACGGAGCGGCATTGAGTTCGCGCGGGAGTGCTTAGGTCCGAGTGCCAGGGGAAGGAGGAGCGGCTTGTGGGAGGGCATTAGGAGGTCGTTGTCGGGGGACGGTAACAGGGGGGAAGGGGTTGGCGCTCTCGGGAATTACGGGTGTGGGGCAAACCAGTAGTGTCCCAGCTGGGATAGAAAACCCATGGCGCGTCGGCGAGAATTGCAGCGACGGAAGCAGTGAAAATAGGCGGTGATATTGACGGCTTCCAAGACGACCGCGGGAGTGCCTTTTCAGTCCCATTTGGCCGGCGGCGGTGTATTCTCCCATTGGCGAGGAGGGGTGGGGCGGGCGGGGCTAGGGCGTCATGGCTGAATTTCACGCTTCCCTGCATGCCCTCTCGTTCCCTTCGCATCCAAATCTCACTCGTGATAAAAGATAGACGCCAACGTGATTCTCCTATGCTCCGGGTTCGCCGAATAATACTTTCACTTACTTTTCTTGAAAATCCTTTCAATTGAGAACTGAAACGATTTGCACACAATATTTGAGAAATGGCCCCATTTTCGATGTTCTTCATTAAGGAAAAAATAGTGCTATGCTGTTTTATTTTCACTAAAAGCAGTAATTGTGAAATTAAATCGAATAGGAACTTGCGATACTAGTCGTTTAGCATTAAGACGCTACAGAGAGAGAGAAAGTACACAAGTTATTTAGTAACCGTATTTAAATGTGATTTAACCATGCAACTTTTGGAATTAATATACTTTTCGAATAGCTGTTGTGCTCCTGTCTAGCGGTTATAAAAAATGCATCATGAATTAAGAGTAAGAATCACGTTTAATCAACGATTTATAAATTTTTATACGTGCTTTCATTTTCCAATGTCCTGCTGCAATATAAATGTTGCGATTAGCCTCCGCGCATTAAGTGCTTCCCATTACACTTTTACAAATAACGGTACGTTTATATTCCTTTATAGAGATTCAACAAATTGAAAGAATTTCCTTCAAAGTTTTTAATCCGAAATTTAAATAACTCTAATGAATGATAGTTCCAATACTTAAAGTTTACTTAAAATTAGTCACACCCCCATAGTAATCAACTCGCAGATTGGTTTGATAGATGAGAGCTCAACATGGTACTAAGCCCTACCGCGGATTGCGTTATTCACACATTCGGAGTAGGAGGGTCATTTCCTATAGGCCGCCTGCGGTTTCCCAAGAGGATCTGGTTCAGTCACCCCGCTCGGTTGAGATGGAAGGGCACTGAGGCGTCAACCGGATTTTGAACCCGTGGTCCACCGGTCAGGAGAACCACACACACTTGGCCACCATTCCACCTCAAGTTGAGGTATAAGGGCTACTGGGAAGTAGCACCTAGAGTTCTTTGTCGATTTATTTTATTGATATATGTTTGATTCAACAGCCTTTCATCACGGCTCGCAGATAATTATAAAATATTTTCCCGATGTTTATTGCCTATTTGGCTTCATAAACATGAGAGATCGGAAAAATGTGTTTTAACTAAATTGAATAATAAGAATTTAAAAATTTTACCGTTTTTAATAGCACTTGTTTTGATATCAATGAGGATTGCAACCAGCAGAGAACGCTTGAATAAGTATTACATTTGAACAATGAAAATTCATCCCGTTTAAACGCCGCAAACGATTTCTCGCTGGTCAAACTTAAAAAAAGTAGCCACGTTTTTCCATTGATTTATCCGCAGACTAATGAAATAAAATTCCCTAAATAGAGTGAAATATTATTGTTTGAATGAATGAGTAAAATATTATGCAATGTCGGTATGATTTTGAACCGAGACTCATAAAGGAGTTTTCACAACGAAAAGTGAAGAGTCAGGCGTGATGTTGTGGAATCGAGACATAATAAGAACTTCGTTGCAATTTTCCACAGTTAATTCCACTTAACTGTGGAAAATTGCAACGAAGTTCTTATTATTGAGTTTTCACAAATTTCTCTTCATGCATGTAGCAGCTCAAAATAAGTATTTTCATGTGATTGCAAACCAAACTGACAGGTATGTTTACGCAAAAAATGTTAGAATTTTCAACAACCGAACTGAGGCCAAGGGAATATTATATGCTATACTGCTAGAGACTTGGGAGATCCAGGACCTAAATTATTTGCAATTATATTATAACTGAACAATTTAAATGAACTATACAAAACAGTTCCCTCACTTTCGTTGATAACTTCATTATCAATGCTATTACTATGATTATTAGCTATTCCTTTGCAGATGAGAGCAAGAGTTCTGTGCGACCTGATAATATGATCCCGGTGGGGAGAACATGTCATGACAAAATGCGGATCAGCTTTAAAGAAACTTGGCTTCATAAAACGGGTGGTGGGGAAATGTAATGAAAACGTTAAAGAGATGTGTTATTTTGCTCTAGTTAGACCACACTAGGAATATGCCGCGAGCATTTTGGATCCTTGGGAGAAAATTTGCCAAAAAGAATTAGTTAAAGTCCAGAGAAAATCCGCTAGATTCGTAAAAAATTGTCATGATAAGAACACAAGTGTGACAGGTCTCTTAGGGGATTTAGGCTGGGAACCACTTGAAGTGCGGAGAGAACATGCGAGGCTTAGACTTTTAGAAAGGTTCAGAACAAACGAGTTTAACTATAACACTGAAGGAATTCTAATGGCCCCACACTACCGAGGTAGATCAGACCACAAAGATAAATTAAGGGAGATGATTCCAGTACATATAGATACAAATACTAATTCTTTCCCCGAACAATTAGAAATCATAATAGTAAGAAACCGAAGTCACTTTATAAATATAAAAAACATTGAATTTACAAGTCGGAACAAAATTAAACATTGCAAAGGAGTTAGGTATACTTTCAAGTGCATGTGTAAGTTAGTTGGTAGTTTGAGTGTTTGCATGTGTGCAGGGTGTAAGTGTTCTTGCATGAATGTATGCCACGTCTATTTGTGGATGTATGAATATGTGTCTTTTGCATGTGGTTTTTTTTCTTTTCTAAATTACGGGTGGTGTCCTAACACCCCCCGCCACACGCCCTTGCGGCGGCTTGCGGGGTATTAAGTAGATATAGATGTAGAATAGACAGCGTAAGATGACTACTACGCCCACGATAAAAGCTGCCATGAAGTACTACTAACATTTCAAATATAAACAGCCACTGCACGATGCAACACATTTTTTTTTAGATTTCCACCAAAACTCAATGATCAAAATATTAATTTCAACTTAATAAAAGTGAATTATTAGTAATAATATGACCACAGACAAATTTAAAAATAGAAAAAATACACAAATAAAAGAATCAAGTAGTGCATTTGACCCGTGAAAATGACAAGATTAAAAATTAATGGCAGTAATTCTAACATCAATGTATACAAACTAGTTTAAATATTTATTTTTATGAAGTACAAAATATTATCAAAAATATTCAATTTAAAAAAATGTTTTTGACCACTATTTAAGCTATCATTTAGTATCTTTGTAGTTCGGTGCTGGCACTACTCTCTCCCTCAATGAAACCAGTCACCAGGTCTATGACTGTATAGACGTTCAATACACTGTGAGTATCGAACAGAAGATTATCAATCAAACTATTACGTTTCAAGTTTAAAAATAATTAATTTAGAGTAGAAACCAAATTAGAGAAAGAGATAGATGGAATCATTTCAAAATTTCTACACATTTTTCTGGGTAGTAAAATTATTAAATGCTCTTCGTCCAAAGACATTTTCGGACAACCGATCGATATACTGTTAAAGTTATCAGGAGTTATTTGGAAAAATATAACCAATTTTGGGTGTCATATATAGCAGCATATATTGATACACTTGATGGGGCTCGAGGAAAAAGAGGGGAAATACAGGAGTTCAAAACCAGGCAGTTTTATATCAGGCGAATTATCAAAATATGGTATTTGCATGACGGAGGTCACCCTGAAATCTACAAGGCAATAAAGTAATTTCCAGTAATTTATAAATCGTAATTGATAGAGTGGTATCAGTCGGAAAAATTACTTAACCTGGAGGATTTTTAACTCTTTTCAAATTTTTTAAACTATCCGAATTCATCGTATCGGATAATTTCGTATTGATAACTCATACGGAGATACGGGGGCCGTCAGAAGAGAAAGTAAAATCAAACATATCTCCGATTTTGGAAGAGCTTTAAGCACATTTCCCATTGAGGAAATGGAATTTTCGGTCTGGGTTATTGTGTTCCGACAGGCGAAAGCAGCAATTCTGGCTCATATAGCTCACTCATTTAAATTTGATGAAAAAGAACAACTTGCATAATTTGGGCTAGCAAAATGAGTACGTGTATATTCGGTTGGAGTAGTAGTTTTTAAGGGAGGCGGCCGACAGCTAAAATCTTTTACGCTAGTTCGGTTACAGTGTCAACCAAAGTAATACTAGCTGTTTTCAATGCATGTTAAATTCCATTTACTACTGGAGTTTCCAATATTATACGTCAAATGGATTTTAACTTTCCAATTATCGGTGTCAATTGATTTGGTAGGATTAGGGTCAATGTTATCACAATATTCACGAATATCTGTTTTATAGGAGTAATAAATTAAGACAATGAAGTATATCAGTATCGCCTTAAATATTGCGCTGTGATGATGAACTCTGCCTTAGATATTATTCAGCAGTCATGTTCTAAGATTTTTCAAATTTTCCGAAATTCACTAAGACAATATTATCACTTTTCAACATTCATCTTAGTGAGGTATAAATTCAAACGCTAAAAATAGAAAAGTAAACCTTAAAAAAAGGCTTTATTCCGGAGAAATGGGGTTGATTAGGGTCTAAGCAACAGTTTCTCCGAAAAAAAGAGGTTGGCATCCATTTGAAATCAAATGTTACACATTTAAAGATTTTTCCATAAAAACGTGAGCATGGAAAATGCACGGTCTCATCTAAAAAATATGATTTTTACATTTTTTACATAATTTTTATAAACCTCGGCTATTTTTATAATAATTTTTGGGTAATTTTAGCTCCATTTTATTTCCTTAGGTGCAACGGGACTTCAGCTATTGAAATAGTTTTTCAGCGAAGCAAAAACTGTGTAGAAATGGCTTACGTTCAGGTCGTATGTATAATTAGGGCAATCGCTCCATTCCCTTCGAAGTGACCGCATTCATTCTGCCTTTCAAAATGGCACAGTCTATCAACCAGCATTTTTAAAGGTGCCGCATCTGAAATCAAAATTAGTGGCCATTTAAGCGCATTTCGGGGGTTATAAAGCGATAAAAGTGAAACATCGCAGGATGATAATGGTAATATATTTAAAAACGTTTTTATAAAGATTATATTTACTGAATCGTGTTTGATAATGATTTTAAATAAATAACTCAAGTGAAGATGGAAATTTTGCCGATGATGATGATAATATTAATTTGTGGCTTCGGTCATTAATATTCTTTGAAATCAAGTGAACGAAACTAGCTTCCTGCGTATTACACAGCATACTAGAATACTAATTTATCATTTTAGGATCAGTTAAATAATTTTTCACGAAGAAACGGAGCAATTTCTTTCGATCCTGGCGCACATTCGGCTATTGACCGCGTGCATAAAAACGATCGCCGCGCCACTTGCTCGCAACCGCCCAACAGCATGGAAACGCAGCTTTACACTTTACATGCGGACATTTACCCTAAGAAATGGTCGCGAGATATGGCTCTAGACGTGTTTGCAAAGCGAGAAGTTCAGTTCGAATTGACACAGTCCGTTTTATAAATCCCACGCCGGGGAAGGAGAAGAAAGAAACGGGATGCGCAAACAGAGAAAAAATGTTGGAATGGGAAACTCTGCCATAAACTGCAAATTTGACACGGCGAAAGACTTCGCGTTCCGATGACCTTTAGATGTACCCCGGCATGAGAGCGGACGTCCATGCCATCAGACGCGAGATCGATGATTGGATGTGAGTATACGCGGCATTTGTAACTTATTTAGGCGGCTGCGAATGCGCTCGACTACTGCAGGTTGCTTCTTTCAAATGACGGTCAAAACAAAACAGACACAAATATAATAATTTCATGTGAAATATTTACGCCAAAAACTATATCTAAGCAACTACGGATACCACCTCAATGAACTCGATGCCTTGCCGTCAGCACTGGGTACCTGGGGCCTTATAGGACCCCGCTCCTTAAACCCATACGTTAACGACGTTGACAGGGAGTAAATCAGAAAAGGACAGCGCACTGTTTAAAAAGTTATGTAATATTACACGGGTGTTAAAAAGGGATAAAATTAAATTACTCTGAACATGACTAGTACTTACTGGTTCATTACCCCTCAAAGGGGGTTTAAAAATGTATTGCTAATCGAGTGTCATTATCTAATTCTTTTTTATATCGTTAAGCATTCAAATGTAATTATTTTTTCATTGAATGTATTTGACGATGGGTTGCATGGAAGAAGAGACGGCCGAAGTCTTAATATTGCCCGAATAAAGCCGAGTGATTTTTATTATTTAAAGGCTATAATACTGGTTTTACTCGTGGGTTTTAAGCATAGTAAAGTAAAGATACTATTTTGCACCATTAAGACCGAATATTTAACATGAATAAAGTACTACGGATCCATGTGACGATATGTTATATAAGGAAGTTATGTGAGATCACACTTATATTATGTGATTTCGAAAAGGCGTTTGACATTGTTAATTGAGTAGAATTATTGAATACGTACATTGCAGGAAATAGGAGTAGACCGGAAGGAAAGGAGATTAATCCGCAACCTATACTTTGAGATGCAGATGTGGAGGAAGAAGGAAAAAATGAAGTGGACAGAAATAAAAAAAACGAGGAAAAGCTAGGCATGGAGGGGGAGGAGAGGGGATTGTTGGGAGTAATCCAAAGGAACAGGGACTATGGAAGCAGAGCATTTTGGTTGGGAATGGAATATTGAAGACTATTGAAGAATATGAAAGAGAAGAGAATGTTATGCAAGAGAGAGAGAGTGGCAGGTTTAGGATTGGAATATTGGACGGAATGAAGGGAGGAGCGTAGTATGTGGACTTGAAGGGGGCTTATTGTAGATTGAGATGTTCTGTGTTTTGTATAGAGAATTTATAAATACAGTTATATAGTATCCTCGAGCAATAAATGACAATTCGGGATGGGTTCCTCAAAACATAGATAGAAAAATCAATGTGGAAATAACTATGGGAAATTGCCTATAAATAGATATATAATATTAAATATATCGCTGAATATGGGTACTGACAGATGAGTGAAGAAAACTAATACGAGCAGTGTTAGCAATAGAATAAAAGATAATCAAACAGGTAACTCGATCCGGGGACCTGTGAACCTAAGGAATCATGAGGTAAAGGGCAATATAAAGAATTGCAGGAACATGAATACATAAGCCTAAATTCTAATTAGTTACCGTAATTACAATACACAAAATATTGGAAAATTTGCCAACCTAAAAGGGCAAGAGGTATTATATTAATCGAATTGAAATAAATCAGACAGGTGGAAAGAATAAATAAAATATTTTGCAGGAAATTAATAATTGTAGGAATAAACATAGGCAATAAATATTAGAAAATTATTATTTAGGCCTTGGGGTATTAAAAATTGAGATATGTTGAGTAAAAATGAAAGTATATATATACATATATATATATATATATATATATATATATATATATATATATATATATATATATATATATATATAAACATATATATATATACATATATATATACTTATATATATATATATGTGTGTGTGTATACATACTATATATATCATACATGCATATAAATATATATTAATATATGCATATAAATATATATTAATATATGTGTATATATATGCATATATAAATATTCAGAGAATATCTCAGTGAATACCTAATATTTCCAAGAATGGTTCTTGAGATAAAATGGAAGATTGTTATTTTCAAAGAAAAATTATTAGAATCCATGAATTATTCTCATCAAATACTGTTTTCTACTCAATTTGAATCCATCACGAAAAGGATGACATGTGTAGCATATAACGACTGTCGACCCACGTTAAAATACACAATAAAGGAAGGCCTACACGCCATATTTGTGGTTTTGTGCTTGTAAACAGAGGAAATGGATAGGGATGTTATTGAAAGACTGATATCGGATATGATAATATAAGGAGACGATAAGTCATTTGTGTATACTTAGGCTATAATTATCCTGTCGGTCAAGGTGTATTAGTCATGCTTGAGCTAACAGCAAGGACCTACGCGAATGTTATGAGAGAATGATAAATTGTATGAATTTTATGGAATAAGATTCCCAATCAATATGAAGGATGCGTTAATCGTTAATAAGAGGGGCATAAATTTAAACAGACTGAACGGAGCTCCCATTTTGGTATTAGATAGCGAACTAGTGTCCGTAGTGATCAGTAGGTAGGCAGGAGGTTTGTCATAATGAAGCATTGATAAAATAAATTCTTAGAAGTAACTCGGGATAAAGAAGTATGGGCTAGAAGTATAAGAATCCCATCATCTCTGGCCCAAAAGGAAAGTAGATGAATGACATTTGAGGCTTTTTAAATTACGCCATAAAGGAGATGGAGAAAATGGGCTTCAAGAAAGTAAAACTCTGGAAGAGAGGAAGTCTTTTCGACTAATACCAGAACGGAAGATAAGAAGAAAGAAGCGCATATTGAGAATAATTGGTAAGCTAAATGCTGCGGTGTTAAGGTGAAAGTTAGGTAGGAGGAGAAAGAACGAGGATGGATAATTCTGAGACATGGAAGGTGGTAGAAAATAAAGAAAGCTCAGAAATCACATCAGTAAAAATAGGTTGACTATTTCCGTGACTTAGGATGCCTTTAATAATGTGTGCCAGTGTTCGGAGAGAGTAAAAAGTTTGATTATGAGAAGTGAGCAAAAATAGAATGCCTAATTTTGCTGAAATTTACTTAATTTCTTAGAATTACAAATATACATTATCAGTTCCATTGGAAGAATACTACACATGATTCCTATAAAATATATGCAGCACAGCGTATGAAATGTCACCTCAATTTCTGGTTAACTCTGGCAAAGAAAACTCGGGTGGTTTCGTAAATAGCACAATTTAGAGCGGAGTGTAAAAATAAAGATTTTTCTGAAATAGAAAAGGAAAGGTAGTTTACACACCTTTATAACAACATTACTGCCGGAAAAGGTCCCAAATACTTTCATACGCAAGCATTAGCAGAACAATATGAAAAACGCGACAAAGACACGCTATCGAAATCTCAACTCCAATGAATATTTCAACACGGTAATAAAAGGCTTTGTTTTCAAAAACTTACTTGAACGAATATGACGATGTGATTTGAAAATAGTCAACTCATGTCATTCAGAGAGAGATGGAGAGGCCATTTTCCCTAATAATTACGGAAAAAAATTTATTTAAAAACAGATTTTGGTGAATCAGCAACGGCATGGCCAGGCAGGACCTCGCGAGATATTTCAATGCACTCAGCGCAATCAGTGCAGAGCCCCCGTAAGGCACACGGGATTTTTTAAAAGAAATAAAATTGGGTCATATATTGTCAGGGGATGTTTTGATAAGCAGACGACTGAGTGACTCAAATCGTGATCACAAACAAATGAACGCCTATTGTTTGTAAAGTGGGAAAGAGGAGGGAGGAAAGCGAGAGCTGCTAATTAGGGAAAACGTAAGAGCAAAGTGCCGTAGCGCGATAAGATATTCACACAATTCCGTCTCTTCGATGGGGTGTACTCTTCATTTTTTTTTAAAAGAAAGGATATTAAATAAAAAAAAACTTTTGATGGCGTTTGGTTCTACGTACGCTTCAAAATTGGGTGTGGGTTGGTTTTCACGTATAAATCGAGAGCAAATGCAGCAGCATGTCGGAATATCCTTGTAATCGTACCTGTAAAAGGCCTTATTTTAAATAAAAGAAAATAAGAATATTAAGGAATATAGTAGGATGGCTTAAGAATTTCCAAACGTAGCATTGTTGTAATCGCAATAGGCCGAGGGGCTATTTTATGAAAATACAAAGAAAAATCAAGCTAAAGAGAAATCATGCTCGTTAATGAATAAGGGAACATTTGTCACGCAGTAATTTTCCATCGTAAAAGGGACAGCAAACACGCCCTAACTGATAAGGGATCTTGTGTTAAATCCATCGGTATTTCCAGCGTATATACATTTCTGCCATTTTATTCATAAATTAGATGCTATATGAAATAAGATAGACGGACAGATAATTAAAAAACAAAGGTATTCTTGACAAACTTCACAGATTGTAATACCTAATTTGGATCCCCATCTCCAGTAAGGCCATCAAACACAATTCTGAATTTTTGAGGAGATGTAAGGATAGTTCAGCATTCACACCACGTGAAAAACCTCTTCATCGCCCTCCAATGCCTGTGAAAGGTTCTAATGCACATAAACCCCTCACCTGAGATCCGTCAGCGGATGACTCTATCTGCCGCATAATGCTGGCTTTAGCCTCTTACCATACTTATCTTGATAGACGATATGACATCCTTTCAGATTTACGAAATATCTCTCTAACACCAAGTTCAAGGATCTGTAAACCCTATTGGGCATAATAGTTCATTTGAGATAAACGACCGAATATTGCTTCATGATCCTGAACTTCTTTATCTATTATGTACCTAGTGTCTTTCAATCGTAGTCTTTCGCTTCTGCTCAGATTCGTTGAAACCATTCTCGTCGGACATAAAACTCGCTTCGTATGTTAGTCACCGAACGCAGCAGAAATGCAAGTAATGCCAGAAGTAAGAAATAATTTTTTTCAGAAAAAAACAAAATTTTTTAATTAGGTCCCTACTGGGTGATAACTTTCCATTCTCTAGTATAGCACATAGATGCAATAAACCGAAGACAAAAAACTTCCATTTGGCCGATATAATGTGTTCATTGTGAAAAACCTTGTTCAAAACGTCCGATATCAAACCGGATACATCTCTTCGATTTATTACTTGTAATAGTCGCCGATACTTACCAATTATGCAAGCAAGTACTGATTACTACACTGAGATAACTCATCAAATAAGTCAACATGTTGACATGCTTTATTCAATCATCCTATTTTTAAAAATCTAAAATATGTTTTTACTTGCAAATATAACCTAGGTGAGGTTTTTCTTTTTTAAGGTAAGTTCTGGATGGGCACAGGTTACACAATGGTTATTGTCCATCAGGACATTCTTGGGATAAATAATTGAAGCTGTTCCCTGTTGCCTTACTCAATAGTGTCTTAATACGATGCCTAAACAGCCGCCTACTAAGGAACACACTGCGGGGAGTACCTTTCGTCTGGATCTTACCATTCGACGTATGGTGAACGCTACCAGGAGCAAATATATTTGTTCCCGCAAGGACAGCTCTAGGGGCTATCAGAAAGCACAAGCCCTTCCACCACGACAACGTAGTATCCCATAGGGAAGGACTATTCCTGAGATTTGGTTATTGAGAATTTGCGTAGTTTCATGAGTTATATGATGAAATAGGAGCATACCAAAGAGTACACATTAGCACTTTTCCAATTAAAGGGGACGTAACATATCAAAACTAGTCGGTAATATTATTTTAATTGGCGGGAATGTTCAATTATTTTATCATTAATACGAGGGTTATTTTATAAGCTACGCCCGTTTGGTATAAAAAATATATTAGTTGTACAATTTTTTATAATTAATTCCCAGCAAATCCACCATATTTTTCTACATAATCACAGTTACCCTTCTTATCATATTGAGTAACGCAGCACCCGATCCCTTGATCCTTCAGTAGAGAAATTTGCTGCCTAGATATTAAGCAAGCTCACAACGGGGGTCTTGGGTGTCCCGACCTCAAATCGTGGTCCATCAAGCCACTGTTTCTGGCGTAAGAAGAAAATAGAGTAGCCAAGTGGAAGGTGGAAACTATAGAATAGGTGACATTAAGGTTTCCGAACAAATTATAAATCTTCTTCTAGGTTCGGGCAGCGTTTTCGTGGAGGATGATTATTCCAGAGGACAGTTTCCCACGCCGTCGAATTAGTATCGCGCGTCTCCAATCGGTGAGCGTTTCGCAGGACAAGTCAGCAGTATTTGCCGTTCCACGTTCCATAAAATTAACCAAAAGAACGCTGTATTCGTCCCAGAAAATGGTAGCCATCATTTTCCGCTGATTCAAGTGGCAGATGAAGCACAGAGGTGCAAGTATGTGCCTGTCCAAAAACGCTTGTGCACTCAACATTATTTACTCCTCGTACTGGTAATTACTTTTAGTTACTTGCCAAACTTCCACATACCCGAGTTTTTCCGTAAAAATCTGGTAAATAGATAAATTTCCAACAAGATGAAACTAATCAGCCAAAAAACTTATTGTCAATCGTCGATCAGATCGCAGTTCTGGGTCCATTTCTTGAACGGTTTGATTGGTCTGGATGCTGGGCCTGCCACTTCGCTCTTCATCATGCACATTTGTGCGGCCAATCCTCGATACTATTTTCTAACCTCTCCTACACTCATTATTCTAGGCCCAGAAATCAGGCACAACTTCTGATTAATTTGGGCACCTGGTGATACTTTTGCACACAAAAATCGCATCATAGCACGCACTTCGCAACACCAGAATCAACGATTTTGCGTACATTGTTATCTCATCATTCACAGACAGGCAAAGGACTACTGGATCAAAACAATGACTTCAGAATGAATCAATAGATGGCGCTGTTCACGTACAGTCTAGGTTTGACCCGCAAATATTTTAATGAAAGAAAATAAGTCTTACTTCTCGATTATGTTTCGTACCTCGTGGTTTAAAACACATTTAATTAGAACGTCCGAGCGTACTGGGCTAGTAAAATTATCTTTTTAACAGACCACATGATTGAAAGAACTTTGGGAGATGCCGCGACAGTAATTCAACTTAGTCATTCGCTAATGTGTATTAAAATGCAACAATATCAGGGCATAAAAATTATTCGGAATTCCAATCAAGTCGAATGATTATTACACTTTGAAATTATTGCACTCTTTAAAAACTCCTGATACTCTCTTCTTTATGCAAGATATAACTTCAGTGGAGATTTAAGATTTAAAAATGATGCTACTTCCCTTGCACAAACCACAGCTCTCTTATCTTCCCGTCGGCGGAATTGGAATTCATATCAGGTTGTAACATATTTCTTAATGTAAACTCCAAGCACCAGCTCTTTGATACTCTCCCTCTAATTTAACTAAATGATCTCTTTCAATTAACGTAGTCCTCCGGAATTTTATGGTTCATGATATAATTTAATTTATGACCCACTTTGTCTGTTTTTTGAGGAAATAATGTTTTAGTTTCCTCAGTACTCACTCCAACATTAAAATGTTCTTTGTTTCATTTAGCAGTTTACAACGTATATTTTTATTAAAAAATAATGCAGAGGGGGACAAAGATCTTTAACATGAAGAGAAGACAGATAGAGCCTCGGTTAAACTTGAATTTTTGCAATATAATTCCATTATTAGGGAACAGTTATACGTGCTACTGCTACCAATAATCGTTACTTATAATTATGAATATTAGCCTCAAAAATCACCAAGGGGTACACGGACATTTAAAACCGAAGCAAATTAATTCACGATACAACCTCGAGTGTCTTCGGTGGAAATGTTTCTCTCACCAGACCAAATAAGTTAGTTACGTTGGCAAAAATTGTTGTACATTTTTCATAAAAGGGTTAGATTATCTTGCTAGAATTGATGAGATGAAAATTTAAAATCGGCTAAAATAAATAAATTTTGGCGAAAGGACAAAATTCTCATAAATACTAGAGATCTCACGTTATCATAAGGTTCATATAAACGTAATACCTTATAATGAAATGGTTATTTAGAAATTTTATCTTGCAATGGTTGGACCTCACTTGAATATTCTGTACGTATTTGAGATCATCAAGAAGTTGGATTAATTGCCTAATTGGATCGCGTTCAGCGTTGAGGAGCTAGATAAGCAAAACGTTATGGCAAACTGAGTAGTGTATCAAAATTGTTACAGGAGCTAGGTTGAGAATCACTTACGTAGCGAAGGTGAAATTGAAGATTAAATAGATTTCTTTAATTGGGTAGATGTCTCTTTAACAGAGGCGTTGAGAATCATAACCCCAATCCACTACGATGTCTGGAATTATAACCCCAATCCACTACGACTTCGGGATCGTGTCAATAAAATTAGAGAGATTATGTGCATAACAGATATATTTAAGATGTCATTTTGTCCACGAATGATTAGGGATCAGAATAACATTGTCCGCCCGCAGTATGGTCATATTTGGGTAAAAATTAGACTGTTGTGTATTCACCACGGACACGCACTCTAGCAGTGACTTGCAGGGAGCTAAAATTTAAAAAATACCATAAACTCAGTAGTCAATCCAAAGGCTGGTTTGGTAGGTGATGTTAGAGGTCACCCAGTACTAAGCCCGACGGCGTGTGAAATTCACACATTAGGGTAAAGGGTCGGTTCCCTTCTCTGTGGCACTAAAATATCAAGGACATAGTATGTTGGAAAAATGCGTGCAGCAAGTATGCTAGACGATATGACTAGTTTTATGAGTGAATCTCCTTAAGTTTTCAATAGAATAGCACAATGTAGTGTATTCTTCTTTGGCCACAATCATTAAGCTTGTGCTCCCTAAGGATTGATGGCACAAAATTATTTTTTTTACGATTAAAATAAATCATACTTTACGGAACTTGCGACGGGCGAATGGAATTATTTCGCCAATCTTACTCTCTATGGCAATTTCTTCCACACAGTTTGCTGCTTACAAATCTATGCATGGAGTTCTATTCAGGAGGCTTGTAACATTCCTCGTCTTAATCTTGCTATCGACCAAAATTAGCCATTATTTCGTAGAGTAACAAATAGAATTCGATTTGCATATTCTTTGGAGTTATTATAAAGATTCTTCACGGTTTTCACTTCAAGCTTCACATCTAAGTTTACTAAAAATATATTCAAGGGTTTAAATAAATCAAAGCCAAGAAACAGTAATAATATAGCACTGCTCTGTGTACGAAGATGAAATTACTGTTTCAAATTTAAACTGACGTAATCAAATCTGTGAATTCCCCAGCTATCAAAATAAATAGAAATACTGAAAAAAATTCATCACTAATATGGCTAAATTTGTAGTAAGCATTTTTCAATCGTAATATTCATTTGAATTTGCTTCCCATGATAACAATTGGGTTGGAATTTTACTAAAGTTCTGTTATCGATTCTATAACACCTTAAGTTATGCGCACTTTTAAATAAAAGTAAACAATTTTAGAAAATGAAGAATCAATGTCATAAACGTGATTCAAACTCGCGAGCATCAGATTACCATTGGGTGTCAACAAAATTCCAATTACCATGGTTGACTGATTCAAATTAGCGTTAATGATCAATTCCCTTAATTAAAAGCAGGATTTTAATGAAATTGCTACAGGTGCTTAGCACAAGCTAGGAGCTTAGCGTAAAGAAATGATAAGGAGATAAATGCATTCATTGATAGCAGTAATGAAGTGAAAATGTTTTTTTATTCGAGATACGTGTACTACCATTATAGAGAGTATACTCATTTAGCATAAAGTTAACTATAATTTTTAAGCGCAAATTAATACGATGTACTAAGCCATTGAATATTCCCTATAAAACATTGAAAAAATATTCAGAATCTTTTACCTTAATACTTAATCGAGTTCTCATTAATTCAAGTGTGAATTTTACTGAAATAATCCGTGGTAAAGTAATAATAAATATTGAAATTAATCTTTCTCAAAAAATATGAATGCATGCATACGAGTATGTGTACATATATATATATATATATATATATATATATATATATATATATATATATATATATACGAGGGTCATCCGGAAAGTAGTACCCGTTCATGCCGCATGAAGTGCTGACGACGCGAGTAGCCGCTGGACGAGGTCAGATAGCTTCAGTGGCTTTTCTGCCTTCTCTGAGCCAAGTTGCGTGACGCTAGCATTGCCTGTGTTGTTTCTGTGATTGTTTACAATGTTTAAAAAAATTGAGAACGCCGCCAGTTGTGAAGTGAGGGCAGTGATTAAATTCCTCAATGCAAGAAACGTTCGCCCATGTGATATTCATCGCCAATTAAAGGAGGTGTATGGAGACAATGTAATGGACGAGTCGTCTGTTCGGCGGTGGTGTCGCAACTTCAACATGGGGAGGGGGAACACACACGACGATGAGCGTTCGGAGAGACCGTCTGTCATTACAGACCAACTGGTGAGCTCAGTTGACGAATTCGTGAGGAACGATCGGCGCGTCACAATTGATGACATCTGTGAGCATTTTCCCAATGTTTCTCGAACAATTGTTCATGAAATTGTTAAACACCATCTGCATTATGCAAAAATTTGTGCAAGATGGGTCCCTCGCGTATCTCAATGAGCTGGCGGCGAAGGACTATGCAGCAGGAATACAGAAACTTGTCACACGTTATGACAAATACCTTAATTTGCTTGGAGATTATGTTGAGAAGTAGTTTAAAGTATCCTCTTTCAAATAAAATTTTTTATGTTTGTTAATATTTACTTTTGTGTCTTTATTTCACGAACGGGTACTACTTTCCGGATGACCCTCGTGTGTGTGTGTGTGTGTGTGTGTATATATATATATATATATATATATATATATATATATATATATATATATATATATATATATATATATATATATATATATATATATATATATATATATATATATATATATATATATATATATATATATATATATATATATATATATATATATATATATATATATATATATATATATATATATATATTTATTTATTTATTTATTTATTTATATGTATAAACACACACACAAGTGTGGTCAGAAAAGTTTCCGACCTCAGAATAAATGTCTTGTATATTTGTTAGATCGGAAACTTAACAGACCACTCATATATACATACATACATATATATATATATATATATATATATATATATATATATACTAGTATTTATTTATGTTTAGCGAGTGAGGGGGCCATGAAACATCCCCTGGTAAGGAGAACAGGCGGCCGAGATATTGCTCTTGCAGGATTTTGCGTGAACAACGGGCGGAATGAGCCGGGGCACTATCCTGTTGAAACCAAAAGGCTTGTGTTGACAGGGATTTCGGGTTTGAATGTATATATGTATATACACACACACGTATATATACAATTATATTATAAATATGGAAGCTATAAAACTGCAATAACTCTTATTATTAAGCGGCACAAAGCATATTTTACGTCAAATGAAGTGCACGAAAGATCCATAACAGATTTGGTTGCAAATGGAATTCGGTACTCGGGCACAAGAAAAAAAAAACAGAAAAGGACGAAGGGATAAAGGAGCAACTCAATTGTGCATTCGACAGAAATTACGTCAAAGTTCTTTTCCGGGTAGGGGATAAAATCCGGTTAGGGCCACCAAGTAGACACGCATCCCAGATGACACACCCACCATCCGATGCCATTAAGTCCCACTTGGGCCACATTACAACAGGCAGCCGCCCGTCCCGGCCCCGATCGCCGGAGGCCATCGCCCACTCCCCCTGGCGCCAAACCCGACGCCATTCCCAAATCGCATTATATCACGAATATTAACAACGGTTGAATCCGGGGAACCGCAGCAGAAAACAAAAGGACCACGTGGGGAAAATTTAAAGTGACGTGTTCGGAACATGCTGCATAAGTCCTGTCCCCAACCCCCACCCCCCGCACGTCCCGCCCCCGTTACTTCACCCTCCTACGTACCTCCGAAAAGACCCATCTCCCTTTACACCGGAGATTCCTTCCCAGCTTCCCACCTTCCCACTATTGCTACCTCAACCAATCGCGAAATAGCTCACTTGAGTGGTCTCCTCATCTAACCCACTCGTATCATTCTCGCAAACCCCAAACGCTCTCGGCGGCAATAAATCAATGTTTGAAATCCACTCGGACAGTCCTCTCCTGAGAAGGTCATTGCTCTACGTTGTGGAAGAAAGATCATTTCAAAACGTTTAGCATCCAACGTCTGATTTGAGGTTTGGGATAACTATCCTCCACCTTCGTATATTATCTTCTAGAAAAGTACAGAAAACTCTTATTGTGGCACAAAACACGTCAATTTATCCTAATTGCCACATGCTGGGCTCAGAAGAGAGACTCCGTCATTGAAGGAAGTTGTTTCAGATGTGACTCATTTCAATTACTTCATATTTTGAGTAAGCAATACTTTCAAATTCCTCACGCAATTTTTAGCAAGCGATCCAAGGTCCGTTACGAAAAGACACTGATCATTTATCAATTAATGCGGAATGTGGACTTCCAAATTGCAAGCTTTCACAATGTGGCGCTACTACCAGTGGCAGTCAATATCTTGTGATTTTACACAAAAGAATATGAAAAACATAAAATTAATTACAATTAAGGAAGAAATACCGCCACCATATTCTGATAAATTATTTCGAAAAAAGCAGCTTGGTAGCATGATACGTAGTGGCTTCAGAAAAGATATATTTAAATGATCGAATAGCTGACTTCATAATGAACAACATGTTTATATCCATATTTCACGTATATTTTCCAAAGTTGGTCTATCCGCCGAGTGAAAATAATAATTACACGTACCTCAATAATCCTATGCACAAATAAACACTGAAAACCAATTATCAAACTTAGGAGAGATATCATTATCATATTGGTAGCTAATTGGGGTATGATTATACAAGAAGCATTTAATGCATATAAATTTTCCGTCACACTAGCTTTGAATGTGAGTCCTCCCGCGACGAAGGACACCCACGTAGCCACAGATGGACAATTTGGAGAAAAGGGACCACAAAGAGCAGCTGGAGCGATTTACTCGCGCTTAATGACCGTCTTTGTTTCACTTTATCAGCCGCACTACGCAATCCAATGGTGCTCGCGGATCCTCCCCCTTCCCATCGCAGATTCCCCCTCCTCTTCGCCGTAGAACTCGCCCACATCCGGAAGCCCCGCTCGACGCACACTCTTCCTCTGTTTTCTTGCCATCTCAAATCTTCCCCCCGGTAATTTCCTCTGCCTCGTCTTTTCTTCGCCCCCTCCCCTTCACCCCCACTCAATCTCATCCCTCCCGTCAAATCCCGCTCAATTATTCATCTCCTCTCTCCCAACCTTCGCCCTCCCACATTTTCAGCGCACGTACGAGCAAATACACACGCTCGCTCTCAATTCCTCTCCTTACCATTCCCTCCCCGCATATCTTCTCCGCGGAAAATTTTCGTTTCCATTTCATTCATCTTTCTCTATGCTAGATCCAAAAAAATGTCCATGCCTCCCACCCTGCCACTCTTGCTCGCGAGTGAATTCTTTCAATTTTCAAGCTCGGAGGCCTATGAAATTGAGAGGTAATGCAATTACGTATATTGAATAAGTTTAACTGTAATTTAGGTATCTGCCTTAGAAGAGGTTCACTAAGCTGGGCTTCTCTTTATTCCGCCAAGAGCCAACATCAAGACGCCAAATGGATGTAAACTGATTAAATACGGTCCCACCATTGCTATTTAGATTGTGATATCAGGGAATGGCGCAAGACTTCAATTATTTTGGCAGAATTCAATCCGATTTTCCATTTTCGTGGGAACTTATCTCCTCTGGGCGTATTTTCAAACTCCATTCCCTTTGTCTCATTTGCATTTTGTTGTGCCGGCGGCAGATTAAACATTCCCTTCTTGCCTTTTTAACGCAGTCTTGTTACTTTTCACAACGCAGAACTTGTCACTTCAACAAGAACAACGGAATACAAGAGCAAGTGTCTTAGCCGCCAATAATGCCTGGGATAAATATCTGAGAGGAGTGTAAGTACTTTCGCGTCAAACTGAGCAAATAACCCCACGGAGTTACACAAATCCGCTCTGAATAAGTGTCATTGTCACCCTCGTGTTCTGATGAATGGCGAATGTTCGGAGTTTATTTTCGTTTTAGGAATAATTATCTACCATTTATATTCAGAACAAAATGATCAAGTAGTCGGCACGGATATAAAAAACAAGCCCACGACTCTTCTAATCAGAGCATGCACTCAACTCCTTAAAATGAAATTTTCATGCAGTTTCCTCTGGAGCTAACAAAAATTAATACGATACAAAAACCTCTTAGTTTGTATTAATTCCGTGATAAACAGTTCAATTCTAGAATTGGTTTTTCCAGGGTCTTGTCCGCAGTTCAAACGTTTCGAAACATTTAAAATCTCACAAAATAAGAATGACTTCGTAATGGAAAGGCTGAATTAAAATATTAATGTCGTATTGTCAATGTTACATAAGGAAAGCATTAGCATCTTTACGTCTACTTGTTCTTTTACGGGGATCGAGATGGTGCGGGGGCTAACGTACTGGCTTCACACCCTGAGGGCGCGGGTTCAAATCCCGGCGGTGTTGAATATTTTTCAGTGGTATCTCGATCCCTACTTGAGGTGCTTTGTGGAGGGCACTTTGAGTGAGTGCGCCGTCCGTCGGATGGGACGTTAACCTGCGGACCCCATGGCGCCTTTCGTAAAGAGTAGGCTAATTCCGACGCCGGGTTTCTCTCCACCCTTCATCCTTTCCTCTCCATCCCCTATGGCGTAAATGACCTCAGCAGTCGGTCGCCTCCCCTAAATACTGCTACTACTTGTTCTTTTACTCTCGTGAATCGTATATAAAAACGATCTCAAAAATCAAAGCACTATAATTTACCGGGCTTCAAAGTCACAATACGTATTATCTAGGTCATTTATTTTTTATCAAACTCATCGTCAGACTGCTTTAGCTAGAATCTCTGAAGTACTCAGGGGAGTGAAACTCTTAAGCACCCACATGCCAGACACAAACCATGGCAGTATTTCCTGGACCGGTCTCTCTCTTTGCCGCATTGCCTGCGCTCCATTCAGCCTAAATTCTCCACCAGCTAAATAGAATACTGAATGGTAAGACAGTATTGGATCTACCAAAAGAATAGTTATATTTTAATTCTGTTACAATGAATAGTTAACCCAGCATAGCTTTTTTCTCTACCAACACTACCTCTCCTGAATGCGTGCCTATTGTCGGAAGTCTTAGAGTTTCATAAATAGTATGAAGTATTATTTGAAGACATCGGTAAATTTAGTCGGGCTTAACTGAAGATCTTTCTTATTAGGAAACTTTAATTTGGTGCAAATGTGCGAAAATCTGACAAGCAGCTGTAGCAAAAGTAAAAATGCTCCTTGAAGCAAAAAGAGGTGTTTTAACCCAACAAACCAAATGGGTATTTCATTCTACTCTTGTTTCCCGTCTTATTTCCGTAACAGATTCCCATTTCAACTGTGAATAGTTTTTTATGCATTTTACAAGCGATTAATTACACTCCTTTCTTTCGCGCTCTATCTCTCTCCCACGTCTCTTCCTCTCACGTCTCTCTCTCCAGTCTCCTCTTGGCAGCTTTGCCATTCATCCACCCTTTACATTTTCCTGCTCACACGCTTTCCCGCTCTCACTCTCCTCACCCTCGCTCTCACTCACTAGGCTCTTCTTCGAGAAACTTGCCCTGCGAATTGAGGAGAACGGCTTTCACGTGCCTCGGATTCTTCATATCGATTCAAGCATGCCTCCACATCACTTTCCCAGTTTGTAGAGCAAGCCGCAAACGGAAGAGCTTAAATCACCTATGCTTAGTTTCTTTTGATTTATATAACAAGTGGTGAATGGTAATGACTGGAGATGTCTCGCATCAAAATTTATCTCCGGATAATATCACACCCATCGAGCATGTCGAATATCAAAATAGATTTTTACGCACATCTCAACGCCATAGACGCCAACTATTAAACTTTCATTAAAAATATAGACAAATGGTTTGTTTTAAAAATTTTCCCTGTGAAAACATACGGAGAATAATCATTAGATTTGATCTGAGTATATTAGAACCACCGTTTTAAGGGAACGCATTTTCGAAAGGTCATTTGCTTTGGCTGTCGCGCTAATAAGGAAGCCATTTCCAACGAATTTGGCGGGCGAGGTAACGTGAAAACTTTAACACTGTATTTGATGATATTATTGCCAAGGAATATTCAACTCATCGTTTCCACTCTTAAATTTGCTAAATATTAATCTATTTATTATATTCGCCAAATAAGAGTTGCGTTGGAATCAAGAAGGAAAAGGTAATGAGGAAAGATAAATAATGCAAGCCCTTGTAACGTGGGTGGGTAAATTAAGGTGCGTAATTGAAGATGGAGGCTAGGTGCCATTAAATGATTGGAAATACTTCAAATATGATCGGTAGATATTGTTGCTAAACACAGACAAAGAGTCATAAATTCGACGAGACAAACATGCTGGCCATTATGTGCGATTGTAATCATACTCGAAGGTAGCGTGGGCAAAATTGGCCTTAGCTCTCTTTGTCTGACGAATGCGACATAATCGGCGAAACGATAACAAATAATTATTTGAGTGTACTTTTAGATTTGTGATCTATATTTCTACTGTGCTATAATGATATATTTAGTTTCGCCGCTCTTCAGCGTATTTTATTAACGATGCAAATGTGGGAGCATGTGTATGTCTATGCCAATACTATTCCTCCCCTTCCTCGTTTGCCTAACATTCTGCCCTCCATCACAGTCTTCAACATGCCACTGCCGAACAATTTCGCCGCTCTTCAGCGTATTTTATTAACGATGCAAGTGTGGGAGAATGTGTATGTCTATGCCAATACTATTCCTCCCCTTCCTCGTTTGCCTAACATTCTGCCCTCCATCACAGTCTTCAACATGCCACTGCCGAACAATTTCCTTCGCATCCATTTTTCCTGTCTCATTATGATTTCTCCAAACAATACCATTTCTTCCATACCTAGCCTCTAATATTGCTTCAAAAAGCATATTTCTGCGCCGGACAACACCACGTTCCGTATCAAACTTCCGACGAGCCTTTGAGAAATCTTTTTTGCCCCGTGCAATTCATCTTCTCATTCCCCTCTCTTTTTCGCATTTTAGCCCAAAATGATTACGATATAGTTAAACCCTTTTAAATTATGTAGTTTATGAGGTCCTATTTTCATCTTTACTTTAGTCTTTCGGTTTCTCAAAAACGGCATATAATTTGCTAAGTTTAAATTAATTCGTTTCTAATAATTTTTGCGCAGACTTCCGAATGAACTCAGCAATGCTTGAAACCACTTAGCCGACCGAAAAACTGAAGCTAGATCATTCGCAAATTTAAATTTTGTTATGAATTTTTTATCAACTTTTATTCCTATCTGCAATTTTTCGTGCGTGTCTCTAACATTTTTCCCCATACACGTTGAAAAGCCTTGCTCCCTTGATAAAGGATACCATTGTCCCCTTTCTAACACGGCCCATTTCAAATACCCTTCACCACTTGCACCTGTGCAGTTTGAGATATAAACAGGTTACAGATAAATATACCATCCCTCCAACGTACTCATATTTCATTCATCACTTTAGTAATTCTATGCTATCCAATTCATTCTGTCAAACCACTTCTCGAAATCTACGAATGCTTTAAGCAGTTCCGCAGGAATGTCGTCTACCCCCACGACCTTATTTCGTTTCATTCCTTTAATGCCCTTTCTACCTCGACATTCAGTATGCCTGGACATAAGCTATCCACATCGACGTCATATCCTCTTTCAATATTTCAGTTTGCTAGCCTAATATCTTTTTCACACAGTCCTTGCATATATTCCTTCATCTATCTTGAATGTTCTCTGGTTAACTTAATATTTTCCCCTACTAATCTTTCACTGCATGTATGGATTTTCCGCTCTTACTTTCTGGTAGTAAATCCTATGGAGGCAGGAAAAGTGGATGAAGGGGGTATTCACCGGCAGTGGGATGTTGAAGACTGTAATTGAGGGGAGAATTTTAGGCAGACGAGGAAAGTGAAGGAACAGGACAGGGATGTTGGACGGGTTGAAGGGAGGAAGAAAGTACTCAGAGATAAAGAGGGATCTGATGTAGAGTAGGATACGGGATTTTGTGTTTTGTTAGGAGTCACAAAATGTTTTATTTAGTAGCTGTGTCCCTCCAAAAACCTACCTAAACCGGTAGATTACCTAACAATAATTTCCAGTGTACTCTACGGTTTATGGTTTCACTTTGTGGAAGTATTTGATACACATGCTAGACTTGAGGCATCATCATGTACACATTGCATTTACTTACAGCTTTGGAATATACAGGTATATACTTGGGAACAGATGGGAGGTGTTGGTCATGTTTGAAGGGTTAGGAATAGTGGGATGTTAAAGGTGGAGTTATCTTGAATTTTTTTTTCCTGACTACATTTTAGAAAAACTTAAAAATGGTATATGCCATGCATGGAAAATTGGTTGTTAGTACGGGTATCCAATATTTTCAGTAACTATCTATGCAAACACGTCTCCATTTTTGTAAAACTAAATGAGAAATTTTTAATTACTACTGGCCCCCAACTGTGATTTTTGAACAGGGAAACAATGAATCTAGCCTTTACAAAAATCTTCTGGGCATATTCATAAGGTCTTATCCTGATTAAGTTGACCAAGGTCATTTAAGATCCTAAGGAAGTAAGATATCTCTAACTATATAACTGATTAATCCGTTGGAAACTTTCTATACCAGCAAATTTTCCGGAAATTTTCTTGCACAGCGTTTGATTACTAGTGGATTTTTTATATTAATACGTCAAAATTGACTTGAAATGGGGAGCTCTAATTGATTATGTGGCTTGGAATATTTTCCCTCGGCCGTTCAATAGGCGAAGTCATTTTGGCTTCCTCGCACTTGAATGTCATTTTTTTGCTCTCCTAAAAACCACATTTCTACACAATATTGCGCTTACCACTTCTTAGGTCAACAAGTTCTTTATTAATTAGTTATTGCAGTAATGATACCTCACCACCATATACCTTCCATAAGCACTCCTTCAACCTCGTCTCGAACCAAGTTATCGAAAAATTATCACCCGAGTCTGCATGACGTTAAATTTTATGAAATAGATGACCTGAGTTATCTTATAGAGTTATCTTGAAACAATATTTTGGAAGTAAATGGTTACTTTATTATTTTTACACCAGTTCCCATAATCTCCCTTTCTGGAGAGTTTAGACAACACCCATCGATAATTTTAGCCTTCACCACACGGAATTCAGGGCGAAATTGTTGTTTCAAACTAATTTGGGCGAAAGCGTCAAACAATCATTTAGTTAAACTGCAATCATTAAAACGAAATCTCACCAGTTATATGCGCTCCTTCGGTGTACACACTACTTAAACATTGAAAGCTTATTGAAAATAGAGAGGCCCGCAGCAGAGAATAAGCGCTATATTTTGGGAAATAAAACATAGTTAGTGTATTTCTCGCAAAGAGAAATGATCGTAAAGCGACAATATCACCAAGCGTATGGCTAAGTTTAAAAGTTTACAAAAATTTATTATTTAAAACAACTTATACACTACCGAAAGACACCTTTTACAAGAAAGCAAAGGAATTCATTGGGATCTATGTATATTTCCAGACGAAAGCTAAGGATTTTTCGTCTGTGAAACAAACACAATTGGTTTAAGTGATTGTGAAAAAAATTTGCACGGATGGTGTCTATTTCCGAGCGTGGCATGGACTCACTCCGGAACGACTGAACTATTGCATGGCATTTCAAACGCAGAACACTCTCTAGAGATGCCAGGGGCACCCTAAAAAATTAAACGGTATATAAAGTTGCATTTTTTATTGGCGCGAGTCGGCGAACGGAAATACGAGCATTTGGTAAGAATGGGCATTTTTTTCTGCCGCTGCAAAAAAATACGGTGGAATTATCGAAATTATTTTTCCTTAGCTTTGTGTGCATCCAACAGATCGATCCATTCTATGCAGCAATGTGAGCAATAAGCAACGATAAGGGCTACTGCGCGTTGTTTCTGTTCTCTACGTGCCTACCTGCACCCAGACGATAAAAAAAAAACGAAATGTTCGAATCGCACACAGCATTTCTGTGATTAATAAAATCTGGTATCGCATTTCCTTGTTATAAATTTCTCCCGATCATCACATAGTTCATAAGAGTTCACTTTGAGAGCGAATTTGGAAAAAAGAAGAAAAACTACATCTACATAATTTTTATCTCGCTTGTTAATATAATTATTGCTCACGTCGCACGTATTTTCAATTTACCGAAATGCTGGCTTTCCACATACCTGTTAGCTGTGGCTTAAAAATTAATTAAAATAACGGCTTTGACGTCACGTCGCACGACAAATAATTTCCATTTTGATCAAAACTTTTTAATTTTGGAAATATTCTACCATCAAAAATTATTCACCTTAGCAAACAAAATCATTTATCACTAGAATACCGACGGAAGCATGGTTTTAAGATCGCACAATTTCCTTTTGCTCAAATATCGTATTTCTTTTAATAGAATTCCTGAAAAAACCTTTACGTCTTTAAATGAATTCACTTTGGGAATGCGCGTCATTAAGTGTTTATTTACACTTCTGGGATTTATAAATGTCAATAAAAGTAAGTTTCGACACATGTTTAACTCTGTGCACTACTTGCTTTGAAATATAAGTAAGATTATTTCTCATTAAAAATCAATTTCGGTGAGTCACAGATTTTTTTACATTTTTCAGTTGCCATTTAATTATCAATTTAAGAAGTAGTTAACATATATGTACGTATCTAGGCAGCACAAAAACTTTCTAAAAAAATAAAATCCATTTTCAGTAATTCGACTTTTCTAAGTTCTCTGTCTGGAACCTTCGCAGAAAATGAGCATCAATAGGATCTATGCACAAAATCTACCCACTTTTGGTGATTCGACAAAGGATTAGTACATGCCGGCAGCGATTACAATTGTGTAGGAAAGCCACTTCACAAGGGATAAAATATAAGGTGATAGCTAAACCAAATTGGATGCCCTCAAACAAAAATCGTTTTCTCTTAAATCATTGAATTACTAGCTAAAGAAAATTCAATGCCATGAAATAAAAATTCCAATCTTACACCAGCCAAAATTTGATAAAAGGAGTGAAAGTTACAATTAATTAAAGAATAATCTAAACAAATCGGAGTTTCCAAGTGCACCATAGGATAAAAGTCACATTTTATTATTCCATAATACATCAAATGGAAGCTCCCCAAAACTAATCGGACACTTAAAGAGTTGGCTGAAAGCTAAGTTATTGTTTAAAGATATGGCTACAAATACTAGAGTTGATAACTTATAACCTTTGAAACTTTTTTCTGTCTACCCTTGGTGTCTCATGACACCAAATCATAAAATGTCTATTGAAGGATAAAAAATCTGTCTAGTATTATGAAACATTCCGGAATTCATAAATAAAAAGGACACAGTACTCTCAGCCATCTTTCCATCACACCTCCTACAATCTTCTTAGGATTGCCACAAGTAAAAAGCCAACATCGATGGGACAGCTAATGGCAATGTTGCATCATTATCCATAAACAAAAAAATATTCTGGAACTTGAATTTATAAGTACAACCTACGGTTAAATATCTACGTTGTCTGGCAAAATTCAGAGTGAGAGTATATAAATATTTCTAGACCCTGATCCTCATTCATAACTCCCTGCCACCGCTAGCAGTTTTAAAACTCTTCCCCTAGTTCGGGTATGGTATCGAATTCATAAGTTATCAGCCACAATTCCCGCAACCACGCGCACTCTGTCGCTCCACATCTTTCTCTCCGTCGACATCAGAAAGCTTGTTGCCATCAACACATCATCTTTTCCTCTCTAACCGTATTTCTCCACGTTCATCATCCCTAGAAACACCCGTTATTCCATCCTACCTTAAGATCCCTCTTATGCCCACATTCATTATAAACAATATGCAAATACAATCAGAGAATGTGTACCTTAAGGTTCTATCGAAGCCTTTCCATGAAAAATTATTATAAAGGCAGTAAAACCTCCCTGTTCTCTGCAAAAACCTACCGACTTCTCTTCGCTTATATTTCAAGAGACGCTCACATTTTCTGTAAAATGGTCATTTCGTCTCCTTCTGCAAACACGGAAGAAGAAAATCCCTCCAGAAAATGCTTCGAAGCTTAAAATAAGTAAACCTCTGGCAGACTTTCTAACTTTCGTTGCGGAGCGACACCACCACGGATCATAGGTCAATTAGTATGGTGTGACCATGGTATGCGTATTTTATTCAGTGAACTCAACAAGAAGATAATGGAACTGCTTTTGGCCAACGCTACAAAATGGAAATTTACTCCAAATACTAATTTACCATTGTAGCATTTTCAGGGAATAATTAATTACTAATTCAATTCAAAATGGTGATACTACAATAAAAATACTAAATTACTCATGTTAATTTTCGTGAACGATTCCTCGGAATGGGGTTGGTGAGTACTTTTCTGCAAGGGAGTTAATACGCATATCATGTTTTTAACAAAAATACTAAACGTGAGCGAAATATCGCACAGAAATATATTTATGCTTGAAGTTTTGGTCACCTTGTTATACAGTGAAACGCATGAAGCAAGGTTCCGCCACTTCAGTAAAAAATTGGTAATACGACCCATTTTTTGGAGCTAATTTGTGGCAGGTAATTTGAAAGAGACGCGATATTGCCATGGCACCCAAGGCTAATTTGGTAATGATAATATCAAAGGACGGAAATACTTTTTCACAATATTCAATTACTCACATCTTTACGTATTTTAAAGCTTTAAACTACAGGATGAGGTATTGCCACTCATCGCAAATCATCGCCACCTTGAAATAACCAAATCTTATTAATAATTTAAGGTGAACACAAAGTTGCACATACTGGTGTCAGTAGATTTCTGCGTAGTTAGTTAGTTTTGCTTTGCAGTTTTCTGAACAAATTTTGCGGGAAATTGACTGATCTAAATAAAAGCACAAGACTAAATGCATATTTGGACATTAAAAAACGTTATTCTTGAGTTAGTAAGAATTAGTCCAGAAAGGATTTCAGCAATTTTATCGCAGTAAAATTAGGTTGTTTCTACGTTGCAAGGTCATGCGTTAGAAGTTGATACTCATAGCAGTATTACGAGATTAATGCTCCGTTTTTACATTTAAAGACATGAATGTTTTCCTATACTCCCAGCAATCATTTTCATTTAAAGGAAAGGGTAAACGACATATTTAATTGCGGGATTTCTAAGCAGAAATTTTAAGGAGTATTAAAGCGGCATTTGGAACAGTCTAGATAAGGCTGATTCTAATAACCGTGGACACCAAAATCATTCAAAGAAATGTATTATAAGAATCGTAAATTGATTCATCAAGCGTTTTCAACGGTCGTGTCTTAATTCAACAATAAGAGGTGGGTGTCTTTTTGTTGTTTACTCTCGCCTCTTTCGCCTTGTTCTTCAACCCCTTCCGGCGATGGTTTTCATTTAGCGAAGAATCCTTGGGTTTGCCGGTGGTTTCTGACCGTTTATCTTATTTACTTTCGCGCGTAAAATAAATATATTACCTGGAAAATGATGACAGCATTAAACAAAAACAGAAAGCCATTCATGCGGGAGAAGTGGATTGGAAAGATCTTGTTGGTAGTTTGCCAATGAGTAATCGCAGATTTCGAGGCGTCTAATGAAAGACTACGCTATGTCGCACTAAAAACATGGTGGATGAATTAGAGATTGTGTACAAATTCTGAGTCGCCATTCAAGAATTAAATGTATGAACTTAAAATACAGAGCATTTGTCTACCTTAGTTGAGCAGTCTTATGCGTTAAATACGTCATTAGGGTACCGATGGATCCTGCAAAGAGGACGAACACATTAGTCATGGTGAAGCAGCTTAGCCGTGTTAAGCATCCTTCCAAAGGAGTTCGTTGAACTTACAAAGAGCATGAAAGCTTTTAGAGACGTAGCAAGAGTGATAACTATCATGGCCAAAACCTTTGGTAAAAATCGCCAACTCTGTCTTTGTTTTGTGAAAGAGAGCCCAGAAGAGTGAACGAGCAAATAAAGCATGAGTTTGAGGAATGAGCTGGAGTAGTGAAACGTTTCTTTGAGGAGCGTGCCTAATGGAGGTGTTGGTCTCACGGTTAAAGTCATTTTCTCATTTTGACACGCATGATCACTCATGATTGTTCACGTTCATATTAAGAAAGGATGATGCCATATTTACTCTGGGTGTGCATGCCATAGATTCTTCAGAGGAGTTACCGATGCAATGACTCGGTAAGATACAAAACTGACTTCCAGACTAATGGTCTTCACTTGCTATTGATGGCTCTAAGTACATTAGAGTGGGAGAAAAAAAGCAATTGGAGATTCAGATCTGCGTGTAAATGAACTTTGGCATTTATTTTGGGAAACGCCAAAACATTTTTTGCTGGTTTACAGACGGACATGGGCGTGGTGGACATTCGAATGGTTATTGACCGGGATTTCTAACAGGCCCGCTTTCAATTGCGGGCGAGGACTCTGGACAGAGTTGAACTTGGATCATACAGAATGATTTCTAGATTTGCAGGGATCCCCTAAATAACAAGGGCGGCAGCAAAGGACCTGGTCTCTCAACCCTGATGCGTGATTTTCAAACACCATTGGGTTTTACACACTGTGCCTTTAACCAATTACACCAACCGGCTCCCTGTTTTTTTATGAAAAAGGATCTAAGTTATTAAATTATATTTTGCGATATCGCGAGAATGCTAATTGAGTGATGGACTCTGATTTTCTAAAATGTTGGTGATATCGTCAACACTCCCATAGATTTTTTTACTAAAATATACGGGGCTGATTTACCAAGAATTAATGCATGTGGAATTTTACTATCATAAAAAAAGTTTTTTAAATAAACTATTATGATAAATTTTGAAAAGCAGATGCTCAAGTCTCCACTTAACCACTGAATTGTTCAATTTGAACTCCTCTATATGGCAAAATTGAATGGAATGAATCTTTTTCAACATTTTTGTCTGGTTCTCCAATAGCTCTGAATTTATAGTCAAAGTAAGCAGTCCACTTCCAACATTAAATAGTTTTAAGAGTATGTCTGTGCACATGTGCTCTCGAATGTTAAAATAACATACAGTGGTAATCCTCAGCTTCCGCGACGTCTCTCTGATGAAGGATCCATACTGATTTCGGGAATTAGCGTCGCGTAGGTGGGTTTTTGGACAACTATTTTACCCCCAGTCCTGGAGGTGTCTTCAGATCGCAGTCACTTCGACCTAAAGACACCTCCAGGACTGGAGGTAAAATAGTTGTCCATCAAACCCACCTACGCAGCGGTAATTCCCGGAATCAGTATGGTCCTTCATTAGTAATACTATTAAAATAATATATGAAGCAGGAACAAACTAAGTGGTGGTTCTTTTGGGTAACTCTTTCAGGACTGCATCGTTCTTCAGAGAGTGAATGAGAAAGCGCACTGTACTTTCATTGATGAAACTCCAATTATAGATTATGCAATCATCTTATTTCATGAAAATCTTACAATAGCAAAGTTTCTTGCATTTTTCTACATTTAAGTTCGTCAACTGTGATCAACATCAATAACAGCCTTCGTCTCTTCGTCTAAGCAGTGCGTGACGCCCTTGGAAATTCATGTTCAGAAGTAACTTATCATAGTCACCCTTAAGTTGAACCAATCTAATTGAATCTCATTACATAGCTTCCGCGTGTGTAGACCGCCCATCAATGCCATTTTTATTATCGAATTGCCTTGGGGAGTCACAGGATCAAGTAATTTCAAAAATCTTCGGGAGAAGGAATACGAGGGGACTAGTGCACTCTTTTCCGTGAGGGAAATCCCGATTAAATGGCGTCAGAGTCGCTAATTGGACACTACGGCACTCGGAATGAGGGAACACTTTGATGCACATTTTGAAATTGAGTTTTTTTCCAAACTCACATCAGTTACTCTAAAAAGGTCAGTCGTATTTCTAAGCTGCGTACTTAACAAGCGTGTTAGAGATATTTTTTTTATTTTCAACGCCACTTTGTTACTCTTCACTCGATGTTCTGAAGCCTTTTCAAATTAGTTATACTGCTCGTAAAGGCATAAAATTTCAGATATTAAAAAAAAATTGAGTATAGAGTTTAAAAGCTCATTTAAAAAATAGAGAAATAAAACTTACATATTCTCACGAGATGAAACTGTCATTTAGAAAATGATGAATGAAAGACCTACCTGAAAAAGGAAACAACAGCATTAGTACATAAACATTAAAACAGCTGAATAAATTTTCTATATTTTTTATTGCTTAATGAATTTGTACGCAACAAAAACATTCCGGTGAATCGAAATATTTTCGAATAGTTTACCATGGCCATACTTGTATGATTAGTGTGAAACACCCATAGTTCGGATATCGGAACACCAGTCACTCAAATTTTGTAATTTTTATGCAACTCATTATGAAAAAACAAACTCCTTAAACATTTTAAATAAAAATACTAATAGTTAATAATTTCAATATCGCAAGTTTTATTGCGAGGGAATAATATTCGGTATATCCATAGGTTAGACGATTTATTATTCTTATCATTGACGTTTCGTGTATTAATATTACGCTGGGTTTGCAGAAGTCCAATGTTGTTATTATAAAATATTTATAACTTTTAACACTGAGCACTGAAATTCTTGCATTTAACTTTGACCTGGGAGATGTAAATAACAGATTTTAAATAAATATGCGAATTTTTTTGTCTCACCATAAACAATTTGAAGGTATACGAGGGAGGTATTGTAAGGCAAAGAAAGGTGAAATTGACATAATTTCGTTTTAACTTTTTCAATGAGATTATACGGACTTTTAATTTATGAAATCATTTAGTGTATATATCGCTAGTTTAGCCTCGAAAGCCCAAGGAGTAACGAACCCTCTGAGAACCAACTTCCATCAAAAGCCTTACGTATATGTCTCCATCGCAACGTATCGTATTGGCTTCGCAAGAGTGACGTTCAGAGTACTGCCTCCGAAATCTTGAAAAGCATTGAATACCTTTGAGAAAACAATTTAATCAAACGCCTGACCTATTTACTGACGGCAATTAGAAGCTGGTAAAATCGCACCCGCAGAAAACCAATCGGGCTTCTTTCGCCCGACATCGGAATCGCCACCACCCCCATTTTCTTCTTCCTTCCCATTCCTGAGCCTCATGGGAAGCGCGACAGGAAGATCCTGATCGTTGTTGGCAACGTTATCCCGGAAATTGCGTTGACAAGCAAAAGTTCTGCGCCCCGCAGGACACCGCCCCTCCTTTCGCTCCTCTCTCCCGCTCCGCGCGACATAACAAGGCGCGCAGGCGAGACATGGGACTCCATGCTCACACGCACAGGGTAACACGCTACAACTTGTAGCGATCCTGATACCCTGGCGAGAGGTACCTCATATCTCACCCGGAATCTATTTCCTCCTTCAACGAGCAACTTCCCTCCGCCGCCGCTCCCCCCCCCCCCCGCGCCTTTCCGAGGAAAGCCATCCATTCGAATGAGACCAAACAACTAGCAGATGCATGAGAAAACCTATTTTTACCTCGAAACGTAATTTTGAGATATTTTCGGATGCATTTACTCCATGGAGCATCGCGTAAACATTTACTTTGGATACTAAAAGCACATAGAACATAATATTTCTAAAGGAAAAAGTTGACTTTGAAAGTTAATCAACAAACAATTCGTAAGTAATTAGTTGAATTGGTCTCTCCATCGCTTCCTTTACTGAATGAAAATTTAAATATCCCCCTTGGTATGATAAGATCTTCAGTATCATTTCAACTAAATGAGGCATCTTCCTCAGCTAATATTCTTATTCTAAAATATTCTGAAATTTATATTTCATATATAAGGGAGCTTAATTTGGCAATGTTGATTACTTAGGCACTCTTGAATCCGGCATCCAAAGTTTATTGAAAGCATTGGAAATTTCATTATGCATATTAATGACATAATGGGTTGTGTGACAGCACTATCAAAGAACAACTTACGCTCAAGTTCGACCTATCTACATAGCCGGATGTAAAGTCATAACTTACGGCGAAATCATGAATTCTTCTTTTCATGAATATTTGGCTTGAATATTTCGGAAAAACAGAAAAGAATTCATGTACATGGCAATTTTATCATCGAATAGGTTATAAATGAGAGTCATATGCATTTTAACATCTTAACGTAATCCTGAGTCGTAGAACTGAGTTATCAGTTTACTTCCATCTCAAGTGGGACAAAAACCATGAATTAATAAAATCTGATACACGCATGTTACCGAGTAAATATTTACTTATAGTGGATATTCTGTGCACTGGTTCCACATTTTAGATCGAAACGGCTTCAAAAACTATAATTATCTGGCATTAAGTAAAAATATAACGCTGTATTAATGAAAACTGAACAGTCACATTATCTTAGCTTTACATTGAATTCAACCACATTTTGTATGTTCTCCAGTTCATTTAGGCATAAGATCAGGAAAATTATGGAAAATTTTCATTTTAAGGAAAGCGCTAAAACGGATGCTAAAAAGCATTCTTTGTATTTTGTTTTTCTTGGGCTAACGATCCAGTTTTTTCATGTATCCAAGGTTAAATTAATTTCTACCCAGATGAACATCATAATTAACGCAAAAATACCCATAAAACTTAATCCTTTCTTCTGTGAACTCTGAACTTTTGAAGAAGAATCACACTAGAGAAGAAATTCCTAGGTCAACGCTCCTGTTCTAAATCAAAGAATCATTCTCATCTCCAGAGAATACTTAATGTCCGAGGTGTAGATCCTGTTCTTGCCATTCATTATACAGAGACCCCATTCCACATCACAAAATTGAATGCGATGCAATGGGCCGGCGATAGGAGTTTGCTAGAAGGGGTCAACGGAACTAACGAACTGCCATCAATTAATTCGGCCGCACTCGTGGACACGGTCCACTTCGAGGAAAAATCACACAGCACTCAGTTTTTTTGAGACTTAATGAGTAACTTTTAGCAAATGTAAAATTTTTGCTCTTCATAATTGCCCACTACAGACCCCAAACGGTATAATAATGAGAGATGAAGCTGTTAACAGAGCACTCCAGGTGAAATGAAGTGCACCGAATTAGCTCCATAAAGTTGCGATTTTCAGAATGAGAAGATGCATTTAAAAAGAATGGCAACAAAGGCATGCATCCCTTGGCAGCAAAGAATGTCAATAGAGTAATAAAAATATTGCCAAAGGGTTTAATTTACAGTATTGAACTTTTAAATTGTCCTTTATTTCCAGACAACAAAAACAAACAACTCTAAAAAGTAGAATAAAATCCAAGAGGATCTCACGTTAATCGGTAACATAATAAGAATCCACTGACACTGTAAAGGTGAAAAGTGACGTTCATCGACTCTGTGTGATCAAATAGAGTTAACTGATTTGAGGTTAATTTCTTCCTCGCATTGATACGAAGGAGGCTCCATTCTTCAGATTCTCCATTAATCCCGATAGGCACCTCAGACTTCACAAAAAGTGTAAAAGGAGGCAATTTTTATCAGGGCAGGCCTGTGAGCTGTACTTTCATGGCTTTGAGTCACTCTCACCAGACTTAAGTGACTGGAAAACGAAAAAATATCCTTAATTACTAATTTGCATATATAGTATGCACGTATGCCTCTAAAAAACGCAGCACGTAGCTAATTAAAATAAGCGTAAATATTAACGCCGCTTTTTTAATAAAATTCGTATTACAATCAAATTACTAGAGTATTTTTATGGTATAAAATAATATTCAAATAATATTTAAAGGTTTACCTTTTGATGTAAATCAGGTTATTTTTTAATAGACTCAATGAATTATGTCTAATTTCCACGGCGAGAGAGAGCAATGACAAATAACCATAAATGGACCCCTTAATACTGTCAGCCATATAATACCGTACCGTAAACTGCCAGCTCAATGTAGGTGATCCGAATTATTGGGCTATAAATAGTTCATAAAATTATTCATTTATAATATATTACCTTTCAAGCTTAGGCCCTGTGTGCATATTTGTCTAGAGTTTCGCAATATATTTATTTATTGAGGTATGCGTTTTATATAATGGCTTTAATGGTCGACTGGCCAGATATACGGCCAGGAAAAAGTTTACCTACGCCAGTTCTAATTTGTATTTTTTACTTTATTGTTGAAAAAGTACTAAACTCAACAAAATAGCTCTTTCAATACTGGTGGTTCTGGTCCCTTCGTACATTAAAATTTCAATGGGTATTTTATGTTTCGCTTAAAGTAACTCAGATACTCTATCAACCTTTATTAATAATGCCCATACCGCAAAATATATTAAAGCTATTTCATAAAATTGCTGAGAATCTAATAACCGGGGATTGACGTATGAATCGGAGAATCAAAAGAGTCGAAGGTGAAGTAAAAGCTCCAAATAAAATAGAGTAAGTCCGAATTTACAGTTAATATGCGATGCACCGCACTTTTTGAAATGCCTGCCATGTCTGCTCGCTCGCGCACTTTCAGTCACCCAGGATCACTCTGTGGATTTTCTTCACCGTTTCTGGAGTCGTCACTTCATTTGTTCGACCAATGCGATGGTCGTCTTGACAGCTCGTAGCGGCCTCGTTTAAACTCTGCTACCCAATATTTGATTGTTGTAAACGAAGGAGCAGATTCACCCAGAGTAGAATCCAGTTCAGCTTTTATATTGGTTGGGCTGAGGCCTTTAAAATAAAAGTATTGTGTCACATAACGATGACCAATTTTCTCCATTTTCACAAATTCCTTGAAAACGTCCACCCTTGATTGCTGCCAAACAAATGCTAAACCACGTGGCGTCTTCAAACTTAAAATATATGCTTAATAGATTGCATGCCTTCTAATACAGTGATATTTATTAAGTGTCTACCGACATCTCTGGGTCAGACCGGGTACTCATGGAACCATCCTCGTAGTTTATGAAGCTAACATTAAAAGTTTTAATGAGATGGTAACTGTGTCATCAAAATCTTCCTGCATAACATTTTGTCAACATGCTTGTCTATCGAATGCGGCAACAGCCGACAACCAGCGAATGACAAGGAAGTCTTCTCCATGGATCTCAATGAGTATAGTTTGCTGAACGGCAGATCCCATCCACTTTAGGGCACGATTTGGAAGTACTTTGAAGAAATGATATCCTTTTTCCTATCGACTCAGAATTCATGCGTGAAATAAGTTATAAACAATAAAGTCGCCCATGTTATTAACTACACTTATTAAGGTAAAGTATAACAGTTTCAACTTGATGGGAAATTAACGTATAGATTTTTATAATCAGCGTTAAAATGGAATGGTTAAGTGTGAAAAATGAGAGACGGTTATTAATAACAGAAATGCGAAGATAAATTACTGCTGATGAAAGGTACCAGGAGCGCGTAGCCAACATTTGCACGTGAGGGGTGATTGAAGCTTAAGATCTGTGTAAATTCTTTTCAAAACGGAAAGCTCACAGGGAACGTTCCGAGGCAATACATCCCGATGAAGGTATCAAAAAAGGAAAATACGAGAGGAACTAGCTTCTTAAAGTTAATATTTAATAATGGTATAATTGCATGTATCAAATATATATGGTAAGATAGTTTTGGGGTCATTTTTATCTTAGAGGGTCAAAACTTTTTCCCTGCTATAGGCATACAAAACTTAAAACATTACACGTTGGCCTTATATCATTCGGGATTGAAACACAAACTTCAGCGTGTGTTAAACCGAAAGGGAACGATATGTTAATAAATGAAGATACGGGCTGAGACGAGAGCGGGTATATGAAACGCAGCATTGAAATACTCCATTTTAAACTACTACTGCGAATGTTGAGTGTAGAAGTACGTAAGTATTCACATGTAAGGACATAACCAATAATTAGTAACTATGAGTCAAGAAAACAGAAATGAGCATTATAGAGTATCACGTAGATTAAAAATAACATTACTATAATAGAGAGCTGCATACACCAAAAGCACTCATCTCAGTCTTTTTCTTGAAGGATTCTATATAATAAAGACCAAAATTTGATGATTATTTCGATTTTTCCAAAACATTGATCCCATAAAATATTTTCAAAATGTACGTAAAAAGGCAAAATGAATAAAACGTATTGAACCACGAAATCATCTCCGAGAAATATTTAATCCGCTATCGCAGTAGGAAGAAGTATTCACTGTAACGGTATTCCTTAATTGCCCTAGAAATGGGTTTTCGTCCAGTGATAATTTCAATAAAAATGTTTCAAAGTCAGCTTCAGCCGCGTTCATGCCACCGTTAACTTCCTCGCACCTTCCCTCATAAACGTAAATGTTAGCGCCAAGGAATCCACGCAGGAGGAGAGAGAGGGGGGGAAAAGACATTAGAGGATAAATGAATACAAAGAGTCACCTTAAGAAGTAGAAGAGGTAGGGTAATGGGCGCAGACTCGCAAATCACTTAAGAAAGGGAAAGACGAGAAAAGAAAGGCAAATTTAGAGCGGGCGTGGGATTTTCTTCCTCACATGAGCAAAGGGAGGCCATCCGGGGCCACCGCACCCGCGCCCAAGCCGAGCGAACATCCCATCGCGTGTGATCACTTGCCGCGGAGAGGAGCGTGCGGGAAACACGCCGCACTCCATCGCATACAAAAAGAAGGCCGAGTGATCTCGGAAGACCATTTACGAACACGGAAAGCGTGTCACGCACGTGTTTAACACCGTTTCGCTAAGCAATATCCAGTTGATGCGAGCGAATGGGAAAGGTTCCTTAAAAGGAGTGTTTGCAGTGCACTCCGCGTAATCACCAAATACATTAAACTCACTATAGGAAGGCTGGCTATACGTAGAGCAGTAGTGTATTGACGATCAATTCCAAGCCATCCCAGCCTTTATATCTCATTACCCAAGCAAGTATTTTTTTGCTGATGTAATTCTCGGAGCGAAAATATCCAGGAGCTTACTGGGGAGCAGGTCGGTAAAATCGAGGTTCCTCCTGCTAAATTGCACTCGCCGCACGGGAAATGCTTCTCGGAATGCAAAATACTGTGATGAGCCCTGAATGACGGACACCTGAAGAGCACCGAGACACCCGTAAAAGAGGGACATAAGCCTATGGTGGGAGTATGTTCAAAGTTCACAACCAATGGGCTGACTAGGATAATCAGTAATAACAGTATTTTGGTTTTACAGGGTGTGTATTAAAAGTACTGGCAACAATTTTTTTCCTGACCTGTGCGTTAAGTCTTGAATTCAGACCGTCGGTTAGTTGTGCGCATGATCACAGATCGTATTGGCATTGATAAGATGACAGTGTCCACAATTATTACTGAACTTTTGGCAATGCGAAAGATCTGTTCTAACCTCGTTCTTCCGAAGGTCTTGACGGGCAACCAAGAGCAGAGCCGTGCGTAGAACAGAGCCGTTCAGAGTGTCTGCTTGCGGAGACCCTCTGTAACGCGACGTGACAATTCCCCAACCCCCTCACAGTTTCGACTCAGCATCAGCAGACTATTTCCTATTCAAAAAAGTGAAACCCTCCCTAAAGGAATACCACCATGGAACCCTAAGTGCCGCCACAAAATCTTGCACGCTTGTACCCTTGAGGACCTTCCGGAATCCACCTATTTTATTTTATTCATCCTAAAATCAAATCTCATCGAGAATAGATGTCACTCCTCAATTAGAGTTTCTTATTATATATATAAATTATATTTCTTTGGTGAAGCCTAATTAACTCAATCTTAAAGATTTGAATTGACACATAATTACCGCTACTTTTTATCTTCCCTTCAGTTTGTTGTGCATGAATATAATATTTTCAGGAAGTGCTCTTTTCTCCCAGAACAAAAGAACTTTGTTCAGGTGGCACGCCAGCTAGACTCAGTAAACTTATCATCGTGCACAGGTTCCCAAGAGAAAATCACCAGAAGAATGCGCAAACACCCAGATTCCATCTTCTGAGTTGATGCACTTACTTGTCCATCACAGCAGCGGTGTGATGGACGCAAATTGATCAGATATTTCCCAAATTGCTATTGGCAACAACGTCAATGCCTCCAAATCGGGTCTTGAGTAATTTTATCTATAAATACGAAAATCAAAATAGTTTTCCGGCTCAAAATCCTTCCGTGTTTTCTCAACCACTGATTTATTGGCTAGCTGAAGTCTGCAATTTCATATTCAAGTATGTCAAATAGCAATATTAAAACTATGAAAAAAGTTAAACTACAAATAATTACGTAATTTATTTGCAATACTATCCGTTTTGTCGCACAAGCAACAGCACAAGGCATGTATCTCGATCGCCTACTTAAGTCTTCTATATAAAAAAATTGCTCGTAGCGATAAAAAATATTTGTGAGAGATCTCCGGTTTCTTCTCCCTTCAATACCCTTTGGTTATATGTACACAACCCCTTTGCATGCCGGCATGGAATTCGGCCTCGGCCAAGAAGAAAAGAAAAAAACTAAGAGTCAATATTTTTATTTACCATGTGAACTTAAGAATGAAATTCTAAAAATCATTCTCGATAACCAATTTCACTCGGGATGAGATAATACACCTTAAGATAAAATATTTCCCCATCAAATAAATGCTCTTTCCATCAGGCAGATTAAAAACTGACAAAATTATATCTGCTTTATTTATTACAAATTGTTTCATATTGTTGGAAGAGGGATTTATTGATTTCGTTTATCGGGCGATCATACGATAAACGAGCATACCAAACTGTAGACCTACCAAGTTGATAACAGAGACGGGGTTAAATCGCAAATTTTCCACTTTTCCAACAGCTTGAAAACATGCTCCTTGCCCTGCTCGGGCAATTGCAATTTTTTTGTTAATAGGCCTAAAATAATAAGAGAAACAATATTATTTAACTTCCTAAGAAATACTAAGAAATGATATGAAGTACTTGAAGCCACGTTTAACTGAAAATCAGTGAGAAAAAATTAGCTAAGGTGTTTGCTTGGCTTTGTGTATGTTACGGCTTGAATGATGCTGACCAAATAAATTATATGTTCTCATGGTTTATCAGAATACAATATGAACTCCAACTCAGCATCCTTCGGTATGCTATAAGAGGTGCATATCTTTTTACAATGCGAACATCATAATGCGATATGATAATATTTTCTGGATGTCTTAGTTTAAAATTTCCAGATTTCTACCTTTTAAGTTATCCAGCGAATGTTATGGCAAATATACAGCTTTGTTAAATCGACTAAATTTTTATTTTGCGCGTAAACCAACAATTGTTTACATTTGAACATGCAACACTTTAGTTCTTACCCAAAAAGCTGCTTTTCTTCAACCGATTACTATATTGATACGAATTCAATTTCAAGATATATCTTATAATAACGCATGCCTATACATATGTTTTTATACTTGAACTATGCAAAAAAAACGCAGCAAATTTGGAATTTATTTATTCTGATCGACTGCTAAACGTGTACCGAAATTCTTCACAGCGTATTTTAACATATTTAAGACACCGCAGATTGTTGCAATGTCGAGCTAAAATATTGAGTAAATGCCCGTGATACAAAATTAATCAAATGAAAAATGAGTAATAAATAAAATTCAAACAAATATGCACCTTGCTACCCACGGAAACAATAAAAAAATGCAATCCAATAAAGCTTAAGGGCTCCAGAATTACGCAAGAGTGCGGTGAACGAACCCTTCAGGGAATATCAAAATTCCAGAAAACCCTTCCACGCTCCCGCAACTTACTCCACCCCCCCCCCCGGTCCCCCGGTAGTTTGGCCCTTCTTTTCTCTCCCTCCAGACCCAAAATACAAAAACCCCTCCGCTCAACACGAGAGAGGGTATGCGCGGTGGGAGAAATCCCCAAGAAATTGAGGGAAAGGAGATGCAAGACGCCAGGCGTCTCGAAAAGCGAGGAGGAGGCATCCTTCCTCGAGTCGGTTGGACAAAATGGGTGGACGGATAAAGAAATTCCACTAAATAAACCGAGGAGACGGAAAAGAAAATTATGATTAATCTGAAGTGCCTAAGTGGATTAAGCGGCACGACGAAAAGGCAGCCAGCAACCACGGGCAAAGATGGAAGGGAGTACGCAGGGATTCGTACGATATAATTTCACGAAGTAAAAGACTCATGGCGGACTGGCGGGTTGGCTGAGATATGGAGGACTGGAACGATAAATAAATAGCCTGAAATTAAGTAGTGACTACGGGCAGAAAAAAGTTGCATCACTAAAATTTAGGAAGCAATATAATTCTCGTTTCAGATTTAGAAAATTATGACCTGTTGGAAGTTTCAAACTCGTGGCAGAGTAATAATAATCCAACCGATCAGACTAATTTCATGATTATTTATTTGTGTACCAAACATTCATGATATCAATACTTAAGAAATATATTTATGACTCACTTTCTTCGTTCATTCTTAAATTAATATATTCCCAAAATTTTTGCATAATAATTTCTTTCATGTGATCATTCCAGGCAGTTGCATTTCTCTATGTTACTTCCAGCAAATACGAGTTGCATCTACGAGTGGGCTTAAAGGAATTGAGGAACATACTCAGTTAAAGAGTACCTAAGACATGCTGATATTTCGTCACGATTAAATTTTCTTTTCCTTGTACCAGTAAATATTATCCCAACTAAAATACCCTTATGAGTGAAGTTGTGTGTGGCACAAAATTGCACTAAAATAACCTAAGTAAGTACAAAACTAATACTAACAAAAATTTGAATAAATCTCCTTTGTGAGTTCCCTCCCTTCGTACTACAACCTTGGTGTGGTGGAAGTCTTGTGCGTTGTGACGACACCTAAAGCTACGATGGCAAGTTTGCGGATGATCAAGCTTTAGCGAGCCATTAGCCCAAGATTTTACGCTCATTTCCAAAGACATTAAAAATCTTTATGATAGCAATGGGGTGAGATAAATGAACAAGACAAAAATATTGTTTTCGAGCAAGAGGAAAGCTAAGTTAATCGTAGCCAAAATAGGTGGGCAAAAACTAGAACTGGTGGCACATTTACCTATTTTGGTAGCATTATGGACGAAGAGAGTGAAGGTGATATGGACCGATGAGTTAAGGGTGAAAGAAAGCATGAAAAATTGAGCCTTGGTTTAATTTAATTTGGATAGTTTATGGGTCTCATAGACGAGGCTAAGAACTGTTTCTATGGTTAGTATGAGTATCCATCGCAAACTTACCTTAAACAGTAGTATTTCAAATAATAATGAAATACACCCTCTTTAGTAAACTAAATGTAACATAATAAGGCATGCGTTAGTGTTGGTTTGGCACCGGGAAATATGTCGAATTATTTTCTGACAGACTATATTTATGAAAATGCTTTCGTATGAATTATTTTTCTTACAACTCTGAACCCTAAAATTTGTAACGAAATGTCTTCAAACTTTCATATTAAACACAGACGTAATGAAATATTAACTAGATATTATACCCTTGGCGTTTCTTATGGTGTCACCTAGGTCTCATTTTAAAATGCAAATAAGCTATAGCACAAACCTATAATCCGATGTTTAGTTTTTAGTTCAAAATTATATAATAAAAATTTTATACGAACTGGTTAAAATATTTCAAAATATACTGTTTGTCTCAAATAGTGTATCGCAAGATTCTACGATTACAAAGTCACGCAACGCATAAAATAAATTCCATTGGAGTTATTTATTTATTTTCCTGTCATCAATTTCTGCAAGCTGAAATAGCTGTTAAAAAATTATGATTTAGTAACCATGGACTGGTCTATAGTGAATTCTTTCACACAAAGGATTTAATTAAAATAATTTTGGTAAATTGTGCTAAGGTTTCGAATATTTTGTGCAGTGAAGTTTTTGATAGACTCGAGATTAACATGCGGGGGCCCTCAATTCCACTGGCGGGGTAACATTTGTTTAAACCGGCCCTGGTGCTACAAATATGAAACCCCATTTGTCATACTTCGAAAATCTATGAACGAGGATTATATTTCATCTTACAGTTAAGTATAGCGGACATTTTTTGCCCGCAGTTGTTACTTTATTTCGAAATTCTATCCCCCTCTGCCTTTGCAACTCTCTCCCTTGACTGCTCACGGCCATCTGATCGCCCCGCTTTATCGATACCAAAATAAATTAACGAACTCTCTCTGGTACCAAAAGTTTAGAAACTTCGACTTCTTGCCTAAACATACCTTTCAGGGTTTGGTATATCATGTTTCATTTTCTAGTTATGTGGCATGTAAATAACCTTTCATGTGAATTTTAAAAGACAAATTTGCAATAATTATATCTCCGAATCTATGAGTAATTACCAATAATTATTGGGTATTAAAGTAATTCATAAAATTCCATATATATATATATATATATATATATATATATATATATATATATATATATATATATATATATATAAGAAAATTATAGCTACAACATGATCATAATAATGAATCACTTTTTTAATTTAAAATGCTCATAAATTTCCATAACATTGATTAGTCTTTTTGTACTCTCAAATTTGAAGTGCTGCCCTATTTTCTGAGATGCCTAACAAATTTTAGGTCTTTTGATCAGCAACCCGAAATCGAGGACAATTTAATTTCCCTCAAAACTTCCCTCTGAAGTTATCAATCATTTGGGTTTCAAGCAATTATACGCAAAAGTTTACTCATTCAAAATAATTTCCAAACGCTAGGGGGAAAGGTATGACCTAAAACTATTTACAATATATACATGACAATGTTAAATGGTTCAAAATACATTGCTCTTTCCTCCAAAATTTTAATGTATTTGATGTTTTGAGGAAAAAATCGATGCAATAATAAATGATACTCGTTGGAGTTCAACGCCCTCAATGGTCCATTTGGGCAAATTATCATTTGACCTCTCAATCATAATTAATGCTTTTATTACAGTTCGTTACGTCAAAATTAGTTTCATAAATATCGTGTCAATAAAATATCAATGACAATGAAACGTACACGTCTGTACCCACAAGCAAGGGCGGACTGATGAAATCAGAGAAATAGAAATAGAGAAATGGGTATAAGACCTCGGAAAACATATTTCCGTTTATTTCTATGAAATAATTTTTTCATTAATGATAAGCGCATGCTATGTGATATTTCAGGCATTAGGCCTGCCTGGGGAACCACAGGCGGCCAAGGGTCCCCTCCCCCTAATGTGTAGATTTTTACATACAGATATGTTACCATACATACCTGTATGTTACCCCCCCCCCGCCAACTCCGCCCTGATGTGTGAATGTCACGAACTCCGTTTAAGGCCTGGTAAGAGGTTAGCTTTACCCTTATGCATTAAACCAACGCACGGTTCGATTAACGTGTTTGGCATATGCTTATCATGTCACGAAAGGAAAAATAAAAGGCACTATTATACTTGCTAATATTTAAGCAACCCCTATCCCTATCAACAATACATTTGAAAAGACGTGCGTGTTTGAGTTCACTGATCAATCCAATTTCAATTCTAATCTCTAATCATATTTTACTCTTTCAGGACAGAAAGCGATGGAAATCCTCCCAATAGACCCAATATTCACGCCGAGCATAGTGGTTTTTATTTCCGCCTCTTACCGTGATCGACATGCATTCTCAACACACATACCCGTGGCCGGATAAGAAACTCGAGATCTCTTTAAACTCTAGCTGGTGAGGTCTTCTTACAAAACAGCTCCACTCGGTGCTACAAAGTTTTGGTTATTGGATTCTTAAAAGATCGTGTTCCAATGGAAACAACCAGAGATCGAATTCACGTAAAGTGAGGGGAAAATGAGGAAATTGAGTGATTTCCCTGGGAAAGGAGGAAACTTGAAAGGGATATTCTTGCCGTTTCTGAGAGAACTAGAATGGTCAAATAACGGACAACACAGAAACGAAAGATTCTTTGAGTAAAATAAAAGAACTGCCTTACAAGAGTAAGCGAACTGTAAGGATAAGGTGAGAAATGGAAAGTGAAAAATACTCGAGATGAAAACATAAGGCTCCCTTAGCGTCTTCCACCTCCTCTTTTCCTCAACCTTCGTGACGATAAAGCACATTTCGCTGAAATACTGCTTGGTCTCTTCGCCTTCTCTCTCCTTCCTTCCGCCGTATCGAGCAATGCGAGTGAGTGAGGCGCACTAAAAAGTATGCCATCGACCATGGACGGTCGCTGGCATAAAAAAAGGAACTGCCGAGGGGAGGAGGGTGCGGTGGGTTGGGGCACAAGGCAAGCACCCCTTCAACCTGCAGACACATACATCCTGAAGCGCGATAGTTTGACGGCGGTAGTCCGGCCATCACCAGGGCATCGTTAAACGATAGATAGTAAAAAAAACACTGGAATCGAGAATGAAATGGGTGAATGTCGGAGGCAACTGGAGGCGAAACGGGCCGAGAAGGAACGAACGTGGATGAAGATAAATGGATGGAGATGGAGCATAGACTACGCGAAAAGACACAAAATGGAATAGAAAAACAAACCACAATTTAAGTACGAAATCCTTTAGTCGGTAGCATGGAAAGCATTTGCGACTGAATTAGTTTCCCAGTAAAACTTTTCGTACGTGGCTTTAAAAACTTCAGTGAATATATTTTATTTTTCACATATTATTTGAACTATCAAATGGCACGAATAAATTATGATGATGGGTAATATTCATTCTACAAAGTACTTATGCAATATTGGATAACTTAGGCAACACTAGGAAAAGAACTCTCCTCTGAATGGGTGAAATTCACACGCTGCGTGGGGTTCAGTGCGAGAGGAGTTTTTGACTATCTAGGGTTGATTACTACCGTGGTCGTTATTTTGAATGAAACCTTAGGAACAAAATAATGGCGTTTTTTCTTAATTTCGATCTAATTTGCTTTTAATAAATTGAATTCTACACTGGAAAATTGAAATTCTTAACGAATATTAGAGGGATGAAAATGAAAAGCGATTTGTTCCTCTGACAGGAATTTTATTTTGAAAATGATTTAATGAATAAAATTAAATTGAGCGCCATTATATATCTACAGGTACACAAGCGTATTTATTCTCACTGAAAGTTTAAGTGTCAGTGTATCGATTGCTTATTTTGGCTGAGGACAGCGTAATAATATGTATCAGAATAATTGGTTAAACGAAGGCTGTTTCGTGATCCCATAGAAATAATAATATTTCCTTCGAACATACCCCTTCGTGGTCTGTGACCTTAAGGTGCTGGAAGGGATTGAGCGCTCCATTGTCTACTAGAGTTTCATTGGCGGTACCAATGATGACTGCCGTAAGTAGGGTCACCCATGCCAGCAGGCGAATAAGAGAATAGGGAAATGGATCGAGATGATGCGGTGGCTATCGTACAGGTCCCCCCCCCCAGAGGGCCCGGGTTCGAATCCGGGTGGCGTCGAATGTTTTTAAGTGGTACCTCGATTCCTACTTGAGGTGCTTTGTGGAGGGCATTTTGAGTGAGTACGCAGTCCGTCGGATGGGACGTTAAGCTGCGGACTCCTTGGCACCTTTCGTTAAGAGCAGGCTAAATCCGACGCCGGGTTCCTATCAAACCTTCATCCTTTCCTGCCCATCCCTAACGGAGCAAATTGCCTTAGCTGTCAGTCGCCTTTCCTAAATATTACTACTACTACTACTAGGAGAAGAAGGGGAGCCAGACGAACGGTGGTACACGCAGCATCTGTTCCACAGTGAGGTGTCTGACACCAGGGGGACGTCATTTTAGTTAAGATGCCACGTTAAAAACAATATTGAGAAAGGCACCGGGAAACCATTGCAATTATCATTCCCATTAAATATACGAACGAAATCATAGAAATTATAACTCCTATGGGACTCCGCTCACTGTGTGGGTGTCGTACCCGGCAGGCGAGGGAGGAAAATACGCGGTTGTCTCTGCACGAAATTCCTGCGCAAAAAAGCTGAAAGCAAAGGAAAAGAACTGAAAAAAAGCAGAAACGTTTAGAAAAAGAACATTGAATGCCAAACGATAATGAAGACAAGGAATATAAAAATATTTGGAAATAAATTAAGGAAGAGGGTATGGATATATTAGGTTTGCGTGAGGTGGAATGGGGAGACAGCTGGCGTTGGTAGAGTGAGAGTTACAGAGTAATTTACAGAGAGAGGAGAATATTCAAAGTGGAGCGGCCGTAATATTGAGTATGAAACGGGGAAGAAGAGTAGTGAATGTAGAGTGAGTGATAAAATTCTATCGGTGGAGATAAAATCAGGTCCAATCAATCAATCCGATCCTTGTCACCGGTACCTTTCAACATATATGCACAGGAAATTTTAAGGGTAGCATGGGAAGGGTTGGAGCTGGGAATAAAAGTGGACATCGAGATGATTAAGTCAGATATGCAGATGATTACGCAATGGTGAGTCCGAGAGACTTGGAATTGCAGCTATTACTGAGTGCCTCACAGGGACAATTTGAGAGGCATGGAGGAAGGATTAACCACGAGACAATAAAAGCAATGATTTTCGAGATGATAGAGGGATAATTTAAATTTAAAGTACGAGTAAATACGTAAAATAGAGTGAGTGGAGTGGCCCATGTACTTGGGTAGCACGATTGCGTATTTTACAGAAAAAGGGGCATTGCGGTGGGAACGTCAGTAGAAAGAGTGAGTGTGTTACAAAATGACATATTTACCATAGAAAGAGAACTGATGACGGGTACACGTGAAGAACCGATCAGTAAAGACTAAGTACGTTGCGTATTTCTTAACGGATGTGAGACCGGGTCTTTGGCGCAAAAGGTGTCAATTGGAGGTATTTGAGATACGGGTGATGTGTGAAATAATCTGGCGAGTGAAGAACAGGAAAGTCAAGATATTGATATTGATAGAAATGAGCTCTTACGGCTAGTAATATATAATAAATGTGAAACTCCAATAGCCGTAAACAGTAAAGTCAAGATTTAAAATAGGTTGGACGAAGGGAGGAAGCTGCGGGAGGGACATCCGAAAAAGGTAAAGTAGATGGAGGGCATATTGTTACACAGAGAGTAATATGCTGAGGACTATAACAGAAGGAAAAACGCTGAGAAACCGGGATGAAGGAAGAAAGAGAATGGGCTTTCTGGATGGATTGAAGAAGACAGGAAACTGAAAAAAAGAGCAGGAAATCCAAACACACTTAGAAATAAAGAGTTGCTAGGGGCATTTCAAAACCTAACTTTAAAAAAGGTACAATACCTATTGAAAAAACATACCACCCTTGGATCCAAGAATCAATTTCACCACTGCTAGGAATTAGAGTTCTCCTTTAAAATGAATTTCGTTCCGGGACCAGCATTAAATTCTTTTTGAAACTTCAACACGAATCAAGGACTAAAAATGTATCTATCGGAGTATTTCGCTTAGATTGGCTTCCATTGCGTTTATTTTTTTGAATCAGCTCAAAATAGAGGTCCAGCAGCTCTTTGGAAGGGATGGAGATTTTGATAATTTTACCTCCTACCGCTACGCACGAAAAATAAACCGAGGGGAATTTCCAGTGGCGGTTTTTTGCTGACGCACTTCGGTGGCAATCAACGAGAATGGAAGCGCGACATAGGCGGCAGCGTTCGCATTATTTCAAACACGGCACCCCCACAGCGAGGATGTTAATCTTTCACGATGCACCCTATTCGGGCAGCCGCACGGAAAACGTTAGTGCATTGGCACGAATCGAACAGTTTAGAATGCATTCGCAATTACCAATGACTCCGACGCACTCCGTCATTGACAATTTGGTCACGTCGGCCCCCGTGGGAAAATGTTTTCAAACCATCTTCTACGACGCAAAAGTAGTCCAGTGGCTGAAGCGAATAAATGTCGATCAATTGAAACAACCTATCCGTTTCGTTCCTATATTTGTCCTTTGGCATTTGCATTAATTACCGAGGAAGGCACTCGATGAATGTAGTTGGAAAGATTCTCAAGATCAAGAACATTTGAAATTTCAGGGTTAAAAGACCATATGTGAAATAATGTATGGAAATCATGGAGACCAAAAGTACGAGTAACCCGGGAAATGGCATTTTAGAAGAAATTCGTAAGGAATGAAAGACTGTTGCGCGTTTCTTTCGTAATCTAATACTATTTTTTCAGGACACTTCCCAGCTTGATATTTTTCTAGGTAAGGAGCATCCGGCAGTGTTATGTTCCCTTTTCAGAATCTTCGACTGCCACACTCATGCCTAATCAGGTGTTTAATGTGCCCGCTTGTGCCAATTGAAGAAGTATTCCTTCCCAGTTATAAATAGAATGACATAGTATTAAACCTGGGAGTCATATTTTACGCAATCCAAGAGTATATTTTGATTTTATCTTTGAAACATAATCAAAATTGTTCCAGTTTTTCATAAGCTTAACACTATTTTCAAATAGGAACACAGCATTCGGCAAGCACAAAGAAATTACGAGAGATTTACGAAGAGTTGACGTTGCTAAGAAAGCGGCCTAGCTTATTGAATTTTTGCTACTTATGGCAGAAAAATGTGCATTGCATTAAAATTTAACAGGAAATCACCAACTGCATAAAAATTAGTAAAATAATTTAAATTAAAAAATGTAGTAACATTCAAATCTATGCTATAATACTCATATTTTTAATGAGGCTGATTTAACCAATTAACCTACGAATGGGTATTCTCAAACTGAAAATTTTCCTCAGCCTTCGAGCGGTAGAATCACATTGAATTAAACTGCAATTAAACGCTAAAAATATAATTTAACGAAACAAACCGCCAAATCTTCATGGCTCAAGCCATCAAGGTTTGGTGGTTAATTTTTCTTAAAATGTTTTCTTCATTACGGAATTACTCGAAAAGAAATTATGCATAAAATTTCCCAAATAAATATTTCTTGACAAAATAATTTGTTTTCTCTCCAAGAAATTTATTTTCCTAACAATTATTTCAAGTAAGAATACATATATCTAAAACAGACGAAATAAAACAGATTGCGTAAAAATTTATTTAATACATAGTACCAAATGAACGTCATAACTGCGTTGAATGCCGACTATCGAAGAAGAGAGGAAAAGAGATCCAGGACAAATATCTCCGTAATAGTAAATTTTCAGTAAAAGTTCAGCAGTGAAACGTTAAAATTAGAATTAAGAGCATTTGAAATATTAGAGGTGATAAAATCATAATTCTAGAATGGAAATGTACCCCTTAACTGGGGAACTTGTGAAAATTCCGTTAAATTCCAGGCAACTTCGCGAATTCGAGACTTTATTTCCCTCCATTCACGTTGCTGCTTCAATTAACAATTCCTATATTTTCACGCTTTCCTTCACATGAGTCAAGCAATTATTCTTCAGCTGTTTGGTTTTGCGTCATTCAGTCCTCCCGCCCGTTGAGTAGGAATAGAGTCCCACTTCCGTTCGGAAAAGACAGATCCGTTAATAAAACAACACGCTTAGGAATATCTTTCCACATTGTTGTAAACCAGCGCTATACGAACGCAGTTGCACCAACTTTCAAAATCACGACCTCACCAGAATGGACCCAACGGAACATAATTGCATATGAAGTTTTAGTTTCAAAACATAAAAGTTTCAGGTTTAACTTTGTGGAATTCCTTCACTATGAGGGTAAAAAGAAACTTTACACTTCCATAATACAGCTTTATTGTGGAAGTGTAAAGTTTCTTTTTTACCCTCAAAATTATAGTTTCAACTCTGATATAAATATAACACGTGTTAAAAATTATTAACTGCCAATATACTTGATGATGGTGGGCGAAGAGAGGGGTTTTTTGGGAGCAATTCTATGGAGACAGGAAAAGTGGATGAAGGGGGTGTTGACCGGCAGTGGGATGTTGAAGACTGTGATAGAGGGGAGAATGTTGGGCAAAAGAGGAAAGGGAAGGAACAGGATAGGGATGTTGGACGGGATGAAGGGAGGAAGAAAGTACACAGAGATGAAGAGGGACCTGATATAGAGTAGGATGATGGATTTTGTGTTTTGTTAGGAGTAATAAAATGTTGGTTTGGTAGTTGTATCCATCCAAAAACCTACCTTAACCGGTAGATTAGATACTTGATGGCACATCCAATTTATTAATGCTGATCACAAATTACAACTGAAAACTAAGCAATCATTTTAGGTGGTACATAATTATTAGATAATTCCATAGAATAAAACTTGAATGATAAATTCCAGTATCACGAGGATTCACCTTATATCGGAGTTCTCTTCTGTGTAAGTAACCGACACATCGGCTGGAAATTAATTATAATTGGATATGATAATTGAAAATCGAAAAAATATGCAACCTACTGATATTTTCATCACAAGAACCGCAGGCCCTGGTGGCAAGAAATAATGTCAATTTGAGCAGCATTCAATGCACACAGATATGACTCAGAGTGCTAATATTTTGATACGATAACGAATTTCCAATGAAAATTACTGAACTCAAAATGTAACTAAACAAATTTCGTATTATCAATTATGACATTAATAATACTTATGTCACTAACAATACTGCGTGATCATCTGAACCGAACAGCCTCATTTTTTGTTAAAATGAAGAGAGCTAAGGATGTTCAAGATAAAATATTCTACCTACATTGGTAAACTTTCTCTTGGTATTAACCCTTATTCATCCCTCTTTCATAATGCTTTGGAGGAGGAAAGAAGTGCCCTTTTTAATTCAAAGAGCAAAAAATAAAAATGATGCTTAAGGGCACCCTTGCTGTAGCGAGAATATTTACTTAATCTGCAATTATCCAATTAAATGTTATATACTATATTTTTATCCAAACATCCAGCGTGTAAATGAAACAATATTTCTTTCCAGCATTCATTTGCCCTTTTTAGAGGTTTTCTCAAAACATTAAACACGAACAAAATAAACATATCCACATAAATATTGTAAACTTTTGACATGCAATATGATTAGATAGAATTAAAAAGTAAACCTTCAAAGCAATGTAATTCATAAGGACTGAAATTTACAGATTTGGCTAATTTATTGTATTTTTTTGTATGTCCCCATAAATACTGAAAACAAAAGGAAATATGAAACGAGTTATCAATGAAAATTAGTCACCATTTTCATCACAGAAGCCGGAAATAATGAAACTACGCACCCCTTTTACGAGGTTCAGGCGACGCCTGAGATTTCAGCCAATGTATTCCAGGCAGGGCCCATCGGATGAGCACTCGTCGATTACCCGCTCCCAAATTCTCTCTCTAATGGTTTGTTTGAAGAGTGGTAGGGATCATTACCGGACATGAGCTCCGAGCCCCACGAAACTGAGCATTTGACACCATTACCTACTGCTTCTAAAACCAGGTCCCCCCTCCGTTTCATGCAGGTTGCCTCTTAAAAAGCCTGGTTTTCCATGTAATATTTCCACGTTATTAATATTCCCAAGCCCTTAAAAGCCTGCCGCGCTGAGCACTTAGCTTTCCGTAATAAATCCCAATAGAGTGAAATGTATAAGTACCACTTGCCACGAAAACAGCAGAAAACGCCAGTTAGCGAACGCAGAATTACGCAAATGTTTTGCGTAAATGGAGAAATACGCATCTCAAAACTAAAGGGAAATTTGAAAAAATGATCCTTTTATGCTTTAGATGTTTATTTACAATTTCTGCGTTTACATTTTATGACATCCGAAATTATCATGGGAGTGAACTCAACGCTTGAGGAGCGAATAGAAGTGACCACAGAAGAATTAGGGGTTCCTTAAGCTTGAAATAAGCAGCAGAAATGTCACTAGATTTCTCTGAGCAGGAACATTATCAATCACCCTTTCCGTTATTCATTAAAAGAATTAATAATACAGGCGCGTATTAATAATACCGGTACGTGTAATGCATTCCTTCAATTCCGTACCAGTTTCCCCAGCTTAACTACTTCACCAGCAACGTGATACACAATGCGCAAGTGTTCCCATCGCCTCATAAATTTCTTTCAAGCGTCCAAATGTGAATTGTGATCAGGAAACGCCATCACCCGCACGCATATTCCACTCCATAATCCCACCGCGTTTCCGGTGGGTAGACATCAACTCTAATTGTCGTCACCACGGGATACGTAGCAGTATTCAACTCTGAAATCAGACCCTGGCTGTCTCAGCACGCAATCCCAGCAGTCCCCTTAAAAAAGGGAGAAGGCGGTAGACAGACAACACCCTTTGATCTTCTAGCACGAGGGCTTGTGGAAAAGGACGCGTAACTTCCACTTAACTGCGACGCTTTTTTCTTTCACAAACGCGACATTTGGGTTTAAAAGCGAGATGAAGGCAACGGGACGGGCGAGGAAACGAAACAGCGGAGCAGTGGCTCGCAAGGTTATAGACATTTATAGTTAAACCTCCCGTAGTGCACGAAAAATATTCCAAATTGCTGCCGCGCCTCTTCCCTAAGATTTATTCTGTGTCGTACCATGAATACGGGGTGGAGGAACGAGTGAAGTCAAAAGAGGAAAACGCCGAGAGAGAAAGGATTCTGGGAAGGAGGAAGAGGGATACAGATATATTGCGCAATATATTTGACCTCTGATTTATTTCTCCCTTCTCAGATAGGACGGCTTGGGTGGCGGTAATGATGATGTGACAAAAATAAAATATTTACTGGGATTGGACGAAGCGAGATGTTTGGAGGAGGAGATGGGTCGGCAGTACACACCGATGTTCGACGAAAGGTGGAAATAAATAGCACCCTTCTTAATGGTAGATATGAAAAAGTGAATTCTTCCGGCACGTGACAGAGGCAATAAAAGGATGATGGGAAGAAGAGATAGGTATCGGTCAGATATGAAAACGATAACAGCCGCCGTGAGCGTAATAAAATGTACACTGAGCAACGCGGAGGAAATAGGAACAGGAGTAAAGAAAGGCTGGACCAAGAAGAAGTAAACGAGAAAAGGTATATGTATAAATACACAATCTCCTAAAAGATAGATGAGTTGAGAAAATAAACGAGGGAACCAAACCGAGAAAACAAAAGAGCACCAGGAAGCGGGAGGGATGGTCCAAAACGGGGGTAAATTTCAGTCGCCGTCCGCAACCCGAAGCCACACCAAACCGCCCAATGGCCGACGTGCAAATTCCGAAAATATCGAAGTATTGAAAGGAGAAGAATAAAAAGTAAAACGCTATGCTCACGCGCTGAAAGGAAAGTCACAATAACGAGAGCGGAAGAAGACGAACGGTAAGGGCAGAGGGATATTCGGAAATGACAATAAAGAAAAGGAAAGGGAACGTTTAAATATATTTTCATGAGGCTGGAAAACAAAGAATGATTCGGTGAGGAAACTGCAATGATGAATGCTTCAGAAGTGGGAATGTTGGGCGAGGGAAGGTAAGGGGCGCGGGGAGAAGAGGGGAACAGGCGATGGCCGCAGATAGGAGTGACGGAGGAAATTGAGCGATGATACACGGCCAGGGTGAGACGGAATGGAAAAGGGAGATAAATTCTTTGGAGTAATAGCCACGGAAGAAATATTTATTTATATATATACATATATAGACATATATGTGTGTATATATATAAATATGTATGTATGTATACATATACACACAGATAATTTTGTTTGACGTAATGGCTCAATAAAAATATAAAAGAAGTGGAAGAAAAATGGATGCCGATAAAAGCAAGTAGAGATGGGAAACGGAATAAATGAAAAATTAAAAGAGGTAGGTATAGATTTATAGGGAAAATAATAATTAATAAAGCTGCCGGTAAACAATGGGAGAGAAGTGAGGTTTGGACAGGTGAGGTAATGTAGAGGGTATTGAGCGGAGAGGGGTTCGACCGCATAGCTGCACATGAAAATTCATTGGACCGGATAATTAATCTCAAAAGCATTCATGCCTCAAAAATAAAAAATAAAACAATTATTTGCTGCTATCTAAATGAAATGCATATATTTCAACATGAAATAATTAGCACCGTAAGCTATGTCCCAAGTACTAATGCGTCGCACCAGATTTAGTATCAAATTGGTGCGCAAGTGACACCTTGCATGTTATCCAGTGAAACAACACGTTTTGCAGCCAATTAAGCACGGAAACAATACTTTGACTTTATCTAAAATAGGTTTTATTTTTAAATGCGCAATAGTTTTGACAAGCATCCTTATCGAGAACAAAACTATGTCGATTCGATCCGATCACATAGAATCTCGAGACTTGTGAGCAGCACTGCTTGGGTGCGGTGGTGGACACCGCGAATGTCAGGAAACGCGAACTCCCCCTCTCCCTCCCCTCTCGCCAAACAATCGAGAATCTTCCATTCGACCGTGGGGTAGGCGAGGTCAAACGAGCACGCTAAGGCTCCATCTCGTGCCTCGATTCATTGCTTCTGAAGAGAGGCCATTTAAATAAAAGCGAATATCTGCACCCAGAGCGAGAAAGAATTCAAGTATGCCCGCGGGCAGAAGTTCCAATTGCCTGTTGCAGGAGGGCGCTGAATGACGCGCGATCGAAGCGCACCGCGCACTCCACGGCACACACTGAAGATAATAACTCGTTTCAACTGTCGAATGAAAGTCGAGAGGAGACGTAGTGGAGGAGGTTGGGAGGAAACCTCGCCTTGCGACAATTGAAATTAGCACAGGTCGAAGAAGAGGGGTGAAGAGAATTGATACGAAAGTGCAGCGGGATGAAGTGAGGGGATGGTATGAAGAGAGGATAGCGAAGGACGGTGGAGCAGATGGCACAGGAGGGTCACTTCTAGTTGGCAAGAGGAGAGATGGGGATAAAGGGGTGGAGGGAATAACGACGGACATCATGAGGGCATAAAACGTCGTCGGACGCGGAATTCCTGCGAGAATACAAAAGGAGAGGGGTGACTCTTGTCTCTCTCTGCCACCGACCGGGGAAGGAGGGCAAAAAAGGAAAGGGATGAGTTTGAGGGGAAAGGGGATGGAATCCCCATCTCCCAGGAAGAGGACGAGGGCAAGGGTGGATTGTGACGGTGAGAAAGTTGCAGCAATGCGCCGACGGCGCCAGAGGGCGAAAAGTCAAAAAGAGGAGTAAGGCGTGTCGCTGTACCACTTGAATTTAACGCACGTAGGGGGCAAAATAGAGGAGATACAGGCATGATACGGAATGGTGGACTCATGCCGTGTAATAATAGTGAATTACAAATACGCATGGTGGAGTTTTCTTAGGCATCTGTACCTTAATAAGACACAAAGTATCCTGACAACCTATTTAGCTTAGAGAACCCTTCTATCTCAAGTTCACGGACTCCAGCCCAGCTTAAAGGAAGAATTACATCAAGGCGAGTGACAAGTTCAAACAAAATACTACAGTGAAACTAGGACAACAGTTGAAAAATAATCCATTAAGACAAACCTTCACCTGGAGAATCAAGCCAAGGAAACAATTAGAAAAAAACACTAAATGGTATCATAAATATAAAAGAGTGAGATATTTAATTGCTATTTTATAAAGCGCATGATGAAAAAACAGAGCTTCATTTTTTGTCTGACAATAAATGTAAGCATGCAAGCCAAAAATCTAATCATATTTGTGTGCATCCATTGCACAGAGACAATTTTCGGCGATTTTATTTAACGGATTCGTGCAAATTTATACTCGACGATGATGTGCAAAGAAAAGCAAGTCTTTGACGAAATAAAATATCTCGCAAGATGTTTAATACCGCTGGAAGACAAAGAAAAAAATGATCTCATGTGGCGGTTGATTGCCAGCTGCACTAATAAAATATTCAGTAAGGGACTAAATAATGCACAGTCATGAAAAAAGTTTCCCAGGCACAAGAGGGCTATGATATGGAAAGACTGAGAAGTACACGCATTGTTTAGATACAGTTACAAGACTTAACCCTTGACAATATGTTTCAGTGAACAGTGGGGGCAGGGTATCAAAAAAATACGAAGTAGAGGGAAGAAAAGAATGAGTGAGGAGCACAGGGCCTCAGGGATGGGCAATAAGGGGGGAGGGGAACGTGGGAGAAGATGGTCAAAGGGGCGGCGGGAGAGAGTAACCAAAAAAGGAGAATGCTGAAAAGATGGGTCGGGTGCGGTGGAGGGGGGGATGGAAAAAAGGCGTTGCCGTGGCAACAAAAGCACTGGGGAGGGAATTTTCGTCGGGCTGCGTTTTTTCTTCTGCCTCCCTCCCCTCCCATCATATTCCAAACCGCCTCTCTTCCTTTCCCCACGCACGTCCTCCTCAACCCCCCAAAAACACGCACACGACTCTCTTCCCCGCCGCCACACCACCACTCTTTATTACGAACTCTTGTCCTTTGCTTACCTCATCCCTAATTCCCGAGGTATTCTAATATTTCGTGCAGTCCTTCGCGACAATCGTGCATTCAGCGCTTTCGCGGAGCTAAAACGTTGTGATTAAACTTGTACGCCTAGAACTGTAATACGCGCAACGAAATGAAAAAGTTAAATTCCACGGAATGAGGAACTGAGCATGTTTTAATAAGCGAGACACTGAAACTGGCTCGCTACCTTTAGAAGCCATAATTGAATTTTTTAAATTTTATAAGCACAGCACTTTGGTACACTCACATCATTTCAGAGTTTTTAGTCGAGGGGTCATAAAAGAGACCTCAGAACGAATTTGAGTAACAATAAACTCGCTTTTTTTACGATTAATAATTGTACTTGAAATGCAACAATATTTTGATCTTATGCAACTAAAAATTTGATATTTATCCCTGAAAACAAAAAGAAAGCCCCATGAGATCCCCGGGGTGACGGTTAAATAGCACTAAGGAAGAACGCTCGTCGCCCAAGATATTAAGATAACTTAAGTAAACAGATATGCTGATTTTCATTACGCCACAATGTGTTGTTTCTTCAGCCGCTTCGAATGCAAGCACCATGAAATCTCCATGTATCATCCGACGGTAAAATACAAAAAAACCTTAGCCGTCCAGTCACCTAAAAATTAAATTTCACAAAATCCGGCAGCAAAATTAAATTGCTAAAAATCGTATCTCAATAAATCGATAAACTACCTCAGAAAATATTATGTACCACTGCATCATTAGAGATGCTGTGAATCCAATCGATTCCAAATCCGATCGACCGATTCCAAAATTTTTTAATAAATTTATTTGTTCGGGTAACCGAAGATGAGAAAAACAGAAGAGAAATAAATGCCTCACTCAACATGAAGTAATCTACCAAATAGCTTATGATAGCAATGACTGTTTCAGCATATTGAGCAGCAGCAACTGATTCCCAAGGAGTATTAATGGAAACTAAAAATAAGTAGGAATATTTACAGTTTGATGCCGTTTCTGCATGATTTGCTGTAACATTATATTTTTAGAAGCACAAACAGTAGAGTACGCAACTAAAACACTACAGAGAACTTATATTTTACGATACTTTTAATAATTGTAGCACCTCAAAGTTTATTCATTTTTCTGTTTTTGAAGCCTTCAAATTACATTTACGCTTGAATTCACTCTTTCCCAATCACCTTCTCTCTTATATTATTCACAGCTCAGTATTCATCTGTTTTATTTGACTCCCAATTACAGTTCCTCCATCTATTTCCCTTCTGTTTATCCATCCATCCACTCATACCTTCATTTCCTATCGCAATCCTCCCTGTGACTCCCTTTGCGACTCACACTTGAATGAGATATAAACAAATAAGAGCTAACTCCACGCGAGTCTCAGTGGTACAGAATGGCATTTTCCATCAATGGCTCTTGAGGAGAAAGATCATGGCTTGCGTCTATCTTAAGAATGATCATTGCTCCAGAAGGACTCCATAAGCAAACAGAATGGCTCTTGGGAAAATTCTCTGTTGGAAAAAAATTTTGCTTGCGCCTCACTTGCCTCCATGCACTTCCCATCTTCACTTGTACAAGCCTTTTACTTCTCGTTCTTTATTTTTACTCACTTCTTTCAGCCTCTTTTCACGTGTATTGCTTGATTATTTGAACAGTATAAGGTGACGCTACATTTTCCATGCCATATTGTTTGAAACACATTTGATTCAAAAAGTTAAACATAGCCATGTTCCACATTACTTTTTCAGAATAAATACAATAAAAAAAGCACTCAAGGCATCACTTCCAAGACCGGACCACAACACTTCTTTCAATAATATTTTATATTTCATTTTCTTTACCCGCCATCATTTTATTTGTCTGCTTTGACAGCAACCTAAACTTTCTCATCTTTCTTTGCCATTCAAATTGCTCCTTTTATCATCTGCGTCTCGCTCAAACTCCCCAGCCGTTCCTCCGTCGTCAGCGTTTCCTGCTGCAGCCCTTTCGCCCCCTCCATGCCTCTTTGTGTCTGCCAAATCATCTTGAGCTTGTTCCCAGTTCCCCTATGCTCTTCATCTCACCTCATCCGCCTCTTGTTTTTGCAAACATTTTCACAAGTATTATAATCGAATTCCTAAAAAAAACACACCGTTTGTACACAGGACGATAAGCTTATTAATGCCTGCTCATTGTATTTTGCTTCGGCCATTTCTCGCTTCCGCGTATCCCACCTAATCCTCTTCTAATTATGAGACTCGTTTTTGCCCTGATGACTAGTTTTTGCCTCGTTTCCACCAAAATTTCTGCGTGTGTGTACACACACTTAAACCCCCCTAAATAAACCATTTCGCGTCCACATTTCGAGTTCTGAATAAAAAGGTCACCATTCCCAACGTCCCTACCGCCGCCAATTCCCCTTTTTGCCAGAAGTAGTTTGTAAACACACTGCTCACTTCGACATCAGTCAAATTGCGAATCTCCTTTTGAATGCGTTTCATTAATGCCCTTTCCATCTCAACACCTCCATTCTTACATCACAGAGCGCTCGCGTCATAGCTGGGCGAATGACGCAATCGTTGTTCAAATAGCACTCACAAACCTGGGGAAGTTCAAATGAACTAGGCATTAGGATCAGTGCAATGCAACTGGTTTCTCTCCCCCAATCGATTTCCCCTCAAGCCTTATTCCCATTATCAGATGCTCAGATATCACTTGAGGTTCACGTTACTTTCATGTTCTCTCTCTCCAGTTCTTCATCCACTCCCCTTTTCTGCTTTCCTCTCCGCCTTCTCACGTCACCGGTCCCACTGCTCCTCTGTTGATCCTCTTCCCTTTCTATCCCAGATATCATCGTCTTCAACTAGGCCCAGCCCTCGACACTTCAGTCAATTCTTGCACCTGGTAACAGTGATCGCCTCTTCATTTTGGATAAAGACACCCGTTGCTTTTCTTCTTCTATTCCTCATCCATATGGGCTGTATGGTTTTCCTCTATATTGCATTTACCTCCCCTTTTATCCCTATAGATGTACATTCGTCGGAAAAGTCACTATTGACTTTTCTTGTTTTCTTTTTCTTACCTGATAGTTGGATATTTTCACATACGCCCAAAGGAATTCGTAGACATAGTATGCATTATTTGTGTGTATATAAACGCTCTTAACTGAACAAAATGCTTTTAAGCTTGGAAATATTTGATCGCGAATAAGGATATGAAAAATCACAATGCAAACAGATATAACTTTGGGAATCCGCAACCCGGGTCAGGTTTAAATTTTATTTGCTTAGATACAAGAAGAAAATTACCTACGCGTAAAGAAATCTGCGGTTTATATGTTAACTAAAACTGAATATCGATTTAGTTTGCCAGAAATAGTACTGCCCTGCATTATTAGGCCACTGAATGTACTTGTATTATCATTACGTACTAAATCTAATAATGGCACAAAGGGTCGGAGAGCCTATTGCCCCAGAATAAGGTCTTACAAGTATTTTACAAGTTTTTACCTATGTGACCGTTTGATTAAAGAACCTTCTAAGAATAGAATACATTAGTTTTAAATCGTTGATTACTATAAAAGATGAACGAGCACTCACATTTAAACCTGTGCTCACTTGGGTTTTGACGGGGCATTTCATTAAATAACTTTAAATTTGATGGCGATCACAGATTTTCTCGCCCCTTTCGGCGCATATCCCACGGAAATAAGTAAGAGATCCGCCCATATTCTAGCCCTATTACTTGAAGGGGACCAGTTCTCCGCCCCCCCCAACCTCTCCCGCCCCCTCGTCTTCCGAACCGCCCCCGCGGCCACACAAAAGGACCTCTCGCTCTCTCTTTCCCCGCGTCCATGCACAATGGGCGGCGTTGTCGTCAATAGCGTCGGAACTGAACCGAGAAATGCACTTGCTGAGTCTAACTGTTCCTCCCCCAAATCGCTCCACCCCCTCCGGCACAACGCTCGCTTTTGCGTGAGCTGGCTCCCGCTCGATGATGCTCGGGACAAGGGGATGAACGATGGAAATAAAACGCTCGAAAAAACTTGCGGATAAAAATATGAATTATTGCTCGCGAGGACAGGGCGGTCCAAACAGTTTTTTGGCGAATATATAAACCCGCGAGTTTAGTTCACGAGGGTAGACCATGGGGAATGGATGGAGAGTTTTGAGGGCGGGAAGGGGTGGTCGATAGAAGAGGGAATATTAGTGCGGGGGGGGCAAAGCACACACATGTGCACTGGGCGAGGGACGAGAGTTTTATGGAGAGCTTCCTGCCGTGGGGGATGGCCTCCGCGCGCGCAGCGAGTCTTAAAACTTTAAGCGGAAGTGGAATTCAAAAAGACATCCATCTCTTGGGCCTCGCTTGTCATGGCGCCGTATGTGCACGTCCCCTTCGCTTAAATGGACGAGGTAAAAATACCCCGTGAAACAAACAAGAGATTGTGACGGACCATGAAGATTCCCTTTACCTTCCTCCATGGATATTCGTGAGTTGCGCAACAGTCATACGTATTTTGGTAAACCTTACATCATATTGGTCGAGAACATCCGCATAAAAAATAGCGGCAATGATGTATTCGCTTTAAAGCTTGTTTGTAAAATAAGTTCTTTTTTTAAATGATGTTGTTTGATATTGCGTTAGTCACATTAAAGGCGCACATGAAATGGGAAATTAAATCATTACGAAATACAAACGTGAACGTAGAAATAAAATTTGTAAACGATCTTTTGGAATACTAACAGTTCATTTTATAATTTTTCATAACATTTATCAATGTATACATCAAAAAGTATAAAAGATATCGAAATAAATTTGAACGTTACAATAATTGTTTGGTGATGTAACTTTAATCAGTTCACAATCAGGGTTTTATCTTGTAGCAACTGTGCTTGAACACCCTTGAGGAAACGGGTCAAAAATTTAATTTAACCTGAAAGTTAGGCATTTAACTTTCTAAGTATTTCCAGGGTACTCGGTTACCATGCAGCCCTAGGGGTTCTGTTTATCTCCCACCAAATAAGTCAATCAGCAATGTAAAACTGTATGTTTCCCGCTCAAGGAAAACATCAAACCACCAGCGAAATGATATGCTGGTTTGAATGCGGACATTCCTCCCTGTCCTCAATTCCAACCTTGAAATTAAGTTCAGAAACATTTTCTAATGTAGAACACTTTAGTGGCCAAGAAATTTAACGTCGAAGTTCATTGTACATTATAATTGAAACTAATATAAAGTTTTACTTTGACAATTACCATTTTTGACGAGGTAAAACATACTTTTTTGTCGAACATAGAATTTAACGCACACAGGTATTATGGCTCAATTAAATATTTCATTTATTCTTAAGTCATCATCCTTGGTTGGAATGTCCATGGAGGCCTCTCCTCCATCATGCCTTCCTCTCCAGGGCCCTCATCATTTCCTCATACCATCGCCCTCTAACATACCGTCCATCATTTTGACCCTATCCCGGTCCCATTTTCACGCAGTCCATTTTTCACAGCCAGATTAAATAACAATTCATACAAAACACTTTGTACTAGACTAGATATTACCTTTCAATTCCTGTTGAAAGCTTCCCTATCCATCGCTATCCTGAGTTCTAATTCCATCTCACTCCTCCAGCTTTTCATTTCGTTACCCCTAGATACTTGTACATCTCTACCTGTTCCAGCCTTTCTTCTTTCACCAACATTCTTCGCTTTGGTCTTGCTCTGTTTATCATCGAGCTCTAATTCTTTTTTCATGTGATTTATATGCTACAAAATCCCTTTCAACTGTCGTTCATCCTCGGCAAAAAGGCTAGTGTCAGAAAACCTGATGCACGCAATAATTCTTCCTACAACTGACACCCCTGTGTCTTCTCTCCAGCGCTTCCCAACCAGACTTTCCAAACAAAAGTTGAAAAGGGCGGGGATGGACAGCACCCCTGCCCCACAACCCTCCCAAAACCAAAACCAAAACCTAGCTGTCTTCTTTTCATCAGTTCGTAATGCACACGTCTTGATTTAATGACACATTTCCAATCAGTTCTATTGCTCTCCAGCTCACACTTTCTTCTTTTAAGATTTTCTAAAGCTTTTCTTATCGCATGCCCTCAAAGTTCTTCATCGAATCAACAAAGCACACACATAAGCTTTTCCCCTTCTACATACATCGCTCCTCAATGGTACGTCTATCTCATCTCTTGTGCCAATTCCAATTCTGAAGCCATACTGTTTGTTCCTCGCCTATTTTCTCCTCCATGATTTCGTTCAGTCTTTTACTCCGCACCCTAAACAATACCTTCGCTGTGTGATTAATGACACTTTTCATACGGTGTTCCTCACATTTTTTGTACCCTTCTTCCTGAGTAATGAAATAATCTCCATTTTCAAGTAGTCCAACGGCTACTGTCCACTAAAGTAGGTTTTGTTGCATAGGAATATTAGTCCTACCAATCCATCTTCCTGCAGGCCTTTAAGGAGCTCGACAGATATTCCATCAACGCCCTGTGTCTTTCCGTTTTTCATCTGTTTCAACGCTGGCACAGCTTACCTCAGCAAGATGGTCCCTCCGATTTAGTCTTTATCCAACTAGTTCTCCTCCACACTCAGCTGTTCAGATTTTTCACTGTCCATGTGCTCCTGATATCCTCCCACTCTGTCCTTATCCTCTTTTATTGTATTTTCTTACAAAAAAGAGAAAGTCTGAACACCACATTGGCGATCACGCAGTCATCTTGGTGCACCATAGAAAACGGCGTCTAAATAACGGAGATATAGCTATTGACCACGGGATATGGCGCACCGAGATGATTACCAATGTGGTATCCAGACTTTCTCTTCTGTGTAAACTGTTTAGAACATTGAATTTCAGAATTCCACATTGTTGAACTTACTTAATGAATTCAGATCCGCATATTTCAGCCCTGAGTTCTTGCACATTTTTCACACTCCAATGATCGCTTAGATCATGAATATTAAATTCGGGAAATAGATGCCAGAACTAGTAGGCTCAAGGGCTTCTTCTTCCGATGGACAATACGGGATAGCAACTGTTAGGTTATAGATAGCAAAATTTTACTTGCTACCCCCAGCGTCTAGGAAATAAGTAGTTCTACTCAATTGCAAGCACTTTCACTAACCTCATGTGATTTGTTGCCAAAAACCTTCCCGAATGATCGCACAAGAATGCCATAAAATAATGCAGTGTTCGATTCAATATTGCTTGCTCTGCTTAGTCTGTTTTTAAAATTCCCCTTCCAACACTTGTCTCTCCCTGTGGGGGGACCCTCACGCTACCTGTAGCGTTGGGTCACATTCCCTACCAGTGTTCTCGGGGGAGTAAACCAATGTATGTTGCATGTCCATGAGGTAGTGGAATTTTGCCTTCCTACCTGTCAAATTCTAGCTTACACGTTATTGATTAAATTTTTATGCATCCTAAGGTTCAATTTTTTGTTAGTTGGTAGCATATGTATTTACGTGTGTGTAAGTTGAAAGGGTATTTGCATGAATGTATACGCCACTATTTGTGTAGGTTTGCATGGATGTGTTGATTTTGCAAGTGGTTTAGTTCTCTTTCACGGGTGGTGACCTTACACCCTCCGCTACACGCCATTGCGGCGGCTTACGAGGTAGATATAGATGTAGATCCCCTGCTAAATCTTCCTTTATTTCCCATTATTTTGTTCCAGCCACATTTCCCTTCCCCGCTCCAACACATATTTCCCTCCCCTTCTTCTCCGGTAAAAAGTGGTGTGCTCAAAAAAGTCAAGGGAATTTTGTAATTTCGCAAAGTGCATCGTACACCATGACTCCTTGCCACAAGCTTGGTCAAAAAATCAATTAAGAGTACTACTTACAAGTTAAATGCCGCTTATGTGAAGCAATACGAAACTATTCATACTCTTAGCTTTTGCTTCACGATGCTTCTTCGCTTCACTTCACTGGTCGTTCGTGAATCTTTGACCAAAAACAGCACTCTGATGATGTCCCGGCTTCCATATTCGCCAGGTACGGCCCCGTGTGGCTTTTTTATATGATTCTTCCCAAAAATAAAGGAAACGTTAAAGGGCCGTTGTTCTGCAAGTACAGATTTGATTTAAAAGGCATCCCAGTGAGAACTAAAGACTATACCAAAGATCGCGTTCCAGAAGTGTTACGAGAATTGGAAAAAACTCTGGCGTAATGGGATGATATATACTTCGAAGGGAATAACATTGACATAGACGAAAAAATAAAATTTATGTTATTATGAAACTTCGAGACCAATTAGTCAATAATTTCTACTCATTTTATTCCTCTACAAAAATTCAAATCCTTTCCTGACCATATGGGGTGATAACTTCACGGAGGTATAATACCAAATATTTTGAAGTAACGTTAGGAATACACTACGTTACGGAACAGGTTCCGTTTTCTAGGTTACTTGGAGGACCAAAGGTGTGATAGAAAGGCCTGATTTTACATTATATTAAGTACAGCCCCAGGCAAGAAGTCTCATCTGGTAGAAAAGTTAGGTGGGACATCTTTCTCGTTGCATACCACAATGAAAATGAAGTCATTATTTTATATTTTATGAACTTAAACCATAAAATATTTTTTCTTATTTCTTAACCAGAAACAGCATATAGATACACTTCCTAGTAACATATGTTTGAAACGATGAGGATAACTATGCTCTCAATATTTGTAATAAAAAATAAGGTATGAGGAGCATTCGAATGAAAACCGACTACCCACTAAAACAACCAGTCCACGCACCATCGAGGACATAATACAATAACTGCGAGCGCCTGTGAGTTGTCACTACGCAGTTCTCCTACCACAGAAATGGTAGTATGGATACGCAAAAAGCTGGCTTTTAGCAGGCTTTGTGTTATGAAGGGTGTTCAGTTTTCATCTGACTTCCCCTGGTAATATTCTTATAGTTTCTCCATGCATGAGGGTGGCTCAATAAAGTGTGAACAAAAAAGTTGTGCTCACATAATATATTGAGCAAAAACTAATTTATGGCACCTTAATGCACAATTTATAAAAGCAAATAATTTTATCGATTTTAATGAGCTATTGTGTCAGTGAAAGCTATTTTAAGATGAAAAATTTTTATTTCACTTGCGTCAACTGTTGATGATAAAAAATGCTTTCCATAAAGATGATTTTTCATTAAACGGAAGAAGAAAAAGTCGCATCGTGCTAGGGCTGAACTGTTGAAAAGATGGAGAGCACATTTCATTCGGATTTTAACGAGATAATCGCGCTTCCGTGGTGGGTTTCGCAGAGCACAGCGCGTGACTTCCGTAAGTTTTTTTCCGGAAATTCCGTAACAGCAGTGACTGGAGCTCTAGGCCAAACTTCCTCTTAAAATTGATTCTCTTCCCTCTCTAAACATTTTTAACCCATCTTCTAGCCGGTACATTGAAAAGAGCAGTCTCTAAATGAACTTCTTGTGGCATTACATTGGCCACAGCTGACGCTTCGTTGAGGTGAAAGCAATGTTTCAATGCATCGTCACAAATTACCTCCATCGCCATCCATCGGCCGACTGCACATTTCGACTTGCAACGGCTATCGCCGATTTCATACTGGCGTCAAATCATTACATAAACAGATCTTAATGCAATAAAATGTGTATAAAAGTTTTGTGAATAAACTAATATGATCACTCTTCACTGAACAGCCATCGTAGTTTTAATTCTTGACTTCAAGTTTCAACAAAGTTAAATATTTGCATTTTAGTTTGAATATATTTCCTACATTTTTTAAGCTTGACCCATAAGTTAATCAAATGAGAGAAATTTGATTTCGTGCACAGTGGATCACTGAACAATGATATATTTGGTTCTGGAGAATAGATTACGAAGCTTAAATCACTAATCAAAATATGCCTACAAAGTTTCACGCTCACATTTTAATGCCATTAAGAAAAAAAATTGCGGGGAAAGCAAATACATGTGGAAAATTAAGAGTTCATAATAAACAGAAATATGTGCAGTTTAAAGCACTTGTAACACTCATTTGGTCCATTTAATCACAGTCTCTCTTCAGGCTTCTGACTATTTTCCAGGATTCGGACTTTCTTTGCCCATTTTGTGCAATGTCACCTTCTCCTCCCTGCTGATCTAGTTTGCTGTTGCTATCTCTCATTTCGCCTGAAATTCTTATACTATAACAATTATTATTACGGGTGGAGGCCAAAAACCCCCGCCACGTACCCTTGCGGGCTATTATTCAGGTGTACAAATATCATTAAATAAGATTCTATTGATCCACATTTATCTAAATTACTGAGCGAAATAAATAAAAGCAAATAAAATACCTGTTGATCCGCAAGTATTAATATTGAGAAGTATTGACTATTTAACCCAGTTTTAAATAATTTTCATCAGTCATGCTGTATCTCCCTATAGCGTATCTCCCTAGTATAGTAGAGAGGATTAATGCTTACGCAAGACACTTTTTAATAAAGATTTTTCTGTGAGTCAAAGAGAGACTTGAAGGACGAAATTTGATAACTCAATATGGCACATGAAGAGTCTTGTGCTTTCAATTTCTGGTTTTATTATTATGATTCATTTTTATGATATCATTTCCCAATTTATTTTCAGCCGATTCCCAGCGGTTCCACCATGTGCCTTGTTCCTGAGAAATGTTTAACTTTACATTGAATTCTCGGAATTTCGATTACATCAGTTCCTCTCGGCGCCATCTGGCGGATTCAAACATGCACTGTACCTACCCGGTTCAATTTTGGAAATTGAATTGGAGCGTGTACATACCAGATTTTCTCCCAGCTATTTTTCGTCAAAGTAATTTTGTCATTCAAAGTCTTTCTGATATTCAATAACTTAGAGCAGAATAAAAATGGGAGATTATTTTACAAAGATTCTTTTAAAACACTTAAACTGAAAGGTATAAAAGTTAAGAAATTGAATAAATGGTTCACAAAAATACTTCTTATCTCATCATAGTCACGGAATGGAAGATTTCTTTCCGTTTAAGTCAGCAAGTTCTCGCATGCATTTATGCAAGAAGATGCACGATTTCCCCGTTGATATATATATATAAAAAGAGCTAAAATTATAAAATCAATGCTAAAATTTTGATTTCAGAATTGACTCTTGGGATTTTGCTAAATTTCTGCTGACATATGTTGCCAAAATTTAAGTGAATTGCGATTGTATGAACAAACTCATACTTCGACTAGCATGTTAAGCACATTTTCCCACCCCTTTTCAAAACGGCAATAATACATGGCCGGAATGGGAAGTGGCTTGAATTATTTATTGCTTAAATCTTTCACACGCCATATAGTATATTGGAAAAAGATCCAGGCCCCAATGATATTTTTCATTATCAACGCCAGGTGAGTCGCGCATCCTGCATCTGCTTCGCATATCCATATGGGAAGAGGTGGCGATATACGTTTTTTAATGGAAAAATTTCATTTGTTTGATTAATTCTTGAAGAAATTCAGCGCGATTTCGAGTCTCTGTGAATGTTTCTCGTGCTTCTTGTGAAGCGCTTAAAAGCTTTACAAATTTAATAAGTTTTAATAGCATCGCAAAATTGATTTGTGAAAACTGACGCTCACTCATGGTCGTCTTAATAACATCATGACTGACCGAGAATATAAGGTAATATTTTACTTCCAGCACATCATATCTCCTTCCCAACGGGAGTCACTGGAGCACAAGATATACCGCACTCGCGAAAATATAGAGAGACAGAAGACTGCAGAGCTTTTTGCACTCGAAAGAGGGATACGGGAAGATTGGACCGACAAAAGTAGGAGAAGGATTATTGCCCAAAAAGGATGGAGATAAATCTTCGATGAGGAGAAATAAAAACGGACGAAGGAAGGAGGGAGAGAACTAAGACGTAACCCTGCACCCGTCTGCTAGCCCACACCCCCGTGTTAAAGCACCGGTCCCCTCCCGCCGCGCTCCCGCCCACCCCCCTCGAAGCAATGCATCATGGTTAAGATGCCCCACAAAAGACCTCACTTTTATTCGCTCACCGCCGTACCTACCCCCACCCGCCGCCAGCCCCTCCCCCTCCATCCCCATGCAGTCCCTGCTGCTGTAGCTCCCTCAGATAAAAACATTCCCACCCTCTTCCTCCCATTCTCCTCCATCCCCGACTTTCCCTCCCTACCCACTCCATCTCTGCTTCCACGCACACACGCACACCTTAATCTTCCCTGCCATCCCAGTCCAACTGCTTCTTGCCTTCCTTACCTCCCTGCTTCTGTCACACTTCACTCGCATATTTTTTCCAAAAAGTTATTTCCCTATTTTTTTTTACCTTCGAACCCATCTCTCTCGCATATTTTATGCACGCAGCTACTTGTTTCATATCGTCTCACAAGAACAGCATAAAGAATACAATACAAATGGGAATCTGAAAAAAAGGAGTTGAAAATCGTCACCTCTCCTGTCCTAGGTACGAGGGGAAATGTTCCACGCGTATCACTGGTCCAGACATTTGGTGATTCGTCCTGATATTTGCTCAGTTCCTTTGCGAGAATGAAAACGACGTTAAGCAGATGTAAACTCTAAGAGTTCACTAGCCATTTCTACTGATCCAGAAATTTTATAAACATTAGGCAGAAATATGGCATTCGAGGCTCAAGATTAAAACTGATTTTAGTAGCACCCACGTCAACCATCCGTTTACCTCGCGTTAAAAACTTAAAAAAATTCAAACAAAGTCAATCTCTGGCATGTGCCTTTTAGCAAGCAGATAATGAAAATCTCTGGCTGATTTTAGACCATTATTAATGAATACTCCGACTAAAAGCAGCACCACATTTGTAATTGAGTTTAGCCTAGGTCCTTGGTCTTGTTCCTAATTTCACCGACCACTTCATATTTTAGATAATAGTTTCAGCATTATAAAAATCATTAGCGCTGACAGAATTCTTGAAGACATAAAAATAGTGGTAAAACTGTAATTGCTGCACAGAGGAATAAGGGCAGTTGATAATAAAACTTAATTTCACTTCTTTTAGCAGCCGCCGGGCCAATGCAGAGGGCATGCGGTTGAAACCACTTCGGTGAAAAATACTGGGATTTTTTAGATAAAATTACCATTTTCCAAAATATCATTTATTAAGGTATGCCGCCATGAAGTCGTGGTATAAATGACAAGTCAATCAAAAGGATTAAGGAAATGCCCAAATTTTTTGATTTAATGAATTAAAATATATTTTATGATTTCTAATCTTTAATTTAACTACGCACATAACAAAACCCCCTGAACTCCAATTGACCACTCCCACCCCGCGCCCCCCTCGGACGTGACCTGCCGACGGCTCCGTGTCTCTCAGGGCACCCACCGGCTCGTGCAGGCTAATTCCACTGCCACGACGCTGTGCCTCTTGAGGCAAAAGTTGGGTTTTGGATCGATCTAAGTCGCTCCCCGGAAACTCGGTGTGTTTTTCTTTTCGCAATGATCAAGGTTTTGGATGCCATTGCTGTCGCCATTTCGAAGTCTGGCGTTGTCCTGGGCTCTGTTTGCTCTTCTTTCAAACGTCATTCCGTTTCCCTTGAAGGTTTCCCCTCTTCCCCAAACAGTTTCATTAAGTAACTTTCTTCTTTGCGTTCTCTCTCTCTCTCCCTCATTCTCCTACCTCTTGCGGCCGCATTCCGACGACCGACTCCGAGAGCCAACTTTGTAGGGGAGGTGGGGGGAGGGCGAAGAAGATCGTAAACCAACATAAACGCTCTCTAACCCGGCCGTTTTAACAACGCCGTCTTTCCAGATCTCACTTCGAACCATATATCTCCAAAAATACTCCCACACACTTAGAAACTGCAATCTAATTGAAATTCTTCATGGCTTTTCCATTAATATTGCGAAAAGGTCGCCGAGACCACGGCGCCCTAGAAACGTCTCCGGATTTCAAGATCTGGGAATATTTCTCTAGTTAATCCAATTCGTAAAAAACGTGAACTATACCGAGAATTGAAAAAAATTAAACGAGTTTAATTTAATATACAATGAGTGGTGGGTCTGGCATACTCTGCTAAAACTTTTTGAACAAAATTTGAGCTGAAATAATGGCAATTTACGTACATCGTTGACATCGCGTAAATCCAAATTTTTATGAACATCTTGACCGCAACTTCACCAAAACCACATATAAATATTTTATCTGACAAAATATCAATAAAATGAAAATATACGATGATCGCCAATGATATTTTAAACATTTCCACGAATTTATAATTCGCATTATAAATTTCCTTCAGAATATTATACATCGACCGACTAACCAGCACGTACACGTTAGATTCGTTGCTGATCTTGTAATTAAAGTACAGCGATGAAATTTCAATTAGACGTAGAGAATTCCTAGGAGGGTAAAATCCCAGTCCGGAATAAAATCAAATTCTGATAAGATATCATCCTAATAACTCTGCAATAAAACAATTGACGGAGGTGCGACGGTGTGAATTCGATAGCCCCTCCATCAAGAGCTCGAATTTAGCGGCAGACCAACCGATAGGAGAGTCGAGGAATGCCGTCGCAACCGTGTGAATCCAGATAAAGCAAATGCAATTGGCTTTCCATTCCGCCGTGAACTTCTCTTCGGTCCCGCAATTATTATGCCCCGCAGGGGGCGGGCGAGAGATGACCGGAACCGTCGCGTTTGCCGGAGTAGTCGGCCCATATTATTACCCACTCGCCTGCGTGTCAAACCGCAGCACTGGCCGCAATAACCACGCGGCGCAGCGGGGGCATTGCGCACGCACCACGAGTGGCGGCGAGGTGCGTCGCTCAGGGGTACGGGGAATCGTCAAGGGCCCGGCCCTCCGACGGCAATGAGGGCCGGGCGAGCCCCCGAAGGTCGTGCACGGGAGCAGGAGGAGGAATTGTGTATCGCCGATGATTACAAGGACTGACGCGCGCGCAGCACCTGCTGGGAATGAGAAGAAAAGGCGCCCCAGGGTATCAAAGTGGAAAGGGAATGGGATGCCGCGCCGCGAAGATCCATAAAAAAAGGGAAGAGGGGAGCAGTTACATGGGCGGAATGAAAATGTGAATCTGTGATGAAAGAAAGGTACTTTAAACGAGATAAGAAGAAAATCTTTTTCCGTCGTGATGAAATATATAAAGGTACCAAATGGTGAATACTCATACTTTATTTTCATTTGCAAGATTCCGAATTGACTTTCCAAAGAGAAATGGTTGTCTGAACTTCACAAAAATTATATCGACTTTCTTTTCTTATCACCAAAAGAAATTCGTTATGTTTATCGTTCCCACGATCAGCTGCCCTTGAATTGTTCCATCAAAGGCTTGAAATAGGTTAGTTTAAGCAATAACTATCTCGGGAAAATATATTTATGCCAGAATGCGGTGATTTATCTTCTATTCTGCGCCTCGATCCTGGCCCGCTCTCCGAAACGCTACTACAATGACCACAACCCTACATAATGGCGGATATAGAGCTTTGGACCGGTATTCTCAGTCGCTTTTTAGTGGTAGTGTTGCTTTTCTCGGGCCCTATATGCACATAATATAAAACATAAATATAAATGGCACTGAACCTAACAAAATAATAGTGAAATTTTAATAGCTTCAGGCGTAATGTGGTGGAATACGAACATAATAAAGAAGAGAGAAAGAACTTTTCAAGTTATGGAAAATTGTTACCATATTTTCTTTTAAATAACGTTGGTGAAAATACGTCTACGTCGCTCCTCGACAATACTTTACGTTTCATGCAAAATAGCTGTTTCATAGCATTTTGGTACCGGCGATAACATTTACTAATTGACATTAATGTTCTGAAAAATTAAGCCATTATCAGATGCTATCAGTGCATTTTCATGCTACTGATACCGATGTGTGATAATTCTATATTTTTGATTTGACGAAATTCATTTGTTTTGATCCAATGTTGCACTCGACAATCGAGTCTCATCGTTTCCTTTGAAGTATATTAATTTATTAGGCATTAATTCACTTTTACATGGGTCATGTTTCTCTTTTGGTGTTAATTATCCTAAATAATATATCGCCGGTGAGTTTATTTGGCCTTTATTTTAAAATGTCTTAGTGCGTCAATAACATCTTTCTTTTTTCTAGTATACATAATGGATGATAAACCAATGTTTTTTAAACAAAAAGATTAAATGAACCTCCGATCAAAAAGAGAATTCTTCTATTTAATATTTTGTCCAGGCATTTTCTCACTATAGGTCATGCATCCAGGTTCTTTAAATTGTTTCCCTATTAAAAACAGCGATGCCATTACGAACATTTCTCACTAAGCATTTTTTTTTAAATTTCACCCACATTTATCTTAATAGAGAATTAGCCAGGTATCTTCCTAAATATATGCCAACTTCCTTTATCAAGCTTGTTTATAACTAATTTTGACTAGTTTACCGCAGCTTAATGAGTTTTTATGAAAAGTACATGCTGTCTCAAAACGTATAAGTGCTAATAGTAAGCACTTACTGAGCCTTAAAAAAAAAGAAGCATACGAATTAAGAAGAATTTGGAGACCCAAGTGGGTAATCCCTCGCGTGACACTGACACAAATAGTGGATTGATTGTAAGTAATCCATCAACACATGCCAAATAGTGTCGAAAGGACAATCCTGGAATTCCTTCACCTTTTAACCGAGGAATCTTCTAAGAGCATTTACTTCTCGACCTGGTTGTGATGAGGTTATTCCGTGTTTTATGAAACATTATGCTGACCACCCAAATTATCCACAAAAGGAAATTTTACTTTATTTATAGATAATTAACTTTGATTTTAAAATTATTATAGGAATATTCACAATTTCTACACAATCCGAAGACTGAAAATAAAGTACTCTTCAGCCATATCTTCATCCGTTGTATATCAAATGGCATCCATTGCATAGCAGTATCTCGGACATGAATTTCAGCTTCCTTACAGGTACTTTAACGGGATTACCAATTTCAAGCCCCAAATCGGCGCACAAATGAATAAATATAGGAAATGCCACCTCTCGATGTCTCCGGCGTCACGTCGATGTCATTCGCTCTGCTTGAGGTACATCTCAGGTTATCATTCTTCCACGAATAATTACCATATGTTTTCTCCCCTTTGCCTTCTATTTTGTCCTGATTTTACCAACTGCTTCAACTACTGTTCATGAAGTACACATAGCATGACGGAACTCTAAGACAGGGAATAATCATAATTATTTTGACGTAGTTGAAATATGAATTATATTTTTTACAGAGTGAAATTTTATTATAATTGCTCGAATACAACAACAAAATTAAATAATACCCCGCCTTTTTGCAGTTCATAGCTACACTGAATTATTAGCCCACGAATAGTTTTAAATTTCTTTCATGCCTTTTCTTGACCACCGCACTCACAGTATTAGCTTTTTTTTAATCTCCGAAAGGCTTTGAGAGGAGTTTAATTTTAAGCGTATTCGACATGAACTTCAAGACAAACTACACCCTACACTTGGCAGGTAGCACACCAGTTCCAATCCATTTTTGCCGACAGTTATGTTCAATTTCCGTAAATCGACGTAAATGGGTTGATATTCGCATGCAAAAAGAAAAGTATGCGACAATAAGGTCATCCCCGACACTATGTGAAGACAAGTGGTAGTATTGTCCTTGAATACGGATTTCCGCAAGATACGCCACTAGTTTTCTCTTAGGGCCGCTGCCCCTACTATATGCAATGCCGTTTCTCGATATTGATTTTTTATGTTGATCCGGTGATTTAATTTCGTAAAATGCATATAGAGCCGCAGATAAAAATCCTACAGATTAAGTGACAGAGTCATAAAAAATATAATAATAATTGATATGCAATACCTTGATTCAAGTTAAAACTATGTTGGCCAGATGAATTGCTCTATTTTTTAAAAATTCAGACTATGGTGTATAAATGTACAAAACCCAGATAGTAAGCATATAGATTAAAAATGTTATCACAATAAATTGCCAACGCAAAAATGAAAACTACGTAGTAAAAAGGAATTATTTCTTAAAAGTAAGTAAGGTATTTCATCAATTTAAATGGCTCCATTAAAATTTTATTCCAGATTTCAGGGAAAAATCGTTAAAATCCATTAATCCCTAGACCAAAAATTGAGAAGACACGAAGGGACTTGAAGAAAAAGTGCCATGAGGATGCTAACAGAGATTTTTGATGTGGAAAACGGCTGTCAATGAAGGTGAATTGAAAAATAGAGGCCAAAATAAGCAATTATAACAAGAGAAAGCCTTTAAAGGACTTGGCTGAAAATGGGAACGTGGAATCAAAAGATGTATGGTATTACCCCCTAATAGAAAGCTTCAATTCACAAGGCGCGTTTCAGATCACTAAGACATCACCAAGTAAAAGACCGTGGTACAATTTAGAAGTTGAATGTTTAAGAAAGGAGAGGCTAATCACGAAAACTAAAGTAACAGTTTTATTTTTCAAGGGTGAAAAAATATATGAAACAATGATATTAAATGTGTACTTACGATAAAATCTTGAAAATTTGAATGCAAAACTTCTATCCTAACCCCACTTCTCCCTTGAATTTTAAAAAATACCAAAACTATTCATGACTGAAGCGTTGGTAGGGTAAACAGCGCACGAGTGGCGCAGAGAAAGAAAATAAAAACACGCTTGACCACAGGGGTTTAACATTCAGGAGCTTTTCTCGTTCCACTGGCTTAAAAACACTCCGGGCTCGAAGACATCCGGGCGACCCAAACGCTATCCATTGGAGCGTTAAGGAAGAGCCGAGGGATAACCCACACGAGCAGTGTGATACGTCGGCTGAATGAGAACGGCGAGGAAAAAAACAATTTCCCCTCCCGGCACGTCGGGGGGAAATGTTGGAACACGTACGATTTTCCTGTTGGAAATGAGGATTGGAACGTTGATAACAAAAAGATAGTGACAGGAAAAAGTCTTATTGAATAAAACATGGAGAAGTAAAAAATAACGAATTCACGATCCTATTATGAATAGTGAAATGGATGACCCATGTTTGTAAGGTTTGTGAAAGAACAGGCAACCAGCAATGCATTATATAATCAATTATTAAATATAATACTCGACTAATCTATTTTAAGTATACCTTATTTTCACAACTTGGTGTTTTATGATTTCTCTACGAGCATTACGACACACCAGGGAAAAATACGTATATAATAATTTATTAGTGTCAAAAGTATGATAAAGTATGAGAAAGTATGATAAATTAACTTTTAAAACTCAAATGAGTAATAAAACTAACATTAAGCAGGCATAATAACTCTTGCAAAGAATATGGAGAATTTTGTACCTGAGTGCTATAAAAGGTTGAGGGAAAATTTATAGAATATTTATGCAATTGAAAATTTATAGAATAAATAATTTTACTCAAGGTAATACTGAAGCGTTTCTCAGATCAGTGTTAGATCACATTCCAAAAAGGGTAAAAGTAACCAAGAGTGAATTCTGAAGAACATAATTTTCATTTCGCACGCAGCTAAAGAGGTACTAAGTATTAAATTAAAATAATTAACTGTAACGTGTGAGTGAGAAATGTACGTGATAAACCCGTATGTACTTCCTTGTATGTTTTAATGTGTAATGAATGGATTAACAAGGTTTATGACTCGTAATCAAGAACATTACCACCAGGCTATCGCCTACTTGTAATGCTGGTTGTTAAATAAATAAATAAATAAGTATGAGTGAACTGAAAGGACGGTTAATGACTATACAGATTCGGGGGGAGAGTCGGGATGGGCAGGTTTATTAAGGGGGCTAAGACATGATTTTATATTATCACACGTAATTTTCAAATCATACTTAGAGTACATGGTAACAGTGACATAGGGACCTTTGGATAGGCATAAACGTTTGTGCGAAGTTAAAAAAATCAGTTATGATTTCAGATGAGCACGCTTTAGTTAGCTAGTCGGCCAAGGGATTTCAAGTACTGCTGACTCAACAGAAAATCTGAACAATAGGTATGAAATGAGAATCAATGTAAACGGACTAGAGGTTATGCAATTTTTGGGTAAGAAAAAAAGCTAAATGGAACACCAAAATAGGTTTTACAAATAGAGCAGATGAAGAAGTGGCAGTAGTGGCTAGCAGAAGTGGCTCTCTTGGCAATGTTTTTAACTATGGCTTAGTTACTAGGAACATATATGAATAATTTCACTGAAAAGAATTAATGCCACAGTCTTTGAGTAAGGATGTTAAATAAAGGCTCGTAAAAACTTTGATGTTGAACGTGGTTTTGTACGGCGCGGAAACATCATCGTTGAAGTATGAGGATTTTTCCGCCAGAGGAGGAAGATATCATCGATGTATGTGAGCCACAATAGAGGTTTCAGTGGTTGTTTTAACAGGAATTTCTTCTCTGCGAGACCAAGAAAGAGGTTTGCATAGGAAGGGCTGAACCTGCTACCCATGGCAGAGCCCTTGATTTGTAAGAAGAATTTATCGTTAAAGGAAAAGGTAATCTAGCAATGTAGTGTACCTTCTGAAGTGCCAAGTTTACCATGCCTATCATATAGGGCAGTGCACCACACCCCTCAATATCAGAATCAACAACCACCGAGCCTCATGCAAAAACTCTTCCCTAATCGATATGCTCCCTATCCCTAAACACGCCTCCGAACACAACACTCCCTTTGATAAATGCTATAGTGTATCCATCATAGCATCCCTCCCACCCTCTGATCCTCCACGGAAACTGAAAACATTAGAGCAATCCTTCATCTGGCTCCTGGAGTCCTGGAATTGTCCAGGAATCAATATTAGGCATTAATTACCCTGCTCCAATTATATTTTCAACCCCCTTCCACCCCCATCACCTTCTACATTTTCCCCACCCTTCTAACGCTGCCCCTCCAAACCCGTCCCTTCGGAATTCTCTCCCCACCTTCCCCTTCCATCCATCGCTCCAGCCATCGATTTCCTTCAGTTCTGTCCCTCTCTTCCTTGATAAAGGTGGTCACGACCACCGAAAATTCGAAAAATAGTGAGTCTCTTTTTTGTGTGTTTCTGTGTTTTTGTCTGTGTCCACTAGTGCTAAGTGTTATACATTATATATATATATATATATATATATATATATATATATATATATATATATATATATATATATATATATATATATATATACACACATATATATATATATATATATATACATATATATAACTTATGTGAAAGACTCACGGATGCGGATAATAAAGTATATATATGTAGATAGCCTTGGCAAAAAAGGAACACAAAAAAGAGAAAAAACTCCCAAGTTTGCGAATGTTTGGTAGTCAAACCACCTTTCTCAAGGGAGAGTAAGAAGGAACATTGTGCATTTCTGTTTTTGTTTACTAGTGCTATCTTGATTAGCATAATGTAAGTATGTTAATACATTTATTTATTTACATATATTTAGTACTGCCTATATATAGGTAACAGTGCTACAGGTATCTTGATATAAATTATGTATGTGTGTATGTATGTATGTATGTGTGTATATATAATATATATATATATATATGCACACACACAAAAAAAGGAAAAGAAACTCACTAGATTTTGAATTCTCGGCTTCGCTCTAACTTAATATACATTATTATACACGTCCGTGAGTCTTTCACAAAATATGTCATATATATATGACGTTAGCCAATATTGCCACAAAGAATTAATACAGCACTTGCTCTCAATTGTTTTCGTAATTCTTTTTTTTTCATTTTATCTCATAATTATATAAAATTCATCCTCTTCCTATGATATTCCATTACGTATTTACCCGCGTAAGCACGTATCACTCCGAATCACTAAATGAATCTTATATATGGTCTTTAGGACTCCGAATCGCAGCCCTAAAGACCATATGCAATAGATATTTATTAATGGCTTACTTATATAGGACTATATACACAATAAAACGCTGAGGATTTCTTCTTTTATAAAGGAGGCATAATTTAAAATGCGTGACAAAATACCTCCGAGAGAAAGCAAGTATAAAAACCTATTTTTTTGACTGCTTATCGCTATTAAGTAAACACTCAGCTGTGAGTTCAACAAGTTAAACTTATTTTTTAATGCTTTCATTATTTGGAATGTACGGAAAAGAAAGAGAAAACGACAATTTTAATAAACGATAAGATTTTGTGAAAAGAAAAAGTTCACCAAGACTTATAAATCCAAGTATTTGGCAAAAAAATGAAACAATTCCTAAACTGACTGGAGAAAACACGATTCGGGAAGGGAGGGTTGGAGTGAAAAGGAGAAGTCGGCGAAGGATTGGACGAGGGAGTACTGGGGGGGGTGGACGGGCGAGGGAGACGAGCGAGGAAAAGGGCCTCTTGTGGGGGCCGAAGGAGGGGATGACGGGGAAGGAGAGAGGACAAAGGGGATGCAGTTTCCTTTCCTGCGTCTCACAAAGCCATCCTACGGCATTAGGAATATGACGGGATCCACTTCCGCCAGCCGTTTCCTCGCTTCCTTCCCCCTTCTTCCTTTCCGTTCGACCCTCAGAATTCCATTACGGTGATATACTTGAGAGAGCCGGATGGTACTAACTCTTCACCTCCACACACACACACGAACACATTCTCGCCGACACACACGTACGCTTCCGCAAACACGAAATCCCAGGTCCACTCTCAGCTCAGAGGCCACCCACGTACCAATATCACGACCCTCATGCCCGAACTTCGACCTACTTCTCCATTTTTCAATCCCCTTTCGTCTGCTCCTCCGTCCACCCCCTCAATCTCTCACAACCTCCCTCTCTCTCCATACTCTCAACCCTCGCGTCCTCTCCAACCCTCCGACTTATCCCACTTCCCTCTCCCACCACTCTTGTCACTCAAGGGGAGTACTTTTATTCTCTCTTGGAACCATTTCAGATTAGTTTACAACTTTTGGACGTTTAGGGAAATGATAATGAAATAACATTACAATACTTCATCCTCCAGACATTCGTAATGTCTTTAAGTTTTAAGAATATTCTTCTAAAACTAAACTAAATAACATCTTTATTCATAGATTATTTTTCCCTTCCTCTCACATATCCTCCCTTATCACACAACCTTCCCACCTGGTGCTTGCACCCCCTGCCACACACCCTTTTGCTGGATCACAGGGTATTTATGTCAATGTCGATGGTCACTAGTGCGATATCTCTTCGAATAAGTCGCGACAGTCACCGACGGGATGTCCGACCGATGTTGTTCCAAAGGGAAGATGCTGTCATTTGAGGATTCAGTGGTGCACACTGGTGGGATTGCGCTCCCTTCGATCGGATCAAAACGCGTTCTCAATTCTACAGCTCTTCAGACGGAGAGTTTCCACCTTTTTGGGACTTTGGTTCCTTCAGCTCCTTTTTGAAGACAGAATAAATATTTTAGCATGGTAGCCAAGGTCATGAAATCTAATTTGATGCAAGCTATCGTCAACGGAAGGCGAGCTTATTTCCACGCTTGGTGAATGAATTTAAATATATGTAGTCTTGCCATAGGAAAGAAACTCAGTTAACTAAACAGAAACTATTCGTTAATCATGTCTGTTACACGATTTATTATTTGATTTTCTTAGCTGACCTCCAGTTATGAAAATAACTCAAAAAGAGAAAAACATCTATAAGAGAGAGCAATAAACCTGGTACTATGTGTATCAAACCTTTTAAAGTTCCTTGCCGCCCATTATCGTTTCGATTGGTACGGAGCTATCCTAATACCCTTCACGCGTATAAATAAGATAAAAATCAGCAACTATTCTCTTTATCAGACAAAATCATGTTGCCTTCAGACTACTCTGCATGACCTAAAACCACTTAAATATAAAGAATTTAATCTATTGATTAGTTCAAAACGGTTTCCATCAACGGTCTTACAGAGAGAAATCTACGAAAACCCATGAACTCGTCTTGCGATACTTGGGAGCCAATAAGGCTAATTGTTGCATTTGTCATCCACAATACACCTCACTTTCATAACATCATATTGCCTCAACCTTATTTCCATATTCAAGTCACAGTGAGACATCTCTATTCTATCGCAATCCCTATCCATTCTTCATATTTTAATTACGTCTTCACGAATTTTATTGACATCTTTGCAATGCATGTCTACATTTATTCGCCCAATAAACATCGCGGTCCTCTACCACTTCCCTTCACTTCCTCTGCCCTACCCATCTCTCCACCATCACCCGTGGCGAAAATAAATAAAAGCGCTCTTCTTTTCACGTCAGCCACGATTTCCCTTCATCATTCCTTCACAAAGACATGGCTGCGAAAAAGAATATATCGAGGGGACAAAGACAACCCTCTCCATATATTTTATTACACCCACTTTCCCCCTCCCCCAACACAACCCAATCCTTCCCTCCGACTCCTCGACAATCTTACTGCCATGTCATCCGAGAGGAAAAAGAAATACACACACTCATAAAAAACCACGCCGACGCTATCCGTCGATATATTTTTTATTTTAGCCGGAAAAATTTATATATATATCCAATGGCTCTATCCACGCAACTTGAGAGATATGATCGGCTCTACTCTGCAGATGTTCTAACACTCTCATCGCAGTCCTCCCTTGTGGTCCCTTATCCCTTTTATGCCGTCCCATACCCTTACACCTTACCCCCATATCACCACTCACCCCACGCACCCTTCCCCCAATAGCCAATCGACTCCCCCCGCACCCACTTGTCCCTGCCCTCTCAGTGCGCTCGGGTGAGGGGAGCAGTACTCGATGGCTCATTCTCTCCCAATGCTCACGATCCCAAAACATATCTTTCTTCCTGTCCCCGAGCGCCACTCTTTCTCTCTCTCCCTCTCTTTCTCTCGCCTCGTCCCTTCCCCAATCGCCCCTTTTTCTATCTCTCCAACCCCTCCTATGGCAATCCAACCCTCTCTCACCATTCGCACACCCCTTTCTGCCTGAATAACCCTATCCCTATTCACGCCTCCACTTTCCTCTATCCCTGCCGAACACGATTCCTCTCGAATTTTTTTTCCTTTCACTTTCCACTTTATTCCATAATATATAAGCCTTCGTCTCTCATTCTTTTTTTTCTGTATTCGCACTCCTTTGAAACCCCAATTCATTATCCGCCGCACCTTTCCTCTCTCAAATTTCCTCCGGTTCCGTTCCTTCCGTTCTCTCACAAACCCACCATTCCTCAGTTCCCCTGGGTCCGCGAGAAAGAATGAACTTTTTGGTTTTCTCGATTTTGAAATAAAAAATTACTAGAGCTTTAAAATTGGGTTAGACGCAAGAAAGGGTCGTGCGGCTCCGAATGCTCGCTCACGGGGAGAAAAGGCGCCGGAGCCATCGATCGCCCACTAACGTCCCCATTGTGGGTGGCCGGTCGCCGCTTATGTTCTTCCGCCGTTCCCTTCATCAGGCCCTTCGATTCTCGCAGATACGCGCTCCACAACTTTGCCCTTCGTCCTTATTTCCCCTTCCCCCTCTCCGCCCCCCCTTCCCCCTCTCCGCCGCCTCACTCCGCGAGATTGACCCGCTCTCACGATTGCCCTCCCTTCTCGTGTCTCTGCCCCTCCCATGGCTCAGCGTACATACACCCACACACATTCCAACCGCACTTCCTTCGTCGCTTCTTTTTATTCCGCCACTCCCAAAATGGCTCCTTTCTATCCCTCGCCTCTTCCTCTCCCCCGAATTACTTTCTCCTCTCCATCCATATTTTTATTCCCCTCTTTCTCTCACACACATCCTCCCTCCATCTCCCCCTCTCTCCGCTTTCCTCCCCCCTCCTCTCCTTCCCTTTCCATCCATCCTCTCTATTCTCAAAAAGCGTCCATTAGTACGCCTTTCCCCCCCTGCATCCTCCAACCTCACACTTTCGAGTGCTTTATTTCGGGGAGTTTTCGGCCATTTCCTTCCTCGCACTGCCCCGGACAAAAAAAAGCGTTCCTTAAAGAAATTCGTGAATTCTTCTCCAGCAGTTTCTCGAATTAAGCCAAAAGGAAAATAATTCCCAGTTCTCTTAGGGAAGTGGAATACATGGCGAGCCGGTTGAGAAATACGGCCGACGAAAAGTATGTACGATGCTCATATCGCTAATGGCTTTCATTTGATTGCTTGTGTTCACTGTCGATATTCGGGGCGAAATGACGAAATCGGAAAAGGATGATTTGCGTCCATGGTGATATTTAAGACAAATGTTTTGAAAAGTTCTTGTTTCCTAGCGTAAAGTATTCGCCTTACAGTATAACTGAACCATTCTTATTTTCTTGAGTAAGGTAGCTGCGTCCAAAGATTTTCCCATGAATAATTCCCAATCATTAATTGCTACACGATACTTTTATTTTAAGAGTATTTTTGGACACATAAAATACTAGCATATACCCGCTGCATCACCTGATCAATACTTATACAGATGTAACTGTGTTTAATTAGAATTATAGATCTTTTTATTCACGTGGGCAGTTTCTATATCACGGTGGCATCTGTGAGGACGTGATTTGGCAGATGCTTTCGACAAATGATATTTGATTGCGAAGAACACTGCATCAATCTTTCCTGCCTTATTTGGATCTCTCCCGGCAGTCCCTCTTCTCTCCTTTCACCATGCCTGGAACTAACTCAATTGCTTTCCTTTTTGTCCACTTCACCGACTCCATCCTTCACCACACCTACATTTCAAAAGGTGAGTGAAACAGAAATTCTGAGGGAGACATACGCTGACATCTGTGTTTGAAAAACAAATTTTTTCCAAGCAATTTGTTTTTTATCTCAAATATTTCCAGTGAAGTATATACAAGTCACCAATGCTACTTAGTGGATTTTTTTACCCAATTAATGCAAAACATTTTAACCCTTCACACCATACCTTTTTTGTTTAACTGGTCCTCTAACAAAAAAAATTAATTTTCAGAATTATATTTTATTATTAGGATTAGGTTTTTAAATGCTCGCCCATATCCAAATCTAAGACCGTTCCATTGTGCTGTCTACGCTGTAATAAAAACATTGATTACACAGCCTATTCTCGGTTGAAACTCATGAACACCACATATGCTACTTAATTAATTCAGAATAGCCTTTAAGAATAAAACTTTATTTGCACCTTGAATTGATATGCGCTAAGGGCAATGCACTTAGTATAACTCGAGTGAAAATTGAAGAATATCGAGTTCACGATCGAAATTGACCCTCAACTCCTTGCTTCCGAATGATCGACCAAATACGCTGTACCAATGGCAATGAAAGAAAACTCTCAAAATGTCCCTATTTCGTACGAATGAAAGTCCTCCGCATGTCGCACCTCGCCCTTTCCTCCTGCACGTCTGAGCGGGGCTCCCAAGGAAACCGCACGGGTCCAACCCACCCCCTTCCCTAAGGAGAGCACCAAGCACCACAACTACCCTCCAACCTACTCCACTCAAAACCCACCCACCCTTCCCCTCATCTGTGGTTCCCTTTCCGCCCAGCTCCCTCGCATGATTTAAATTCAAGGGACGTCCGACACAGATATTAGTTTTTATATTTTCCTCCTTCCCCCATCGCAAGCGGCGGGACACGGGCTGTGTGCGCGCGCCTCTTATGAGCAACATCTCCCGAGGAATCGGGAGGCAAAGTAGATCCGAGTGGCCGTGGGACGAGAGAGGAGGCCTGAGGGCTTTGTGGGGACTTCATAACGGGAAGCGGAAGAGGAGGGAATAAGGAAGAGAAACGAAGGAAACGCGGGTGCGCGCAATAAACGAAGGGAAAGAGAAGGTTGGTGCAGCGAATGTTTCGCTCTGAAGGGGACGGTGGGCGAAGGTCCACTCTCGGCCAGGATAAGGAAATGAGATGAGGGGAGGAAGGAGCGGCGGGGCGGGTCTCGCGGGGGGAAAGGATGGGGTGGGTGAGGCGCGGGAGAGGGAAGGGATAGGAATGATGGAGATGCAGTGAGAAATTTTCCAAGGGGATGGCGTTACGATTTGGTCCCCATGTGCAGAGGGCCAAAATCTTTTATGGTGGAGGGAGAGAAGTTGTGGAGGATGTGACGTGTTCGGAATGACAACGGGTATCAGCCGGGGAGCACTGAGGGGCGAGTGTGTTCCGGGAACAACCCGGCGGATAAATAAGCAGCACGCCGTCGGCAGGGGGGCGGTCGGCGGGTGGTGGGAGATAAGAAGCACGGAGGAACGGGAGAGAGGCAATTTTCAGAAAATTGGAGGCACAATGATAGAAAGTGGGCCTACATTGGCTGCCACCGCCGAATCTAAAACGAATCTAGCGCAAAGGGGAAAGGAAATGATTCCCCTTGTGAGAAAAAAATATATAAATGTATACGCACTGGATTACGTCGTCCCCGAATTTGTTGCAGGGGAGGATATGGGAAGAGCTTCCTGTGTCCCAGCTTCACGGTTCAGAGGAACGTTCAGGATTATGATCCAAAGGACCCGCACTCCACGTGATTTGACTCATATGACATCCACGAGAGTGACTTCAAAAATATTCGCTAGGTACACAGAGAAAACTAGAGGCAATTGGTCAAGCATGCACATATATGCGACGCTATACGATACTATTAAAGTAAGAGCAAATACTGTACATCTCAAATGTCAACCATATATTACACAACAGCGCACTCTTCCTCCTTTGATAGTGCGACAGGTTAATCTACCAGTTATTCTTTGATCTTAATATAATTTCCCAAATAAGAATTTTTCAATAAATCAAATATATTTTCTGCATATAAGAAATAAGACTAACAAAAGGTAAGTAGCATCTTCTATTAACTTACTCATTTTGTTTTCCCACAACCCATCTAGTGAAATCGAAGATCTCATAGGGAGAGCCGTTTCTGTTTCTAATGTGCGAGCCTCATTATAGTTTTGTGACGCGGAAGTACTCCAGTTGTTCTGCTATCAATGCATCGATCAATGGTCCAATAAACGCTATCGAGACGAATTGAACCCGAATTGCGGCAAAGGAGATCAAAGGAAGAAAAGTTCGAGATAGCACCCGAATGTTCACTGCCCGCAGTTCAGCATTTTTCCAGCAGCTCATCACTCGAGATTTGACGGTCGGAAAAGGGAACGTAGTGTGAGATATGAAATATTACGTTTCATTTCAATATCAATAAAAACTTCTTCGAAATTGAAGAGCACATGAACAAAAACGATCTGCCAAAGGTATTGGCCGTGAAAAAGTATTTTACCGGGAATGAATAAACATCCAGCGCCTTCAATATCACAATATGCCAGTCTAGATCTTCAAATTGTATCATTTATTGAGCGTAGGAGATCAAAAATTAAAAATAATTGAAAATATACTATCTTAATAAAGATGAATACATTTGAAATATTCAGACAAAATAAATACTTATAGTAAATAAGACGAGATTGTTGTGTTGCCGATACAACACAGGATATTTTTATTTGCAATAATTAAAATGACAAACACTATAAAAAGAGACGTTTCAGGCGTGATATGGAGGAATATCATGATTAATTAAAAATAGCAATTTTCCACAAAAATAAAATTTAATGCGACCGGTTTCAATGTTACTACATCATCATCACCTGATGATGATGTAGTAACATTGAAACCGGACGCATTAAATTTTATTTTTGTGGAAAATTGCTATTTTTAATTAATTAATGACAAACACTATGATAGATTTACTATACTCGTACATAATATTTACCTATATGAAATGAAAAAGAATGAATCAACCGAACTATTTCCAATTCCGCTTTCACGGACATTGAGTATCCAAATATAATAGCCATTCCAAGGTTCTCACATCATACTTATCCTTAGGTATCACATACAATGGTCTTGTGATCAAAATTCCTTTTTCTGGTATCCCGCCTAGCCTTCACCCGCACTTACACACACTCACCTTCCAACAATCACGAAAAACTCACGCGTGACATCCCCTCCCACTAATTCCTCCTCTTAGGTCAACATCGTATCGACATGCCGCCCCTCGCCCAAATTATATCCAATTCAGCCCCTCGTTCAATTGCGTCACTCAACCAAACACTTTCCTCGGCGCTTCGAAACCTCACTCGAAGACGATAAGACTGCCTCCTGAAAAAACTCTCAACTCTTTTACAATCTTTCTTTCGCGAGAGGCTCTCTCCATGTCTAAAACAACCCCCCGACTGTACCCGAATCTCCAAGCCTGTTTCTTTACGAAACAAGACCTTGCCCCCCTTTACAGCCAACCCCATTCTCCGAACCTGTTTCCCCAAGGCGTCAATCAAAGAGGCAGCGAACCTACACCACACACCGCAAGTCGACAATTAATTAGTGAATCTTTCGTCCTTGCCTCTCGACAATAGCAAGATTTTGATGCTTGGTAAAGGCATCTACTCCTCTCCCATCCCTAGAATCAACCCCGTCAGCATCGTCGCCGACGATTTAAATTTCAGCCGGAATCCACACTTGTTTGGTAATTACAACCTACACGTAGTTTCTCCAACTCTTCCACCATCAATTCAGCACTCACTCAATTCCACCTATATTCAGAAAATGAACCCAAGCTACTACCATTCAACCATCCAATGGAAGCCTCCATCACCATTCTTCTGAAAAAATTATACGATAAAAAATTTATATAATTTTTATTACCGCAAAAATACCTTTCCTTCGCCAAAGCACGTACCCTAAGACATTTAGCGTCGAACAATGACATAAGAATCACGACGGTGGACAAAGGGTCAATTGTTTCGCGATTTTTTTACCATCTATATCTTTACTCTGAATACCTGACCTTAATAAAGCATTGTTTTTAACGCTTGGGCTTCATATTCTATTCCAAAATGTAGCATGTTTAGGTGAGTTAATTTGAAGCAACACCTTTTTGAAAGTTTTACCATAGTGTATTCAGGTTAGCTCTCGTTGGGAACTCGTTTGCGCGAAGTGGCTCAAACGTTTTTCAGCAAACGTTCCATTCCATTATGTGAGATTTCAATTTTAGGCATCGATTGACCGGCTCGATTTGGTAAGCCATCGGAGGTGTTTTGTGAGATATTGGTGAAGACGCATAGAAAGAAGGAATTAATTAAGTTAGCCTTTTCCAAACTGCTAGTTTATCTTTTTCCTTCATCATTTTTAATTGAATAAACAGTTGACTTATTTCCCTGAACTTCTCAGACATATGACCAAAATGCCTTCGGGTTCTCTTTCAAATTTTCTGCTAACCTTTCCCTTTTGAATTCTCTTTACGCTTTCCAAAATTTATTCCTGGCATTTGCTCTGGACATCCTATAATCATAAGTGATCTCAACGTAAATGTAAAATGAACGTACCTACGGTCGTGAAGCATTGAAAACGAGATACTACTCTTAATTCACGGTCTCGGCTATTTTGTTTTCATAAGTGATCTCATTCATTTGGCCGCTAAATCAGCCCTTATATTTTTTGGCGTCGTAATGCCTTTCCAACGACCACGTTGTACCGTCAAGGTTTCGTGCTATCTTTTATAAATTTACTAGGAATGAACTTGTTGGCTGTTGAGCGCGTGATCTCAAGGAAGTGATTCCACGTGCATCTACATCTATGTACAAAATACCCCACAAGCCGCCGCAAGGGCATGTGGCGGAGAGGTCACCACCTGCAAAAGGGAAAAAACCAACCATCAAACAAAACCACATGCATGCAAACCTATATTCACACTGGCGTATAAGTTCATGTAAAAATCCTTTCATTCCACACGTATTCTCAGCATTTCGGTGATTACCATCGTCCTTAAAACTAGAAAATTGATTCTGTAGCACACACTTTCGGCCATCGGAGTCCCCTTCTTTAAACAAGTAAAAGTTCCTTTTAGGCTTCTTATTTTGGACCTCATCTAGCGAAAACTTTGCATGTGGTCACTAATTCCTTACATAGTTTCTATAGTTAAGACTTTTTTTGGGAATATTTGCAGCTAACAAATCAAGAATATTATCACTCTAGTTGGTGAAGTTACAAGTTGATTCAATGAGTTCAACGTTAAACAATTCAAAGCGGTTCGCAGATATCTTTGTATTTTCAAACCATTTTAAAACTATATGTGCTCCAGTTAATAGATGGGACATTGAAATCTCCACCGATTATAACGTCGCGATCACTGTGTTGGGGTAAGAAGCCTTTGATTTGCTGATCTAATTCTAGTATTGAATTGTCTCTGTCGACTGGCGGGCGGTAACATGAGCCTGCATACATTCTTTTGGATTGAGGACTTTCAATTGAGCACCAAAGGCTTTCCAAGCCATTCTTACGTTAGCCCTGCTTACACCACCGCCGATTCTATTTGTTCTGTCATTTCTGTAAATGGAAAAGGATCTTGGGAATATTTCACTGTCGGCCATATCAGTGAATAACCAGGTTTCTGTCCCAATAATTATATCGGCGCCTGTGATTTGAATAAGGTGATGATGTTCTCCGAAATTGTTTTTTAAACTTCGGCAAGTTACTACCAATACAGAAAATGCTTCCTTGATATTACAGTTTTTGAATTTTTAACGAGGATTACTTTCTTATCAATATTGAATCCCTTATAAGGTTTTCCTTCGATGCTATCTGATTGGAAGACTATGTCCGCGTCTAGATTTTGGGTTAAATGATCGACTTCGGCTATTTTGTTTCTTATTCTACGATAGTTTAGCATTATAATGTTGATCCGTTTCTCGACATTTACTTCGTGTATTTTTGGTTTAAATTGTTATCCAAATGGGTTATATGTCCTTTTAAGGCAAGTGTTTCTTTTTTCTGTTGTTTTTGAGATCTGAGAGTCATATCCTGATCTGAAGTGACAAAAAGTGCTGGATCTTACTTTCTTTTTACCAATACATGACCTGTGCTCTTGCTTACCATCTATGCTAAACCCTCAAAACGTATTTGTGTATCCTACGCACTACAAACTGCGATGCCTTGGCGGTATAATGAACCGCGGAGCGATTAAGGGGTGTCGGATATAAAGAGAGGACAGGCCTCAGATAAACAAAGTCCGCACCAATTTTCCAAAGAAATCCCACCAATCTTTGATTTATACCCTCAATTAGGCTCCAGACAAGTCTTCCGTGTCCAAAGTTCAGTGCAAGCTACAAGCAGTTAATTTTATTGGGGCCTTCCACTCTGCCTCGACCTGTTTCACCTCCGAGTGCATCCCCTTAAAGGAGCGCAGGATCTCTTCGGATCCACGTTCCGATGCGTCGTTTGTCCCCAAATGAGCTACAATGGGTATCTTAGAGCAAATCTATATTACTGACGCCCGCCTTCACCGCCTGCGTTGCCTGGGGTATCCCGCCGCCTGGTATACACCACGACGACAAGAATCCAACATCTCCCTCCCGCTGGACTCTGCGGTGCGGTGGAGTGCATTATACGCCGGAAATTAGAACGGCCTAAAACACTGGTTCCCTCCCTTCCTGCACGCTGATTTCTTACCCCAGGGAGCGCCCTCGTAGTAAAGTTAGGGGCTGCAGATACGGTGGTGATGTTATCCGACAGCAACTGGCACCTGTTGGAGACGGGGATGGGACCTGCCTCCGCAGAATTCACTCCTTGCCGCAGCGTTACCTTCTCCTTACCCCGTGAGGCCAACCGTCAAATTTATGGGAAAAATCAACCCCAGCCGTAATCTTACAAATGGGCAAATTCTCTTTCCTCTCTTATTTCCCTCGCCCATCCTTTGCCTATTTGTAAGAGTGCGGCTGGGTTTGATTCTTTCCAAAATATTCATACGGCCGTAGATAATGTTTGCTTCATACACCCTCCAATCGTCCGACCTTCGGATGTGAGGTACTCCTTCATTGGGAGAAGGCGTATGGGGTAGGTTTCTAATTGCTCAGCCACGTAAAGCATTCGGGCGAACCCGTGCATCCCTATTGGCATGGCGGGCTTTCGTATTCCCACCTCGAGTACCATCTCTCCTGAGGGGAGCCCTCCCGGTGCCGAGCTTTTATCGACGCTCCCGCACCATTCTCTCCAGCATGATGATACGAGCCCTTACAGCCAAGCATTCTTGTGACTCTGTTCATGGCATTCTTACTTCGGGAGAGAGAATGCATGCATATGGCATTGATAAAAATATCCGGGTTGGACTAAAGACTTTTTGAATGGCCGGGTACAAAGAGTACGAGGGTAATCCAAGAAGTACCAGACCCAACAAAGAAAAGCCTGAAATTTTGGATAAAAGTGTAATTATTTTCACATGTAATCTCCTTTCAGCTCTATTCAATATTCCCAGCGATGCTCAATAAGCTCGATACCCTTTTGATAATAAGAACTGTTTGCTCCTGAAAATAGCCATCAACTGCCGACATCACTTCTTCACAGTTGGAAAATCTTTGACCACCGGGGATCGAGATGGTGCGGGGGCTAACGTACTGGCTTCCCAACCTGAGGGCCCGGGTTCAAATCCCGGCGGTGTTGAATATTTTTCAGGGGTATCTCGATCCCTACTTGAGGTGCTTTGTGGAGGGCACTTTGAGTGAGTACGCCGTCCGTCGGATGGGACGTTAAACTGCGGACCCCTTGGCGCCTTTCGTAAAGAGTAGGCTAATGCCGACGCCGGGTTTCTCTTCACCCTTCATCCTTTCCTGTCCATCCCTATGGCGCATGACCTTAGCTGTCGGTCGCCTCCCCTCAAAACTACTACTACTTTGACCACCGAGCCATATTTTCAAGGTTGCCAACAGAAAATAATCTAAGGGGGCTCAATCTGGCGAATAGAGTGTATGAGGTAGAAATTCAAACTTTAATTCATGAATGTTGGATTACATTGCAATGACGGATTTGTGAGCTAGTGCACTATCTTGATGAAACAAAACTTTCTTCTCAGCCAAATGCGGCCGATTTCGCTAAATTTCTTCGCTCAAGTGTTGCAATAAGTTCGTATAATACATCGCCGTTGATAATTTATCCTTTTTCAAGATAGTCAATAAAATTATCTCACGCGCATCCCAAAAGACCGAGCCATAACCTTGCCTGCATATGAAACGGTTTTCGCCTTCTTCGGAGCCGGTTCTCCCTTTCAAAGCCATTGTTTTGATTATTCTTTTGTCTCGGGTGTGAAGTAATGAACCCATGTTTCATCCATGGTTATGAAATGGCGCAAAAATTCTGCTTTGTTGCAGTGCAAGTTAGCTAAACACTCAATTAAAAACATCTTCACGACACTGGTTTTGCTCGAGTGTGAACAAACGTGACACTAATCTTGCAAAAAGCTTTTTAAAGCTTAAAAGCTTAAAAAAATTTTACTTAATATGCGAATGTACCGCACTTTTTGAAATACCTACTATGTCTGCTAGCTCGCGCACTTTCAGTCGCCCAGTATCACTTTCTGGATTTTCTTCACCGTTTCCGGAGTTGTCACCTCATTTGATCGACCAATGCGATGCTCGTCTTGACAGCTCGTACGGCCTCGTTTAAACTCTACTACCCAATATTTTACTTGTTGTTAATGAAGGAGCACTCACCCAGGGTAGAATCCAATTTAGCTTCTATATTGGTTGGGCTGAGACCTTTCAAATGAAAGATTGTATCACATAACAATGATACATGATACATGATAACAATTTCTCCATTTTCACAAATTCACTGAAAACGTTTATTGTTGATGGCTGCCAAACAAATACTAAACAACGTAGCGTCTTCAAACTTGAAACATGTGCTTAATAGATTGCATACTTTCTAAGACAGTGATGTTTTTTAAACAACTACCGCAATATCTGGGTCTCTCTGGTGTGTATTCAACCCCTGCGACACACCCTAGCGGTGGCTTACAGGGTAGACATAAATAAATAAAAATAAAAAGTAGTTTCGGAAACGGAGAGCTGGCTCACGGAAGATGTCATTGACGGTTTTCCTTTTAAGTTACAGTATATACAGATGAGACAGGGGTACCAGACATGGAGGAGGAGGATTCATTGCCATTAAAACTTACTTAAAAAGCTATGTGACAAAATTAGTTTACCAGATTGGGGGTATTTGGTGCACAATAGAGAGAAATAACAGTAGTAAGAGTAGTATTTAGGGGAGGCGACCGACAGCTTATATCATTTGTGCCAATAGCGATGGACAGGAAAGGATGTAGGGTGGAGAGAAACCCGGCGTCGGCATTGGCCTACTCTTAACAGAAAGGCGCCAAGGGATCCGCAGTTTAACGTCCCATCTGACGTGCGGCGTACTCATTCAAACTGCCCTCCACAAAGCACCTCAAGTAGGGATCGAGATACCTCTGAAAAATATTCAACACCACCGGGATTTGAACCCGGGCCCTCTGGGTGGGAAACCAGTACGATAGCCACCGCACCAACCCCGATCCCGAGATATATTACCAGTAAAATAATACACGTGTGCTAATTTCACAGACCACTGGAATCTAGTTCAGATGCGATGGGGGCTTTAAATAAACAAATAAGTCATTTTATCCGCAAGAACTCGAAAAGCGACATTATCGTCGCTCTCTCTGGTGGGCACCCTCTCGCTACCTGCAGCGTTAATGGAAAATACTTCACTACACTCTAAGGTTTGTTAGTTGATAGTACGAGTATATGTATTGGATGTGTGTAAGTTGAAAGGGTTTTAGAATGAACGTATACACCACTGTGGGTATAGGTTTGCATGGATGTGTTGATTTTGCATGTGGTCGTTCCCTTTTACAGGTGGTGACCTAACGCCACCCGCCATACGCCCTTGCGGCGGCTTGCGGGGTATTATGTAGATGTAAACAAAAACATAGCGTCACTAAGTTAAATTTCGCTAATTTAGTCACCAATTAAAGTAAATCTCTTTGTTTTGCCTCCCTGTCCAAGATCCTAACCCTCCATTCATTCTATAAGAATGACTTAATGCATGGGGTCAAAGGCTCATTGATGAAATTTTACATTTTTAATTACAAAAGCAGGGGAGTTATCAAGTACTCTTCTATTTTTATCCATTTCTCATTAACTCACATTATAATAAGGACTTTAAGGGTTAGATTTAAAATTTAATTACTTAGTTTTTAAATTTTTTAGGATTTTTTTTAAATTGCTTCAATATAATTTTCATTAAATTATACCCCTCCCATTAATTTGAATTCTTTCTTTAACATTTCCGATGGATACGTTCATTTTTCTGTAAGTCTATGCCAGATATTTTCAGTCTTTGCGAGATTTTCCTGCCCTTAGGCATTTACCCTTTTTGTAAATTCTCAGCAATTTTTTCTTTGACCCAGCTCAACTGACAATGACTTAATTAACTTTCTTAATTTCTGGATAGTTTTTCTCCCCAATAACGTAATCATTTTTCCAGGAATTAAGGAGAAACTTGGTGGTGCCTAATATCTTTTACATCATCTTCCACTCTGCTCATCCCATTCCTTATAGCAGTAGCTGCACTCCTTGTGCGTCCCATATTCTTCCTTTCAGTTAAACCATCTCCTTGTTCCTTCCATTTTCATAAAGCGCATTGCCAAGCTTCCTTCTTGGCTTTTGTCATTCCTCGATATGTGTCTTATTCTATATTCAGCACCACGCACATAATCCATTTACACACATACATCCTTACCAGACGACCCCATTTCCTTTGATTTCATCCTAGCACTTCTGACGTTTCATCACAACTGATTATTTCATCGCTTTTTTAATGGGAAATTAACTGTTCACCTTGACAAATCCACAAATACAAATCAGTAATATCACAAAATAAATTACTCCCTTGTATTACAATTCCCATTGAATCGTACCTACATATCAAACCAAAAATATTATCCGAACAAATTCGTAAATTAATTAAAATCATGCAATGCTATTGATATTCCATGAAACCCAGACGAAAATAAACACTTCGAGCGTAGGCCTCTCTCGCGAGCTCGATATCGTTTGACCATATATCATCTACGAACAGCACTACAAAGCTTTTATTTATATTAATTACCTTTATATTTTTATTGACATACACTTAGTTGTTGCATTAAATAATATCAAATTCCGTCCTCTTGGGGAGAAAGGGAACGGTGATACCCTCTTCTCGTCAAATGAATCATATCTACTCTGGGACTAGAAGTGATTCATTTGAAAATCTTTGGTCATTATCATAGAATACATTCAACACCATTTGAGCCGATCGCGTAAGAAACTCGAATGAGACACCTTCTGTTAACTATTCATCGTCATCATGAAACGCACTTCATATTGCCGTTCAATCCTTTGCCTGGCTTAAATAATTCGTCGTGGCAGCGGGTCCAATCTCGGCGGGCCGTCCATTTTAAATGCAACGCCGTTAATTGGGACGAAGAGCGTGCGTCACCGCAGCCGCTGAATCATTCCATTTCCGCCTTATCTCTGCCGAAATGGAGGCTGTCCTCGCGGGGGGTGGGGGTGGGTAACATCACCCCTCCAACGGTCGGTCCCCCGCGAGCCCCACGTAAGGGGGCTCGCATTCCGAGGGACGACGGGATGGCGTCGTCCCACTCGCTCTCTCGGGGAGAAAGCGACCGGCGCTAAATGATTCCATCCCGTAAACAAGAACAGGAAACCCTCCTCGGCAGAGCACGGCCGATCTGACCAAAAACACCATCACGCATCAAGCCCACCCGACGGGGCGCGCCCCGATAGCCGTGCGTGCCGCGGCTCACCCTTCCACTGTCACTTTCGCAAATAGCTGCCCACCCGTCATCAATTTCTCCTTCGACTTTGCGAGAGCATCAGCTTACTTGACAGACCCTGAGGCCATTTGTGACTCTATAAATACATTAACATGCAGCGTGAGTTAATTATTTCGTACGGCTGAGCGTCGATTCAAGTGTTAAATTATTACATGATTGTTATAATCTAGAGGGAAAATACATGGAAATATTATCTAGTTCTAGTTTCTTAACAGGATTACAAATTCGAATAATTGAAATAAAAATGATTTGGTGAAAAATAAATGGAGGCGACAATAATGTTGAAAATTATTCAAAATTCGCGATAAAGATACATGTATATATGCACACCTTCTACATTCATACTTACACTCCCTCTTAATTCGTACATACCTCTCACAAGGTCCTCTTTCGAGATAATAAAGACCGTCATATTTTAAGTTATACTATGTAACTCACTTCCATTTCACTCATTTCTTACATGCTACCCAGTCCTTGTATTTTTCTTTTAACTCTGCCACATATACACATCACATTTCCAAATACCTGTTTGGTGTTTCTACTCCCATTACCCATCCAACCCATTCATAATCCACCCAGCCTTTCCTATTCTTACCAGAGACACTCCTTCATGCACCCCACATTATTTCGCCATTTATACTTATCCTGAAATTCTCAGGTTTTGCTTTTATAAAATCGCGTGAGAAAGATCACCCACCATTCCGCACATTTGATTTCGATTCCTTCTACATAGCTAGACACAATCGCCAAGTCGCGTTCGCGTCGCAAAGTCACGTTTCATTTAATTTTTAATTGTGTTTTATTCATTTAATGCTACAAGGACATTCTCCTGTCGCTTGCTCTAATTATGATTTCTCCATATATGCCACCATCTTGGCTTAAAACTCTGTTGGTATTCAGGAAAATGAAGCATTAGTTCGATTTTCACTGCAAATTATTATTAAAGTATAGATACTGAAATGCTATGAAACCAAATTATTCTGGAATATGATCATCGACAAGATGAATACTCAAATCCTTTTGCCCGGAAGACAGTAAGAAATTGAAGGCAGATAATACAATCGGAGGACTGAGCCTAAGTAAGTAAAATCCTTCATTTACATGGGCTGCAGTATTATTTCGGATGGAAGAATTTCGACTGGCATCAGGCGAAGAACACCTGAAGCTAAGAAGGCGTTCATGAAGATGATTCAACTACAGTGTTCAAGGAACTTGAAATATTTCGAACGTAGCATGGTGGTCTACGGATCAGAGACAGAGCATTGGAAAAGTGGGCCAGCTAAGAATAGGAGCCTTTCAAATATGGTGCTGGAGGAGATCGCTGAAGGTAAAAATGGACAGAAAAAGTTAAAACGAAAAAGCATACAGAAGAGTAGAAGACGAAATACCCATAAGGCGAAGTAACTCTACAAAAACTAAATGGTTGGAACACAACTCGATCCACACTAGATTGGTTATAAACACAATTGAAGGGAAAATTGATGGCAAAACTACGCTAGAGAGACCAAGAGTACATAAAATAAATGAAGAAGGACGTAGAACACATGAGCGATGAGGGGATGAGTGAATTAAGACCGAATAGAGAAGGGTCGGATGAAAATACTAATGATGAATGATTACTCGAAACGCAATTCATTCTTTTCAGTTGTTTCAGAAAAACTCAATTTAACTTTCGCTTAAACTTCAACAAAGTAACACATCGCTCCACGTTGATTTTTTTGGTTTTTTATAATTCATTGTTGGCGTAGAGTAAAAAAGGAATATTTAAATTCCGGGCAGTACGACTTACCTTGTCCAAGAACCTATCTTCAAGATAGGTTCTTGGACAAGGTAAGTTCTTAAGAAGCTTTCGTAAAAACTTATAGAAAAGTCATGGAAATATAATCCACAATTGTATCAAAACATACTAAATTTGAAACTAATCCCTCGAAGTACCATCTACTATTACGCTTTCCGTATCTATTTAATAAATCAATTTTACACTACCAAGTATATAATCCTTTATTCTTTCAGAAGGACCCATTTACTCAATATTATTATCTCCTAATCTTCCGAATCATTCCTTTATTTAGACTGTTGTCAACGTTAAGAAGAAACAAAGATTCACACATCCCCTGTCAGTAATGATACCAAGTGTTAGAATCCAGATTTTACTTAGGTCCAATTTCCATACTACTAAAATCAGCAGTGAAACAAACGCTTTTTCAGGAATAATCAGAAGAGCAATTTCTCTACTACTCTTACATTTCATGGAACCCCTCATGAAGAAGTGCAATTATTGAACTCTTGTAGTCTCTATGCTACCTTAAGTATGCAAACTCAAGGAGTTCCCTGAAAACGGGTATTAATCAGCCTCCCCCTCCCACACGTACACACACTTCAACAAGCCGCTTAATAAATCATCAGCGATCGCAGCTTTTAATTGCATCAAAATTTCCCCTGCAGTTGTACCTCATTATCAATTACATCAACTTCCCTCTATTTATTGTTACCTTTATGTACATTTGGCCCACATTTATATTACAAACCATTATTAAGCCAATCAAGTACAAACTCCGTCCAACAGTCTAACTCTGCATTCAACCGATACAATTGAGCTACCCTAATTCTTCATTCCTTTTCCTTACTTTGCAGTTTATACCAATTTTCAATCGTCTCTTATTTCCTTCAAAAATCTACATTGTTTCTTATTACATCATTCAGACCATTTTCTCACTTTCTTTCGTTAAATTATTTCTTAAAATATCTACGCGATTAATACATTCGTATTAATAACAAACATCAAACATGTATGATATGTTAAAACCATTTTTCTTCACCGAAATAATTGCAATACAGGCTGTATAACTGCTGATTAAAAATTACATTTAAGAATTTCTTTTAAATTCCATTACTACTATTACTAATTTTAAATGCCGTGAAAAAGTGGACTATTAATACTTGAAACCAAGTAACCCCTTTAGCTTGATAATTATTCATTTCACTGACGAATTTAAAACGAATTAGTTTCCACCATCAAACTCAGAAACGCCCATAACCTCTTTTGCATCCCTCATATCAAATATTTATCCTTTCTTCACTGTTTATGCTATTGCTAAGTGTCTGTAGCATTAATTATGAAGTTGTCCCCAAACAGAGATTGAAATTATTTCTGCTTTTAAATTATTAAATTATAAGTATTTGACCGACACTAAGTAAAAATATGTAGAGATTTTATACTTACTCGTAGCTTAGTATGTTAGGAATTCTTAGATAAAAATGATGCTTTGCATTATCTATATTGAAGGGAAAGTCGGAGAAATTTTACTAATGAAGAATTGGAATGTATACAATATAAAAATATTTCATTATAGCCAGTCAACAACTACCCGGTGATAAGATAATCTTATAAGAAAGCAGGAAAACGGCAATCCTTACAGATGATGTCGATTAATATTACCCCTCCAGAATCTATTAACTGCGGACCAATACTACTTCCAATGTCATAGCATTTCGCCAATCCAATCGTTTCCGAAAAATACAGCCAATGAAAAAATCGCATAGATGTTTTAGCACCTACCTTCATTCCACTTCATCAACTTTATTCTTTGATTAACCCCTCTTGTTAATGGTATCTATATTTGTAAAATTTCATAAGCCAAAACTTCTAATTTATGGTATTTTCATTGCTACTATACGCCTTTGTGTGTCCAAAATATGTCTCAAAATCTTCATAAAGGAAGGTATTTCTGGGTTTATCCCCTTTCACATCATTTAAATAACATTTTATTATAGGAGGAACTAGAAACAAACTAGCAAAGATAAATGCCAGCAATATGCACGGGGGCATTTGCTTAACCTGGGCTCAGCTTTATTTGTTATTTCAATAGAGAGGGATAATAGAAAGACGGCGGGAGTCCAACGATACATCGGCAAAAATGCGAAAGCACGGCATGGAGAGCAGGTCAAGAAAAAAGAAGCGTCCGTTCCTTAGTAAAAATCGGGAAGAAATTAGGGAGAAAATATTCAGAAAGCGGAGCCACGATGAGGAGAAATACGAAGGACAAGTGGAAAATATATAAAACGTGTGGCATCCGTGAAGGAAGAAAATAAGACGGAGGATGAAATACAACAAGAATTGAAACCACTGCAGTTTCATTTGGTGATTTTAATTTATCAGTTAAGGCGGTTTCCACAATGAACCGCTAATTACGACGTCTTGCTAACTTTGAAACCGCCGTCTGGATTAGCGAAAACGTCAGCGGTTTCAACTCCAGCATCATTTTTTCACGAATTAAGTGAGGAAACTTTTGATTTAAACTAAACGCAAAATGCAAACAGCAACTGAATAGGTGGAATGGACTTTTCATTTTAAGGCACACGTTAACTGAAAGCAGCAGAACTAAACAAGACCAACAACATGGGAAAAAATCCACGCTAAAAATAATGAAAGTTAAATAATTAGAGATGACTGACAAACAATTATGAATATTTATTCACTGGAGGGTCAAGGATAGAAGAGGTAAAAAATATGATGCTGGAAAAGACTAACTCCATGGAGATTCAGTGATTCAAGAATTTCGTGAGATAAACTATCATGAAGAGTAATTTAATTTTTTTAATGAATTCAGGCAGACTCGGGGCAGTGAACTAAGACCAAAGTTCAACTGGAAACAAGTAATGGAAATGGCTTCCAGTTTATTTTCCATTTTTTCTTATCGCACGCTCCAAAAATGGCACACTAAATAAATTTACCTTTTGCTACATTCTAGTGAAACAAGGTAAAAATGGCCTAGTCTGAAAAAACTATTTTTTTACCCGTGATATTCCGTATCCTTTGGCGCCTGTAGACATCTCTGAGCAATAAGGCCTCTTCCGTACCTTTTTCAGCCTGAGAGAGCTATTTAAAGTGCCTTTTTTGATGAAAGTCTGTCCTTATTGATTTGGAGGGGATTCTCTGTTTACTGTTAGTAAAATTAAAGCTCAAAAAGAGTTAAACGAAGTTGGAAAATCAACACATTAACCCCCGTTGACGGAAGTAGTGAACGAGAACATTTGAACTCTATTACCGTCCGTATGTAAGCACTGTGTTTATTCTTGAGTGGTAAACATGAAAGTGATTCTTTGCGGCAATAAACTTGGATTATGTTGAAGAATTTTCTACCGTGTTCCCTTAGCAATTGCTCTGAGTACTTCTCACGCAATGTGCTATATAACTAAGAGATCTGACTAAAAATGATTCACTTTATATTTTCGCGATAGAGCATTCGCTTTCGAATATATATATATATATATATATATATATATATATATATATATATATATATATATATATATATATATATATATATATATTAACACAGATGTAGATTTTTAGAATATAGAGACACAAAGAAAGGACACTCACAATTTGTTATTTGACGTTTCGACAGTTGCCCCTTCGGGTTGATTACTGTGTTTATGGTATATATATATATATATATATATATATATATATATATATATATATATATTTATTTATATATATATATACATATATATATACATATATATACACGAAATGGAACGCTCTTCGGCGACGCACAAGTATATAAAAATACAGATGTATATTTTTAGAACATAGAGACATAAAGAAAGGACACTCATATATGTAGTTATGACATTTCGACGGCAAGGCCGTCGTCTTCAGAATGGCGTTCTCGGGGAAGAGCGTATAGGACATGTGCGGGAGGTAGGTAGGGGAAGGAGAGGCAAGGGACCAATAGGAAATGAACAAGGGGGTGGGAGGGGATATGTAGGCTGCTATATGATGCATTCGTGGGCTTGGTTCAGCCCAAGTGGTTTAAATGACTGGGTCACCCATCTCGCGAGTTCTCACCTCTATTATGCTAGCAGATTTGGGAAGGGTTTCCATCACCGCAACGGAGAAGCAGTCATCAAAAGATTGGTTGCGGGAAGCAGTGTGAGTAGGGATGGGATAATTAAGGAAGGTGGGAGATTTGGCGGAATATCGATGGTTATTCATGCGGAGGGAAGGTGTGGTCGTGCATTCGCCCACGTAGAAGGAAGGGCAGAAGTTACAGGAGAGGCGTTATATAATATTTTTTGAGGCACAGGTGGCGACCGGTTAGGAGTTGGTACTGAGTGAGGGGGAGGGTCTTAGAGGATGGCAGCATTTGCAGCGTGGCCGTTGCATGGTGCGGATAGGGGTGGGAAAGAGACGAGGGTCTTCGCAGTTGGCTTTGTTGACTTGAAGATGTCTCGCAAGTTCGATGGGATATATGCATATATATAAATACATATATTGCATTAACTTATATATGCATATCATCCGCGTCCATTCTTCTGGCAGATAAACTATAAATATCCAGAATTAGGAGCTCGTTTATATATCTCTATACTGGAATCCTTCCGAACCCCAAGAATAATCCCCTGCTTGCTTCCTATTTCCTCCCACGCTTTCTCTCGCCTGCATCTCTCAAACCCGACACACTTATTTCGCCAGTTGTCCGTTTTCTAAAACTCATCATCCAATTCCAGTTTGATTATACAATCCACATTCAGTCTCTTCTGAAACCTGGAAACGAATTCGTAATCCGCAAGATCAATTTACACTGAGGTCATAGATCACATCAAACACCATCACCATCAGTATATGTCCACAGCTCAGCATTCCTATCCTTGCAGGAGTCCTTTAATATGATCTTGTTGTAAGCACTTTTACTGGCCGAGGTATACGTTTCTGTAGCTGCCCATCCGAGTTCACACGAATATATGACCCTCATACGCTGCTCTTTTACTGAACTCATTTTTCAAATGACGAAAGATAGCAACTGGTCACGCAAAAAACTAATAAAAGAAGTCAGGGTAAAAACGTAGCAAGTTATCTCTGCAAACCCTGACAGTCATTTAAGTAAAGGTGCGTCTCATAGCCCGCACATGCGCAAGCATACTGCATTCGTTGAAGCACTAAGTGACCAATTCCGGAACATACTCGTATTTTTTTACGTATTCTATTTGCAAATATATATTCTATTTTATCCATTTGGTATGCATAGGTACCGAAATATTCGTTTCCAGGTTATATTTTAGGAGTCGGAAAATTCATTATCCTTATTTTTGCCAATTAGTATTTTATATTTCTATCTCTGGCCTTTAAACGAGATGTTTTCTGCGCTTTGAGCATCGTCCAGTATACATCTCTCTGAGGGCGATAAAAACCACCCCCTTCATGACATACAAATAATAAACAAAAGGCAATGTTTGTAGGCCCAAAGGCTATCTTCTATGGCATGATGGTGAAGATTTTTGTCTTAGTGAAAATGTCGTTAATTCTGAAGGTATTAGTCCTCTATCCCATCAATCTCTCTACTTTCCGAAGCCTTCGTTATTATCATTATCCCCTGTCCTACAATCCTCAAGTACTTGGCGCATTGAGTTCTTGCGTGGAGTACAATTCAAGCATTAACACATGTTTTAGTTGTATTCAAAGTAAAATTCTACAATGAAGAAAAGATAATAATTACAGAGTATAATAGAAAAACTGCAATTTACGTGCATTTAGTAACATATGGCAGCCATCTGACCAGATCAACTGGCAACTAGACCCCCAGCATCGATGGTTTTCAGGTTCTGTAAAATTTTTAATGGCTTAAGTTACTTAAAATTGCGATTTTCAAAAGATATTCATTATCGCTTTAATATTGGATTTCTGAATATATACTATATATATATATATATATATATATACTATATATATATATATATATATATATATATATATATATACATATACATATACATATATATATATATACATATACATATATATATATATATATATATATATATATATATATATATATATGTGTGTGTGTGTGTGTGTTAAATTAAATTTGGTACTGTGTTATAACGTTTAGCACGGGCCAATCACTGCAGAGGGGCTTAAGAAATATTTACAAACGAGCCATATCGTATTCAATAAAGCTAACCGAATGACATTCAATTTGGAAGCGTTCACATTTTGACTCTTGCGAAACCCTTCCCTTAACAATGGAAAATTATTCATAAATCCTGAGGTTTTCTTCATAACCTTGAGTGCCATTGACACAATTTTCTTCCATGAAAGCTCAATAACGCATTCCACATTTGTAATATATTTTATCTACCGTACAATACTGCCATTATCTCACAGTTTTCCAAAACATATTTTCATGAAAGCCACCGACTTCTTAAGGATCTCATTTGTGGTAACTTAAGTATCAAATTATTTACGCTAGACGAAATTTCTTCCCTCTGCAGAAGCAATCAAAAGCAATTTCAACAAGGCCACGGAACCTTCAAGATTGGTTCCTGTCCTTTTGTTGAAAGGATGTATCTCAAGAAGTCCTTTCGCGAGCACAGTCAACATTTCATTAAAGCTTGTGACGTGTGACTCCATACAAGTAGCGAGAGCAGATTAGAGTCCCCATTTTTCCGATCGTTCTGATTTTCTATGACTCCCGATTTAAGCGAAACAAATCTGTGCAGCGCCTCACATAAGTGCATGCATGCATGTCCCGTCATCGACCACTCCAATTATTGAAATTAAATGTTGGCTGATGCTTTTTTGCAAAAACCTGAAATATGAGTGGAAATTTCTTGCATTTTCATTACTTATTGATTTTAGCTATATAAATTGATAATAAAAGCTAAATTATAGAAACAAGGTATATTTTCCACACTCGATGCACCTTTCCAAGACGTTTTAGTGGATTTCCATTTGGAAGGAAAATGATTTTGGCACTTCTAAAATGTGTTTAAAATTGTAAATATGTCGTCTCTGTTGTTCTCTCGTTACGGTAGACACGAGAAAGTCTGAATCAAACAGCACGATACGATAAATGAGTTATTTTAGTGTAATTATGAAATTTCTAGGGTCAAATAAATATGCAACCTTACCCACCGTACCAAGTGCATAAGAATAAAAGAAATCGAGTTTGAATCGAAAGACTATTATTTCTATCGGCAAATTCATCTCCGAAATCAATTCAATCATTGGAGGTCACATGACGCATATGTTTGGAGTCATCCCTGCCAACCATTGTGTATTAAAAATAATAGATAATGATAAGATGAAGTAATACTAAATAGTAATGAAATATTCAAAGTTTAGTACAAATTTCCCTACCTATCACATAGCATTCATTTTGCTTATCTTATTATCCTCCCGCAGTTCCCAAGGCTGAGATGTGACTACTCCGAGAATCATTTGAGCAAATTACATTTCCCTGCTAATAAAAATCGGAAAGAGGAAATAAAATATATTCTTATTAATTTCTAAAATTTTAGGAAATTTTTTTTTCAGTTCTTTTGGTAGAAGAGAAAAATAATAATGGCCACCTCTTAAATCCCATCTTTTTATTACAATCACTCAATGAATTGGGAATTATAGAAAAAAAGGATAAATGAGGAGCGTTACAATGGTACAGCCGAACTTCCGAACATTTTCTAAGATTTTTATTTCCATCGACAGGGGAGCGTTATTTTTTTCGCCAATTTAAACTTTTGCAACTCTTTAACCTACTTCTACATTTAACTTAAAAGCTCTTACGGCGCCCCATTCCTCCTCACCCCAACCCTTTCCCCTCTTTCAAAGACCCTGAAAAAAATGGTCTCTTTATTTCGACCACTAATAGACATTTCTTCCCCTTCATCGACTCCATTCCGATCGAGTCTGCTTTTCTCGATTTTTCTCCTCCCCGTTCCGCAAACTGCCCATGAAAAGAGATGAAATCGCTCGCGCATGCAATTGCTCAAGACTGGAATCTCGCGAAGCCTTGAGTAATTCTGCATTCGAAAATCAATTTAATCACGTACGAATGCACAGCTGCGTTGACATTTATTGCGTCATTGGAGGGTATCCGAATAGGTGAGCAGCGAATGACGATAGCCGGTAATCATTCAAGTCAAGAGCAAAATGGATAACAAAACTTAAGTTCATCCGACAATTAGGAACCTTCAACTAAACGAAGTATAGTACATAAAAACAGGTTTCTGTTTGCTTATAATATAATAATTGTTGAATAATACGCAATTTGGCAAACCATTCATTAGTTAAACATAGCTTAAACTTAACAAATTTCCTTTTATTTCGCGGGGAAAGGATAGACGAAATTCTATCATAAGCGTGCTCACAGCTAACTCCAAAAGAAACTGGAAATCATTAAAATTCACTCTAAATAGATTCTGAGCACGAAAATTTAGCTTATATTTTATTGTCATAATATTTCTGGGAATGGTTACATCGTATTAATAAATATATCCGATAGACAACCTAGGTCACAACACCCATCTAAGCCTTTTTCATAATGCGAAGTGAAATAATTTATATCGCGAGAACGAGGGAAAAAAATTTCTAATCGATCGCAAGCAAAATGAAAGAAAGTCTAATTTTCCAGCAATTCGTTTTTTTATAACTTATAAGCACTTACTCCTACAAATTTATAGTTCCACAAATTACCAGATTACAGGTTATCTAACAGCATCTAAAGCAAAGAAAAAATGAAATTTTCCACTAAAAATGGCTGTGTTTGCTGGTAAAAATACACATGTCTTTTTCAATGCAAAAATCAGAAAAATTATAATATTTTCATTATATTTTTGAGTTTTCGCATTCCTAAAAAACACGACAACGCAAAACATTAAAATCATCGTCCACTTATAATTTCATTTTAAGGCGTAAAATTTTTGGAATACTTCGAGAGAATTCCGAGAGAGAGGATTACCTTCGCTGACAAATTTAAAATCAACCAAGCCAACAATTTTCACATCCTTCAAAAACCTCTAAGCACTTCAAAAGAACCGCGTTGAGCGCCATCAAGAGCGTCTCCCCCTAAACCACCCGCCTGCCTCAAAAGAGTGTATTGGAATACTTTTTCGAGACTCCGCCAACATGCTCCTCACCCTCCGCCCTCTTCAGTTACCCCTCGCCCCCTTTCATCCCTCACGCCCGGAGAGCAAAGGATTTTCAATAATGAACTCCGCTACGCCGAATTAAAAAATTTTTACGGATCAAAACGTAAAGATGTCCTTTTTTTGCCTGCCTCCCCAAGAAGTGACCTCTTTCCCGATGCATTTTTTTCCTCTGCCTCCTCTCTCACCCAGTCAACCCTTCGGTACCTTAAACGCCCCCGAAACGCTCCTCGTGATTCCCTCCCTCAGTGCCCGCATCTCTCTCTCTCTCCTGCGAGAGATGCGCATCACTCTCCGCGGCGGTCCACCTCTCTTCTGCATACATTCCCACCCTCCGTTCCCTCTCGCAACCACACCACGCATCCTCCCTTCCCTTCCTGCCCCCCCGGCCCCGCCCATCTGTTACCCTGTCACGCTCGCGTCACGTCACCTCTTACGGAGGGAGCGCGGGAAGAAAATGCGAGGCGGCGGGCAGGGCCGAAGACGACCCTTTCTCCCTCATTATTGCTATTTCCCTCATGCCTTCACTAGTTCATGTCCGCTCGTGCCGAAAGAAATCGACGAGCATAATCGAATGCAGCGAGGGGTGGCGCTCCGTGAGGGGTGGTTTACCCGCCCTCGAATTACTCAGACTGTAGAAGTGCTGGGTAGCAAGTATCCTCCACATTTATTCGCCTCAACAATTACAATGAGCACGCAATCTAGGATTATTTCTCTCAAATCCTTATCTAAGCGTCTCACTTTGAAAATCTCGGAACGAAAAAGACATTACCATAGGAATAAATCCTATTGTCGATTTAATAGAGGGGCTCACGGATCCCCTTAAATACGTAAAGCATTCAATGAATTGCGAAATTCACGCTAGTGTCGATTTAATAGAGGAACTCAGGGATCCTCTAAAATAAGTACGGCCTGCAACAAATAGTAAAATTCACGCGCCATGATATGGTGGACTGAGCCTTCTCCTGCTCTTCCCCTGCGAATGCAAAAATTACACCACTAGGCTTTGGGGGTGCCAGGAATCTTCGACCAGAATCGACCATGGCACATCGGGCTGATTGTGGGCACGGAACTCTCAAATCTTACCCATTTAAATTTTCGACATTCATATTTAAGCCGAAATATAGGAATTATGATGTTTAAATCCATTGCGATTCCGCACTAAAAAAGGAAAGCAGCATTCGTTTACATATAATAATTTGTATTGGCAATGACGGAGGTAAATGATAAAATAAAAGCCAAAACTTCAAAATTTTAAAATAAAAATTGGTATCTATATAAAGGAAAAAACCCTTGCTAGACATCAGTGCTTTCACGTTGCCTCTCCAATGGCGTTACTGTCAGTCTCTTTGATATCATGTGAATAGAGATCGGTCCCTAAATTAAAAACCATTTGTTTATACACTATTCTTTGCAAAATATATATTAAACATTATATATTTATATATGTGTGCGTACATATGTATACGTATATATAAAATATATATATGTATGTGTGTATATACATGTATATATATGTATATATATATATATATATATATATATATATATATATATATATATATATATATATGTATTGTGCATATATATAAATAAGTAAAACTTGACCCTGAAAAATTAACTTTATTATAAAAATTAAGTAAAACTTCATTCTTGAATATCAGGAATAAAGAATGAAACATTTTAAGGTAAAGAGCCGCCTCAATGAAACAAAATGAAATTTGAATTATTAGCACACAAGCATTGTATATTTCAAAAACCGAAAAAAATGCGGACATGGTATTACCCTCCGACACATGAGTGATAGGACTAGTCCAGAAAAAATCTCTTCAGCAATATGGAGAGCGTGAGATGTTCATCGGTAGCGTGAAACTGAAAAATGTCTAAAAAACCATTTGCTACCTCGGAAGTTGGCATTGGGCTTCGCTATACATATATGAGCAGGCAAGATGATTTTATACGTGCAAATACTTCAACATGGTGATGTGTTTAAGCTTCAACGAGAATCCTAAACTTGTTTTTCCTGTATTGTTTCGTCTTGCATTGAAGCTACCAATAAATTATCAAACTATTCTTTATTCGAAGCTTGCATGTACTACAAGGCCTATTGAAAGTATAGCATTGCTCCTCACATTCCAAAGTCAGCTCTAAGACACAATCGATCTTCTCAGAAAAAAGAATTAGTGAACGATCATCATAACCATAAATCTTCCATCAGGGTATCAAATATAAACCACAAACATCCACTTATTCCATTATATAGCACAACCTTCCCTAAAGGTATTTTTGTCAAATTTGTTTACTATCTGACATGAAATGTCTATTGTAAATATATATAACACACACATCAATGGCACAAATATTAATTATATCTGCCATAGCGTCTATCTATTAGTGAAATATTACGCGTTCTATATCATCGTTCACTTCTGCTCAAGTACCTCTTATTTCTTTAAGTTTAGTATGCCTTAGGCGTGTACCTAGGAATGCTCAATTTCTTTCCTCTTATCATTGCTTCCTTCCATAGGCCAGGATCCTTTCCTTTCCTCCTAAATACCTCTTTCATTGGTAAATTTCTCGACCCGTGGGTTCTTCTTCTTTTCACGTAATTGAAAACTTTCAGCATTTTTATCTTCATTTTCATATATCCCATGAAACATATTCGTATAGCAAAATATTCCTAGCATAGGCCTTATAGTTTAATAGCGTGCATTTGCAAACCCTTAAATACCTCGGAAACATAATGCACGCGATAAGAGTAATTTTTAGAGAAATATTACTCTCTGCACATTGAGCACATACTCAATCGCAAAGATCCTTCCATTTTCCTTGTCCGTCACTCATAGAATTTAATACAGCCGATTCACGATCTGGAGAAAGGCGCTAAATCATCGATCTTCTAAATATCGAATGGCCTGGAACGGGGAGGGCGGACCCTCACTCTGAATAACACTACTCTCCATGATATTTTATGATATGCCATTAATTATTATGAAATAGATTCTAAACAAATAGACAGTATGAATAAGAATTTGCTGTACAATAGGTCGAACAAAGTTTGATCCTTAAAATAACAATAAAACCTATCGGTCACTTTCATGAGTAAAACTTTTGTAAACATCTGTTGGGAGCAATCCAAAAAACTATATCCCAAAATACAAAAATGCGTATACCAACAGAAACATCACATTGAGAAAAACTAGACTGAGTAACTTCCCCGCATAATATTTTAGATAAATCGGCGCACTATCACTTTATCCCTGATATTTGGCCAACGCACGGAAAATCATCAGGAAATATTTTGCGAATAAAATGCACTTTGCATATGCTCAATTGTGCAAAAACGGACTCACAAACACCCAAAGATCACTTTAAGTCTTGGCAAACTGTGTCTAAAAAAATGGTAATGACGACCATATTCTAGCGCCTGTTCGTCGAAATCCTTAAATCCCCGTGCCTCTCGCAGCTCGCACCGAGCCCCAGCTTTCCCTCAGAGCGTGCAGTCGCTCCTAAGGTTTTTAGCGGACAGAAAAACGCGACGTGGGTTTAAAATACAAAAAAAAGCATTAAGGACATTCCAACGGCATAAATGGCATGCCCAACGTTGGAGGGAGGGAACGGCGGAGGCGACCCGGGGAATGAAAACACAGCATAAAAAAACCCTAACGATAGCGTGGACTCGTGGAACCAAGGAAAATTATTGCTTTTCGAGAAATTCAGCCAAAAGAAAGGTTCGGGGCCGGGAAATGAAGGGCATACTACATAATGACGAGATAACTACCATAGGGCTCGAAGGAAAATAAACAGTTTACCCTTTCCACTGGATAACGTTTCCATCGGAGCTTAGGTCTTGTCAGAATTCAGAGATCAGAGCAATTTACCAAAATATGAGCAGATTCAAATCAAAATGTTTCTATCCCAAACGTATATCAATTCTATGGCCTTAAGAAGTTCATACAGCCGGCGGATTTCATATATGAATTTGAATGGTTTCCACTATAAAAGCTCTTTCGCGTATCTTTCAGTTAAAAACTCATTACTGCCATTCCCACTATAATTCCAACTCCTCCGAAAGGAAAATACTTCCTAAAAGCATTTTCCCTCCCCTGCCCTTCTTTATTGCAGACATCCGTCGAAGTTCCTCCACACGTAACGTAAGAATGAAAAAGCCAAAGGTTACGGCGTTACTTTAGGAAGACCTTTCCCGCGTCCTCGCTCTTTTTTCCGTCCTCCACAAAAGCTTCCGGCCACCAACGCCTCATTGCTCCGCTTGAGACGCAAACGTCGACACCCAAGCACACCCCCCCCCCTTCACCTCAGTAAAAAAAACCCCTTTCAAAGATCAGCCACTTTACATGGTACACGCACAGAAATGTGACGAATAGAAAGTTACTATATTAGCAGTGGTCTAGCAGCTAAGATAAAATATACGCATGATGAACTTGCACCACAAACTTACTGACCAGAAAAATGCATATTAATGGGGCTCGATGTTTTCAATTAGCATCCTCAATACTCCCTTAAACCAACTAATAAGCAACAGTATCTTCATTTCAACAGCTGCCATCCACCTCATACAAAGCGCTACATTCCATTCTCACTCTCAGTCCGCGGCTTCCGTCTCTGCAACAACACCCCCTCCCAACAGAAATACTTGGACCAGCTATATGACTCTCTCAGAAAATGTGGGTATCCTGAAAAACTAAAACTAAACAGTACGATCCTCAAACCATCAACCCAATACACTCCCCTCCCCAAACCAAACCGACAAAAATCCCCTAATCTTATCACCACTTTCTTCCCCGGAGCACACAAAATTAAACATTTAATCCGTGACCTCTTCCTAAATATTAATAAAACTCAGTCAACATTACTTTTATTCGCACTTTGTCCCTCTGTTTCGTTAAAACGCCCATCGAACTTGCGAGACATCTTCAAGTCCACAAAACCAACTGCGAGCTCCCCCGTCTCTCCCCCACCACTATCCGCACCCTGCAACCGCCCACGCTGCAAATGCTGTCATCTTCTAAGACCCTCCCCCTCACTCAGTACCAACTCCCAACTAGTCGCCCCCTGTACCTCAAAAAATATTACATATCGCCTCTCCTGTAACTTCTGCCCTTCCTTCTACGTGGGCGTATGCACGACCACACTTTCCCTCCGCATGAATAACCACCAATATTCCGCCAAATCTCCCACCCTCCTTAATTATCCCATCCCTACTCACACTGCTTCCCGCAACCAATCTTTTGATGACTGCTTCTCCGTTGCGGTGATGGAAACCCTTACCAAATCTGCTAGCATAATAGAGGTGAGAAACCGCGAGATGGCGCATATCTGGGTGACCAAGTCATTTAAACCGCCTGGGCTGAACCAAGCCCACTGAATGCATCCTATAGCTGCCTACATATCCCCTCCCACCCCCATTTTCATTCCATATTGGTCCCTTACCTCTCCTTCCCCCACCTCTCCCCCGCACATGCCCTCTCCGCTCTTCCCCGAGAACGCCATTCTGAAGACGACGGCCTTACCGTCGAAATGTCATTACTACATATATGAGTGTCCTTTCTTTATGTCTCTATGGTCTAAAAATCTACACACACACACACACACATATACTACCTTGATCAAGAAGTTCCCGGAATAACCACCGTGTGGCGCTCCCATCGTTCCGATTTGAGTTCTGTTTTTTTGTTAAATTGGTACATCTGTTGTTGATATTCCCTTTAAATCTTAGTGTCATAACTTGACATTTGCAAAAGTTACGTAGCCAAGAGTACATCTATCTCTGTGTGTGTTGGCGATTTTTTACAATTTCAGAAATGGATTTAAATTTGCAACAACGAACTTGTATTAAATTTTGCGTAAAAAACGGATTTAGTGGCGCATGGACATTGGAAATGTTGGAAAAGTGTTTCGGCAACGATTCTCTAAAAAAAACGGTCGTTTACCAGTGGCACGAGCGGTTCAGAAGTGGTCGTGAGTCAATCGAAGATGATGAACGCAGTGGCAGACCATCGACATCGAAAGTCGGTGAAAAAATTGATAAAGTAAAAGAAATGTTGGTCAATAACCGCAAATTAACCATCAGAGAAATAGCGGAGGACTTGAACATTGCCTATGGATCCGCCCAAGACATTGTGGTTAATGATTTGGGTTTCCGTCGTGTAGCATGCCAAAAGACCTCAATTTCATGCAAAAAAGAGACCGTGTTGACGTCGCAAAAGACATGATTTGCGAGGCTGAATCCGATCCCACATTCATCAAAAGGATCATTACTGGAGACGAGACGTGGGTTTATGAGTACGACACGCAATCCAGACATCAGGCAAGTGAATGGCGTTCACCAAATGAGCCGAGACCAAAAAAACCACGTCGTTTTCAGTCAAAAAAGAAGGCAATGCTGACGGTTTTCATGGATTACAACGGTGTAGTGCATCATGAATTTTTGCCAGAAGGCCAGACAGTAAACAAAGAGTATTATTTGGGCGTTATGAGACGTTTGCGTGAAGCAATTCGCCGAAAGAGACCAGAAATGTGGGCGGAAACTCGTGGATTTTGCACCATGATAACGCACCGTCGCACAGTGCTATCATTATTCGTAATTTTTTGACGAAAAATGCAACAAATACCATCCAACAGCCACCGAATTCACCTGATTTGGCTCCCTGTGACTTCTTTCTGTTCAATCGAGTTAAAAAACCATTACGGGGAACGCGTTTTAGCAGCCGAGAGGAAGTAATGGAAAAATCGCAGGAAGCACTGATGGACATACCGAAAACCGAATATAAAAAATGTTTCGAGGATTGGATCAAGCGCTGGCATAAGTGTGTTGCAGTCGATGGGGATTACTTTGAAGGGGACAATATAGATTTAGATGAATAAACTTGTATTTTTAATTTTCTGAATAAATTCCGGGAAATTTTTAATCAAGGTAGTATATATATACACAAGGGTCATCCGGAAAGTAGTACCCGTTCGTGCCGCATGAAGTGCTGACGACGCGAGTAGCCGCTGGACGAGGTCAGATAGCTTCAGTGGCTTGTCTGCCTTCTCTGAGCCAAGTTGCGTGACGCTAGCATTGCCTGTGTTGTTTCTGTGATTGTTTACAATGTTTAAAAAAATTGAGAACGCCGCCAGTTGTGAAGTGAGGGCAGTGATTAAATTCCTCAATGCAAGAAACGTTCGCCCATGTGATATTCATCGCCAATTAAAGGAGGTGTATGGAGACAATGTAATGGACGAGTCGTCTGTTCGGCGGTGGTGTCGCAACTTCAACATGGGGAGGGGGAACACACACGACGATGAGCGTTCGGGGAGACCGTCTGTCATTACAGACCAACTGGTGAGCTCAGTTGACGAATTCGTGAGGAACGATCGGCGCGTCACAATTGATGACATCTGTGAGCATTTTCCCAATGTTTCTCGAACAATTGTTCATGAAATTGTTAAACACCATCTGCATTATGCAAAAATTTGTGCAAGATGGGTCCCTAGCGTATCTCAATGAGCTGGCGGCGAAGGACTATGCAGCAGGAATACAGAAACTTGTCACACGTTATGACAAATGCCTTAATTTGCTTGGAGATTATGTTGAGAAGTAGTTTAAAGTATCCTCTTTCAAATAAAATTTTTTATGTTTGTTAATATTTACTTTTGTCTTTTTATTTCACGAACGGGTACTACTTTCCGGATGACCCTCGTATGTATGTGTATATATATATATATATATATGTGTGTGTGTGTGTGTGTGTGTGTGTGTGTGTGTTATAAACATGTGTGTTATAAACACAGTAATCAACCCGAAGGTCGGTTTAGTAGGTAGAGTTAACCCAGTACCCTATATGGCGTGTGAAAATTCACATATCAGGGTAGGGGGGCCAGTTCCTTTCCCTGTGCCGGTTATGGTTTTCGAGGAAGATCTGGTACCCGAACAATCACTTTAGCTTGGGTGGAGCGGCAGGTGCCCAGAGTGCCTTGCCCGGGAATCGAACCCGGAACCCTCTGGTCAGCAGTCCAACGCTCTACCCACTGGACTACCGCGACCCACATATATATATATATATATATATATATATATATATATATATATATATATATATATATATATATATATATATATATACATATATATATATATATATATATATATATATATATATATATATACATTGAAGCGTTGGACTACTGACCGGAGGGTCCGATTCTCGGGCCAGCCTATGGGCAACTGCAGCTCTATCCAACATGTAAACCACTCATAGACTCTGGTTTTGCTTAGGGCAGCTTCCCCATAAGCAGTCTTGAGCATTACAATAGTTTCTGCGGCCGATTTCCCCCACAGGAAACAAAATTTCACTGCAGCGCGTTGCTCTAGATAATCCGAAATCACGTCTTTCGCCGAAATGAAAAAAGATGTTTCACTGAAACGGCTCTCACGGACGGACCGATCCAGTCACAGCGACGGCGCTGGGCATACTGACGCAGGTAGCGTAAGCCTGACGTACGACCGGCCGAAGAAAGGCTTACCCCACTCTCGCTCCCCACCGCAGCCCAATTCCATTACTTTTGGGTCCCCCTCGTATATTGCGCGTGCGTGTAAAAAATATATATGTATATATAAATAAATAAATAAATATATATATATATATATATTTATTTATTTATTTATTTATTTATTTATTTATTTATTTATTTATTTATATTTATATATATAATATTCATTTGGATATTAATACGGAAAATTGATAGAAACGTACAATTAAGACAAACACACTATTGGTGGGGGAGGTGGAAGTGTACGAATTGCCAACGGAAAAATATTTCCTCGACCGGAATTGAACCATAGGCTTTCGACTTGCCGGTCTATCACGTGATTTTTTAAATTCAAGCTAATACGATTCAAGCACACGATATTTTCCTTCAATCTGGCACATAATATTTTAGCAGCACACATTTAATCTATATTCTTAATTATAACCTTTCATGCATTTGCTGAATAAAGTTCCAATCCACAGAATAATACTCGTTTTTCATTTTTTCTGATGTAATGCAATCATGAAATACCTTTCCCAGCATCAATCTCCAGCCCTCTCTTTCTGTCTATACTCATCCAATCAACCTATGTCACATCATAGTAATGTTTACTTTCAATTCAGCATATCAAAAAAAGTATATCTAGCCTCGAGTAAATTAAATTTCTTAAATTTGCCCTTCTGCCAATTACCTCATCATAATGCTTATGCTCATAAAATTTCCGTCTTTACAAATGTTTAAACTATTATTTGTGACGGAAAATTAATAAAATCTGTAAACAGGGAAAAACACATTCTATTTAGCCGGGATTTCTTCAATCGTCACATTAATATTATTCTATATTTTATTAGAATAAATTTTAAGTTACAGGTAAAATGCCAATCAATTGTTCTACTGTATTCGCTTAACTGAAGAGCGAACTGAAGATTTTAGAAAAGATTTATTTTGGAAACAGTTACCTCAGGCTTTGCACCAAATTTCAAAGCGCCTTTGCTACTCCACAGGTCACAGAAAACGTCAAATCAAAAGCGATGTTTTCCTCGTCCTCGGTTCCATAGACTCTTTTAATTGAAGAGCGAGGTTTTAAGGGTCGAAGTGAGGCGTATACGGGAAAAGGGCGCTTACCGTAAACACGGTTGCCAAATGCGTTTGCGAGTATTCCCTCTATTGTTCAGTTGTTCCTCGTCATCTGCCGCTAAATGGGACTTCCATCCGCCTACGGACCCACCCCCGGCGAGTGACCCGTTCCCCCGCGGCGCCCCCCACGGTGCGGAAGGGCACCGCTGCCTCCAAGCATTAGCACACCAAGCTCGGGCCCTGCCTCCAATGATTTGAGGCAGGGCCCGAGGGCCATGGAGGCAGTCCTGCCGTCTGGTAACGCCAACAATGGCGAGCCTGTTCGCGAATGATTGAGCGACAACTAAGGGGTATCTGGAACGGAAGCAACCTCCCCCTACTGAATGCACTCGATTTGAAGAAGGGAAGGGGCGTAAATACTGGTCCCTTCTCATGAGCCCCGTATTTTGGTGTGTGAGTACTGGAGTTTGGCGTGTTGGTCACCAAGTCCTCTCACACGGAGATGCATTTTGCAAAAAAGAACAAATTTCGCGTTTATAAATGTCGTAAACGATGTTGGATTCACTATTGTTGTTCGGCTGGCAATTGCCACTTCTTTGATTAGTGTACGCATTAATACTTAATAATTTATCAGAGAAAACGCGAAAGTTTCTCAAAACAGCGGCTCCATACGATAAGGCATTAAAAAAACGGACGTGACGAGACAAAAAACAGAGGTCCTTATTTCAAAAGAAAGCTTCACTGGTCTAAATCGAATTAAATGTGATAACAGGCAGTGGATTCAATAAATGCAACATCTGAGTAAACCATGGCTGGAAATCTCGCAATGGCATACGAACGAAGATAATAAGCACTGGGTCAATTATTCCATACGTGCATTCTACCTGATCTCTCGGATATGGAATAAGCTAAGACCACGCGATTAATTAGAGAGAATGTCAGATAAAGATGATAAGGTATGCCTAAGTAAATTCAGAAAATGTCCTCTACTACTTAGAAATGACTGACAAGTTACGTTGATTTATATTTACTAATGAATATAGATAATACATTTTTGCAATGATGAAATATCAAAAACCTCTAACAGTTCCAAAATACCAAATACAAATTCATCAAGTTTCTACGGAAACTCTAAAAATATATTCAACATGCTTCTCCTCTGTGTGATTAATAGATACATATGGCAAGTTCATTATACGCGAAACGGTTGATAAATTCAAACGTGGAACGTTTAATATGCACGGCTCGGAACGTGCTCTGAATCCAAATTTCAAATACCTTGATTTCCATGATATTTCACCATATATTTTAGTTTTATTTCACTTTATTCTCCGTCATAGTTCTCGTATTTCTTTTTCTTCTCTGAGATGGATTTTGCCAAAGATATCATGGAGGGATGATATATTAATCAAGAATTAAAGTTCAAAAGAAAATCCCGTTTCCGAGTGGCACTACAAGCTTTTAATTGAATGTTTTAACGCTAATAAAATGAATGCATAGTGAAATAAATAGAGACTATTTCAACAGAATTTTAATATCTGGGATTTCCTTTTCCGTTCGATATTCCAAAAGAAACTCAGACTAGGGTACAAATTCCCCAATTCATCAGAGAATTCGTGAATTCCAAAAAAAAAAAGTTTAATAACAAAATAAATAATATAATGTCGGCATTTCCCATGAGTTATTCCGTCAATGTTTTTTTTAAATTTTGAATGATAAGATACAGTGAAAAAATATGTATAGGGACCAAATTCCGCATTCCATAGGACCCCTGTCCTCTGCTGCCCGAAGAAATAAACAGTAAATCAGCGTTGTAGCGAGTGTTTAATGCGGTACGCCTCACTTATAACTAAACGGCCATTTTTCAGAAGTTACCGAGCTGTATTCTAGGTGCTAGAAACTGTTGGTCGGCGAGGTTTATCCTTGTTAACCAAGCGCTCAGCTCAACAGCCCAAGGTTGCCGATGCCTCAGGCAGAGGTGGTGCGTAAACACCGGAGGCTTGGTGCGTGGGAAGCTTAACAAGTATAGGCTTATCGGAACCCTTTGCGGCTTAGTGGCCAGCATTTACAAAATAAATCGGTTTCGTTAAGAAAAATTTGTAGCATGATCCTGAAATGTGCTACCGGCTATCAATGGGCAAGTGTGCAGCAGAATAACACGTGAGATGATACATTTCCTGAATTATTAAAGCTATCTCTCATTCAAAATCTCGATTTCACGGTCCTGAATACTTATTAATTATGTGATTTTTCGTGTGATTGTTTGGAGAAATTGCCATCGATTTGACATGACATATAATGAAAATCAATCGGAAAAACTAAGCTCAAAAAATTATTTCATGTAATATCAATACTTTGTTTTATAAAGAGCTATAACCTCATCTTCCTATCAATAATAAAAACGTTTTCTCCATTGAATGAACTCAAGAACTGTCGTATACGCATTTCGTTGATTTTACAGTGCCCCATTAACTAGAGCGGAGATGTAAATCAATAAATGGTGAAAACTTAAGGTTTTCTAAAACAAATTTCGAGCTCCGAGGAAATGGTGAAAAAAATATTGAGGAGGATCTAAACTATTCGCTTGGTAAACGTACTCGCAATTATCGATCTCACGACATTGGCTAAACTTTGCACGTAGATTAAAATGGCAGGCGAATCCGACGCACTTAGATTAGTGCACTTAGTTCCTGGCAGTGCTTTGAAATACGTGGGTGAATGAGACGGGCACTGCCAAAGTTACAATGCGAGTCGATGTCGTCACCTTTGAAAGTCTTTTTTCGCAGCGTGATCGCGTATGTTTTCCCACATTGCGCTCCCGGGAGCCGCCGATACACAGCGGCCGCCGTCAATGCCAAAAAGAGAGAGGGGGGGTTGTTTGGCTAGGGGAGGGAGGGGGTGGGGAGCGAGCGTCCTCAACGACCGCCCGCCGATTGATCGGGAGAGTTTTATGCGACGCTGGGTGCTGCTACGGATAAGTCCGATCACGGCCTTTCCACAAAAGGTCACACGGCGAGGTGTATTTTGAGCCATCCCTTTTATGTCGCCTTTTTTATTACTCCTCGGCCGTTATCGCGACCTTAAAATCCAGCTTATCGATAAAGAATATCTTTGACCACCCGAGACGAAGGGTAGCTTAAAAATGCATCTCGCTTGCACTTTGGCTCCCGAAATCAATTCTACCCAAAAGATCATTCAAACGGAATGAGAAATGACACAATTTTTACTTACTAAAAATCGATGCCGCTGATATTCACCCCGATGAGGACTAGATAGGTCTTCTAACGTGATTTTTGACACACGAGAGAAATACGGTGTTGATGACTCTAGTAGCCCCCATTGAAAATGAACTGCAACCGCCCGAATGTGATGCCGCTAGTTCTCCACCCTTTTGAATCCGAAATGAAAGCAGAAAAGGGGAATAAATCCAAATACAATTGCGTACGTTTACACAATTCGTTGCCCCCAATGCGTTCGCCCTACGGAAGTGCTAAAATTGCAAGATAAACTAATTTGAAACGAGGAAGCGATCCGAAATATTGGCCGACAAATCTTGCCAGTAGGACTCTTGCAAACACATTGCTGATACAATGTGGCAACCAGCAGATATGGTGTTGAATTAAGTTAGGAGTTCCACAAATCGACGAGTTGTCAACCTTTGCTAGAGTCATTAAAACTTCTTGAAAATTGGCGCTCTTTATCCTTATTTCTGAATGCATGGAGTTGAATTTCTGAATATGAAGCGATAAAATTGATTTTTTTTTAAATATAAACACATAGCATCGTGCGAGAAACTACACTATTTTAAGATGCTGGTGCAAATTACCTGAAGTGCTCAATGTTTAAAGACACAGATTCCATTAAATTACGAACAATACAAGTACAGGTGTACTATCGAATTTTCTACTAACTTTGAAGAAATATCATCAGAAGGCTGGATATAAAAGAGGCAGGAGGAGTGAGGCATCATGTATCCTAATTATAATCCCGGAGTAATAAATTGTTTTAGATGAACACCACATGTTTTTAAAACTCTTTTCATTTATATTAGGTATAGATATTAAATTTAACCCTGGCATATTTAGGAATAACTCCTCGTTCTCTTAATTTTTTTAAACAGCTGGAATGAGTTTTGCTCAAAGATCGAATTTTAAATATTAAATCCGAAATCCATAGAACACCATACAAAATATGTTAGTGAATTTCAGTTTGTTAAAGTGAATATTGACGGGGTCAACTAAGTTTAATTCTTTTTGGAATTCCAGGACTGTAGGTAACATTTTTTTTTCTTCATTACTCAATAAATGCTACGCACCACTAATTCGGCAATGTTATTGGGATGGAAAAAACGTAAACTGTGAGGGTACTCCAGGGTCAACGGTTAACGTTTTTCAAAAATCACATCGCCAGCAGTCTTTAGCGAGGTAAGAATGAGACTAAAATTTGGTACGCGACTTGACTGATGCCATTTCAAGTAAGTTTGACCCGCACAAGAATATACTCAACTGAATTTTTAATCATCTACACTTCCTAGAATCGGTTAAATATGCACAAAATTTGAGAATCAGAGGAAAGTAATATCTTTTCCCAAACTATTTGTATCCATCAGAACACTGCAGTGATTTTCTTGCCGTTCAAGATTTTCAGTATTAACTCCGCCACTTATCGTTTTTGCTTCATTGGATCAGAATATTTCAGTGTTTTCACACAGATTATGTCAGTCGATCCTGATTAATCATACTGTTATTTGTGTACTAATCAATACTTTTTTCCACAATAGAGGGTATGAAAAAATTTCGGTGAATTAGATAATCAACAACCATAATATTATTTGCCAGTTTGCTCCTTCTATTTTTTAAGTAGTGTGCCTTAATTTTAAACATATTCACTTAATTCGGAGGCTAATTATACATAGAATCTGATGTTACCATTGGCTATCTTCAAACAAAAACCTCTCCGATAAACTGCTGCGTAATTCTGTATCTCATTTTAACAATATATTCCTGGATAATGTTTTGGTCCAGCCACATCTTACAGCTCTGATATAATTTTTCTTCCAAAATAATTCACCAAATACTGCAGAAAAGGTTACATTTCCAAGGACGACAGAGGGCCAATGTTAGGGAATCAAAATTTCATGCAATCATTTAGTCTATCACTAAACGTTTCTTAAATCAGTATGCACTTAATTGACCGATGAAAATATTCTAATTTCGTCACAAATAATAAAACAAATCTCACAAATTTTGTTCAAGCAAATCCCTATTTCATTAATTTTTAATAAGAGCCAATACGCACCTGTTTGTAGAAAGTAATATCTGTCTAAAAGTTTATCGACTGCGGGTAAAAAAAATTGGATATCGCAACGAAAGTGAATCATTTGATAGACAACAGAGGCGCACCCAGCGCGCGAGAGAAGAGACTGGAGGTACTCGGGAGAGGAAGAGGAGGCGAAAAATCTGAAGTGTCGACCCCAAAGAATGTCCTCAATGCAAAAATAGCAACAAGCGTGCAACGACGGGAGGAGTGTTTTCAAAGAGACAAGTGGTGCAATTGGACGAGAGCGAGGAGACAGGACGCGCTCAAACTCAATCTCAGGTCTCTCTTGCCCTCTTATCGTAGCTTAAACGTCGAGTATCACCAAGGAAAACCAACGGATAACCCCTCAAGGACGCTTTTTTTCGCCGCCCCCCTCCCTTGACTCTGTCTCCCCATATGGAGCGCCGGATACCACTGGAAAACCTTGCAACGCGCCAGCTTCATAATAGCCAGAGCTGCACGTTTGGCGTTTCACTTACGCTAAGCATGGGGTGGAAGCAGTAATCCTTCCAGTTTCCGATCTCGAATTATGTTTTACATTTAACATGGAAATTCTCCGTACACGATTTGAGGCATTTATCGGGCAGCTAGGGTTCTAAAATTCTGGTCGAAGTTAAAATGAAACTAAAACGGAAAACCCCTGTGTGCAGGAAAATAATTGTTTTGAATTTCCAACATGTGGAGAGTGCAAAATAAAATATGTCGTTCATTGAACTGAAAAGTCTACTTTTGGTGGGAAGTATTTAATCATTGTGGTCTAATTATTGTAGAATACGCCTCTATATTTGTACCACCAGGTTTTAAAATATTGAGCACTGAAATCCGTCACTTTCTTTGGTAAATATATGTTAACCTGATATGTACTAGTATATACAAATAAATAAGTATATACAAATGCAATACTTTTGCTAAATTCGGCAGAGTGATTGAAATAGTAGTATTCCAATTTAACATAATGCATTTTTTTCAACGAATGAAAGATATTACTACTGATATTTGAACGTTTAAGGTACGTGTAGGTTGTGGTTATATTCACTGAGCATCGACATATTTCATCACTTCTTCCATCAAGGCTGTCCCCGTCACCAAAAATAGATTATACTGCTCTTCAATTCCGCATATCTTATATCCCCTTTCATACCGCCCAACATGCACAGCTTTAACCTATTCCTCCCTCACCTTCTTAACGCTTCCCCACCGTCACATTGTTTAACATACCATAGCTAATCCAAATGCTTTACATTCATTTTTCCTCGCTCTTTTTGGATTCTTTAAAAGCTCTTTCTCCTCCCTCAATATGCTAGGCATTTCCTTTTTTTTCCTTTCCATATTTCTTCACACCCATACCTCAAAAATCTCCAATCTACGCTTATAATCTCGCTTCAATGACCAAGTTTCCATGGCGTAAAAAATCACATTCGATTTCAAATTTTCCACTAATCTTATTTTAACTAATTACTAATCTACTTTGTTGTCACCAATTAACCCCTCCTTGTGAAAGCGTCTTCGCCCAACGTAATTCTTCATCGGATGTCCCCACGATTTTGACAATCTTTGTTTAAACACTTTCAAGTTACGTAAAGTGTTCCAACTAATCTAGTTTCTGCCCTCCTAATATAGCATTTAAATTACCATACTTAACGCGCTGAGTAATGCCTACAAACCCCTGGCTAACTGGCAGACTAAAGTTTCATCAGTCGCAAACCTAACTTACATGCATTTAATAAATTTCCCACCAACTTTCATTTATATGTTCATTTTCTCGCATTCTTCTTTTACCATTTCCTCCACGCATCGTAATATAAAAGTTATGAAGTTTTCCTTCCTCATAGTGCATTGTACAGGTCTCAGAAACGAAAGACTTTTCCTACGCTCTAATTTAAGCTTATACGCTATTATTTATTCACAAACTACGAAGAAGCAAATTGGCTCACTCTATTGGATACGGTATCCGGGTCAACTTAAAAGAACTTCATTATGAAGTTTTAAAAATAAATACTTTGTTAGTCAAATGAAATTTGTAGTTTTAAAAGTTTAAAATAAAATCCAGGGGAACTCACAAAGTGTTTACCTTTCAGAATTTATACTGACTTACGTTCCGGCAGAAACGGTAATTCCATCGATTAGTTTGTTGGGAATAGTTCGTTGAAATGCCTATTTTTTTGGAAAAAGTTGGCAGAGAAATATACACCATAATAACATTTGTGAATAATAATTTAGTGAGAAATATATAATTTGGAGATTTATGCCACACATTAAACTAAGTAAGTAATTGCACATTCTTGGTGCTTACAAGTGATTTAACCGAATAGAGCAAGCACATATATATGCCATGTTACAAAAAGGGTTTCTTGACCGATATATTCGCCATTATTTAACGTTCAACCTTATAAATGATTATCGCGATAATTTGCAACGCGAATTCAGATTTCTATGCAATTAAATGAGAAATTCAGATACAATGGAGCATTCATGCCGTGCTACAAGAAAAAAATAAGAAATAATGTTCTTAATTTCTGATATTTTTTGCCTTCCTCCAAGTAACAAATGGAACCAACTAATTTACGCGCGCGGATCTTTTCAGATTTGAGGCAGTAATCTCTTTTATGCTTACGTCGTGTGCAGGGTGTTTGCAGCCAAAAAGATAGAAGCCAAAATTTCAATTTAATAGTTTCACCAAGCCAGGTCAGTGAGGTCTTCCGTTTACTAAGGTCAGTCAGCTCTTCCGTAAGTTATTGAAGTGACTCCCATCACTATTAACCGTTGTATAATCAGAGAGAAGCACATCATTCCGGTGCAGTATAAATACTGAAACTGTAACCAATTTTAAGGGTTTGAGTAATTATATTTAAACCCTTTCTGGACCTCCCGAAAACCACGACGGAATTATACACAGATAGGATGTAGGCAGATCAATAAATATTGTGATTTACACAACTCTGGAGCTGACAGAATTTGTGTAAATTGGCTTGGTCTAAGGGCAACCTCATTTCCACCTTTCTTCATCTAAAACTGTACGGTATTATACCTAGTGCCTAGGTGAAATCTAGAGTCAGGATTTGTGGAAATACTTCCACACTGGGAATGTTTGAGTCACATTCCATAATACGAGTATGTTCGTGAATTAAATAATGAGATAAAATTAACAAACAGAGCGGTTGATGGAGAGTGGAGTGGGAAGTAGGAAATACATTGAAAGGAGACTAAAGAAAATCCTTGATGACTGAGAGCTCATTGAAGATTACGCAAGCAGGAAGTAATGCATGAAAAAAATAACAGCGGAAATCCCAGCAATCAATGGCAATAAACTGTGAAAGACATAACATATGGCTGTAATATTGGCTATATTGCAAGTAAAATTCTTTTATAAGCCGAATTATTGACGAGCCAAAACACAGCTTCGTACGAAATCGCCCAAGTTAATTTATCGGCCAATATTTTTAAACACCATCGCACACACGCAGCGGAACTCGCTGCCGTATCTTTGGAATTCCATGTCCCTATACCATATTGACGTAGCGACTGATCAATCGGACACATAGCCAAGCATATTTGTTCATCTGAAAGCTTGGCAAATATCTGAAAGGGCGTGACCCGCTCCAGAGTCCTGGATTAACAACTTTTAGTCGCTACAAATACCTGGTCCAGAGGTTTAGTTTTGCAAATTACGTTTGAGGCAACGACAAGGGACAATTACCGGAGCATTTGCTCAGCTGTAAATACCAATTATCTGTACTTCTCACCCCTTTTGTCACCGTCATTAATTCCCTTCCACCCCAGCACTTCCCTTAAACCCTCTGAAACTCGATACTTAGTTTCTCCCTCCTGCTAAAAGAATAGATTTCCTAGAACGATTGCCAACTAAACTTCAATTTTAAAACAATTGAACCATATACCCAACCAAACGCTTCCCTCGACCTGTTCCTTACCCTCAAATGACACTTTTTCTCATTCCATTTGCATAATCCATAAGGCCACATTAAGAGCGAATTGAATGGGAAAATATTTTTTTCCTAATAATCCACCATTACCGTCAAATGTACTATTTATTTCAATTATAAAAGTTAATTTGAGCATGAATAGGCTTTCTAGGATTAATAAAGGTCTCCGATTTGTTGTTGATAACAATTAGAAAGATAATTTCACTCTGTGTGACTTTATCATGGTTTCCGGGTAATACGGTTAACTTCGGTGAATGGAAAACCGTTGGAATCCTGGGTCGTACCTTATCTATGGTAGCACACTGCGAGGCGATTGTTTAACTGTTTTTACGATGAGTTTTTGTACAATAGCCCGAACCAAAATGTGCTGAGTTTTAACTCGCAATTTTGCATATTGAAAGGTGATGCGTATAAAATTTCTTCCGTACATAAACGATAGTGAAAGGTTTACGAATCTAATGAACAGAAAATCCAATTAGTTTTGATAAACATTTTTGAAACGAGCTAGGTATTTAAAAAATGAGTAATAGCATACGTTTTCATTCTAATAATGTTTCCAAAAAATATGTAATTAATCGCACGCTTCACGCAGTTGTTCAATTAATTAGTCAACTCTTCTAATCCTTCATAAAATTACGTTGCTCTCCTCCGTGAAACGAAGTTGGGGTTTTTGGAGGGCATTCCAAAAACAAACAGGTCTATTATATATCCCACCCATCCCCACCATTCAGATTGATATTTAAATGGGGAATCTGATATGTTGTCTCCACAGGAGTCCCTCTAAATATATCCCTCTAAACGTGCATAAAAAAGTTAATGCATGTTACTGTTAAGAACTAATTGAAGGTACACTGCTTTTTGATATTAAGTAAACATATCCGACACTTAAGTGGTTTGCTTCCAATAGTACTCCGATTGCCTCGACCCGTGCCATGGTGTCACGAGATTGATGCGATTGCGAGTGATCGACATTCCAAGCATGATGTCAGTCTCTTCTTTTTGTTTTCGAGTTTCTTTAATGGGATTATGAGATAGTCAAAGATCATAGAATCGGTATTGCTCAAACAAATTCACCCGCGCGTTTCTGGCTAACGCGTGAATTACTTCTCCCGCAGACCCTAGTCCGCCACCCCGCCCTCCCTCTCATCCAATCTCAATCGCCAAAAGCCCACACAAACACATCCGCCCAAACCGACCGACCTCGCCCGCCTTCAATCTCTCGCCTCGCTAATTCGCTCGTCCCGGGGAGAGGGCACCTCTCTCCGTTCGTTCCTTCCAAAGCGCACAAACAGACAGATGAAGGCGGGGGTGCCGGGGCACAGGCGCCATGGGATCCAATCCAATTTCAAACTGATTGAGAACTATGCCGGCGTGAAACGTATTCAGCGTAAAAAGCAGCGCGGACATTCTGAAGAAGAAACACAGAGCCACACACACGCCCGCCCCGTCTCGTGTGCACGCAGGCACACACGTGGACTCCGCGCTCAAAAATGCAGACGGCGACGACCCATGGAGTGCCATCCAACAAGGCGAGAGCAGCCTCAGCGAAGCGTCGGCGATTCCGCCGGTGCCCAAAGGCTTTGATTCCGGCGAGAAGGGGACCGATGACGTTTAGTGGGACTCAGTTCAAGGGAATTGGCGGAAAACGAGATTTGGTCGCAAAGAATTGAGGGCAATCAAAAATCGATCGAGGAAAAACTGTGATGTCGCTCGCTCGCTCGCTCATGTGAGGACAGGGTGACAAGGAGGGGTAGGGTTGGGGGGTCGTCTCCTGCACAATTCCCGACCCCTGACTCGATGGGTAGCGGCTTTTAAGGCTTAAAGTGCGGCAATTTTGCGATTCAATTCCGCTCCACGCTCATCTCCCAACCCAAGGCAATAAAAAAGCTCTTTTTTATATTTCATAAGAAATTTTGAAATGCCTTTTTCTCTGTCATCTGCATGAAAATATCCTTTTGCCCAGGTCAAATATTCGGCGGTGGAATGTCAAACTGGGTATGTTCCCTGAAAAATTAGGTTTCGAGGTTATTCTACGCCCATTGAAAGGAATGGGCTTTGGGATTCAATCAAGAAGTATTTAAATTGTCCGTAAATCACGAAATTTGTTTTAACTCTTCGGTGCGTAAAGTTGTTCATAGGGATTAAAAGTGCGGCATCTGATACAAGCGAAAATAGAAAATACGTAATGACGATCCAAATAGTATTGGGAAAAGGCGGACATATACGCAGTACTGAATACACTCTGAAATACTGAGATACCTCTATTCCTGGTTATTAATCTCATGTCCTGTAATCAATTAAAATGTTTCACATCCAAATTCAGCGACGTGTAATAGAAATGCAATTGAGTAGGTCGTTTTCATCATGTGGGGAATATTCTACGAAGTCATTAATTTTCCTTATGGAATGAGCCCGCTCGGCTAACAATGGCAATGAGAATCAATCGGAATTCTACAAACGCAAGTCCAAAGCGAGAGTCTCGAATCATATCAAGGAAAGAGGCGGGAAATCCAAATTTTAAAGGGAATTAATAATCACAAATTCAAGGTAAAATGCCAGGCACAAAGAACCAATATAAAAATCTTCATTTCTCAATAAAACAATTTTTGATTGGAACACTTTACCTGAAAAACTATTCGAGTCCTTTCCCGACAGAGTAAATACTTTTAGAAAAAAATTAAATAATTGATATAATACTTTAATTGATGCGTTGTGTTAAATTGTTTGTAACAGGTTAGTTTTGATTTTTTTCTTGTTGATTGGGAAATCGATGCTAATGAGATGGAGATCTTCTTTTTTTGTGTCAGAAATTGGTCTTTGGAAGTTTTCTTTATGTGTATTTTTTCTAACTGATTTTATCTATTATCATTTTTTGATATTGATTAGAATTGCGATGTTATGTTATTTTTCCAAGGCAAGTTTGATTGTAATACTTGGGACTTGTGTACTTCCTGGCATTGTCTATCTGTTAATGTGAGTTTAATAATAATATACTGGGTTGATTTCAACTTCATTTCATAATGATTGGCAGTGAAAACTAGAAGAATTCGTTTTTGAAGTTTTATTCAAACCCTCATGTACCACAGTTGGTAAATCTGCGCTTTTCAAAAAACTTTATTAATTTACTTTAATCAAGGCCCTTTATTTAATAAACAAGAAAAAAGAAAAACATCTGAGTAGGGAGACTTGAAAAAACTAACCTTCGGCTGAGTTAGTCACGTTCTAATTAAAAATGAACACCTGTTCAACGTTGCATTGCTATGCATCTGGAGACGCTTTCAATCTGCTAGACAGAAATAAGGTCACCGCCACGGTAAAAGCTAGGAGCTGAAATTTATTTTTTCATTGATATGAAAATTATATATAGAAATATGTATTCCTAATTCAATCCATATCGGGTAAATTGTTTCAATGAAGCATAATTGCGTACTTGGCAAAGATTAACTCATGTTAACTTACTCTGATTTTGAAATATATAGTGATGCTATCACAAGTTTTCATCATGAAAACATTTAACTAAGAAATCAATGTATGAAGTAATATATTAAAAGTACGCATTAATAATAAATAAGTCTTGATATATCGTTGCATGAACGAAATCGCGACACTCATACAGTACATATTATATAGTAGAAATACGAATATCAAGCATTAGCCGAACTATTCAAAATGTCACAATACAAAACATCATTTACCGATTCCGCTGATCAAAAAAACATTTAATAATCCGATTCAGGATTCACTCAATTTTTATTCTGAAATCTAAGACCAAGTTTGGCATTCGCAAAAACTTCCAATCATTCCTTCCTTTGCCAAGCGCTCCGGCTGACATGCGTGGAGGATCCCCGATAATATATCATAAATGTTGATATAGTTGTATTTCAAAGGAATGATGTGTCCTGCTATTCCTGTGAAAAATCATTAACAAGCAACTTAGCAGAAAGCTAGGAATATTTAAAAGTGACGGTATGGAAGGGGGAGGGGGGCGCAGGGCAGAGTTCACGACTTCTGATGCGCCCCTATGGGACAAGCCGCCCTAACCCACCTTCGTATTAGTATATCAGCCAAGGTCCTGGCGCATTCTTGTGTAACCCAATCCCGAAACATGTGGAAACGGGCTCGCAAAGATACTTCTGACCACAACGCATCCATCAGTCAGAAAATCAAATCGTTCTAAACCTCAACGCGTGGAATGAAGTGAGATAACTAATCGTAATTTATTTTTACATGAAATCATCATATTAAACGTTTGTGATTTTTTTTGATTCCGTAGTACAACTGAACGAAACCCGAAGCCGTTTTCATGAGAGAAACTTTGATGCTTCAGAAGCCGCTTTATAATGCTTAAGTCATTGAAAATTCGTTTTAAAGCAGATTCGTAATGCTGGCAAACAATTCCACTTGATCCACCCACAAGAGCTCCCATGTCCCCTATGCTCGCCATAGGCTCTCATTCCCAGCGGTGACAAGCGGCACCGTTTGGCCACGCGGAATAAGACTTCCACGAGTATGCTAGTGCCTCGCACATACATATCCCCGCGTTCTTGCGAATGCCATTTGAAGTAATAATAGCCAGAATCATTCTCCATCCATTCTTCCAGTTATCAACTTCGAAAAGAATCAATTTCTGATAATTATTACCCATACTGGGAAATGGAAATCAGTAAAACGAGAGCAATTATCTGATTTTTCCCACAGCGAATATGACAAAAAATAGAACTTTAAATAGACCAATGTTCGGTTGGATGCCCACCGATAAAAACATTAGCCAATTTGATCACGGGAAAGCAGTTCTCAATCATTGGTTTGGCATAGAAAGCTTTAGTAAAGGTATTATATCCGATACAGATAAAATAAACACTAGGATGTTAATTTCTTGTGAATAGGTTGGAGCCAAATAACTCACCTTTCGAGGAGGTGTCAAGTGGGAAATACGGACGATGAATATTTTACGGATCGCTAATACAAACAGTTTCTCCAGCGGTTATGTCATGCTAAAAGCAATTACATTCAGTTAGGTCTACTGAATTTAGGTCTAACACAAGATATAAATGTGAACGTTTAACCGCGATATATACCTATTCGATCCTAATGCAATCCAAAACACGGGATACATTTCTATTCATGAACAAATGAATTAACCCTACCTGCTAAAGGAAAAATTTCTATATCTTTCTACACGTTTGGCCAAAAAATGTAATCTGCAATGAATCATAACCTCAAAAAAATGCTCCCTCCAAGACTTACTTGACCGACAATTAAATGTGAAATGTTTTCGAGTTCCTCCCAAATATATCTAACAGATTGAGTAAATTTAGGCCCAAAGGTCAGTTGATTCTAAACCCTAGTCCAAAGATATAATTCATTGAAACAGTCGTCAAATGAGGGTGAATAAGGGTGGATATCAAAGACGATGATTATTAGGCCCGAACGCAATCTTTTGAGAAATGACTGTAGCTATTCGGACAGAGGAACCCAGGGCTTGTGCATTGATAAAATGCGGATGGAAAAAAAAACACCAGCCCTCTCTCTAACCCTTATCAAGTTGGTGTATAAGAAAGATTTCTTTTTACAACTCGGCTGGGATTAAAAGAAAGTCCAAAGAAAGAACTCCTTGGGGAAAATGACAAAAAACCTAGTTAGGGAAAATGGAAAGGTGAACGCAGAAAATGTTGCGAAAGATGTAATGGATGAAAGAACATATGGTAGATGAGAAAAGAACCAAAAGTCAAAAAATGACCGGCAAGATAAGAAAATCCCGCCAGCAACCTGAAAATAGATAGGGAGACGAGGGAAATTGCAATGATTGTAACAGGAAAAGATGTATAAAGTACACGTAAAACCGCGGGACCGAAGAGATCCGAGAATGGAAGCAGAAGAGGGAGAAGAAAGAGCTAAGACTCTGTAAGAAGGCTGTAATCAACCGTAAGAGTCTCGGAATGAACTTGGATGAAAGATGGAGATAAATTGTAGCGAGGGAAAATCAAATGAGAGATAAGAAATATTAACTCGGGAATGGCAGAGAAACAAAAAATCACGGAGCCATTGTAAATGACTTGCTTAAGTCTGAAAACTGCCACTTTCAGGGAAAAAGAAGAACGATAAACAAATTTCGTTCACAACATATTTCTATTTCAAGGAAGGAGTGAAAGGAGTAGGTACAATTTCGCAGCGATAAAGACATGGGATTGATGCTTCTAGATGCAGTAGTCCGGTATTACGGACATAAGAGGTGGAGGGGGTCTAATTGCATCAAGGTCGTTCATATTATTACGTCGTAATGAAATTGTATGGCTTGCGTACTCGTACCGAAAGGAACTGCATTGACATTCACTTTGTTGACAGAGAATGCATAGGAAAACGGGTAGATGAATCAAATATCAATAACATTTGAAGTAATAGAGCAATTGGCACCATGATTGTCGAGGAACCTTTATGGCGAGTTGAACTTACGCGTACAATGAGAAAGAGAATCAATACGAAAAGATACACCAGTTAATGTCCTTCCGCGATATTTCACGTGAAATAACGGCATGAGACAGAAGCACACCCCAGTTGCTCTCTAACTCTCTCTCTCTCTCACTCTCTCTCTCACTCTCTCTCTCACTCTCTCTCTCACTCTATCTCTCTCTTTCACGCCTTACTGCTGAAATTGAGTAAAATTATTCACCAATCCAGTCCCCGAGGTCTCCTGCCCAACCTTGTCGCAAAAATTTCAATTCCAGAGGACTTAATTCGCTAGACAAAACACAAGAGATACCTGCAGCTTTGATCCTAAATTTCCAGGGCATAGGTGAGCGGTTTGGGCACACTAAAGGGAGAAAACCGGAGAGCAGTCGAGACTCCGAAGAATTGTGTGAAATGCATGGGATGGGGGAAGAGAAAGAGCGAAGGGAAAGAGTACGACGATATGGCAATAACGACAGGGGGAAAAGGGGCCGGAGAGAAGAAAGGAACGGGGTGGGGGTGCTAGGCAGGGACTGATTGCACGACAACATGCGACAAGGGGCAGAGCAGGAGACGGGGGGAAGGAAGGAGCGGACGAAAGAGGCGCGCACACACACCCACACATGGAGGAGAGCGGGAGGAGGACAAACAGTTCGGAAGAGAAATCGTTGGCGAGGGGTGGGAGGCGGGGGATGGAGGGGACGTAATCATTTGGGAACTACTTTGTTGGGGCGCGAAGAATAAAGGAGGGGAGGGCAGGGTGGGTGTTGTGGGGGAGGGGAAGGTTTGAAGGGGAACAAACGAGAGCGAATTAGTGTGGCGGGGCAGATCCGCATCTACAAAGTAAGCACGCCCACTCTGCCCCCCGCCCCAGGACCCAAAAGAGCGCGAGAGAGTCTCCGACCGATCCGTGGGGGGGAGTGGGGGCCGTGGCCTGTGTGCGTCGACAGGCGCGCCCCCACGGACGCGGCGACGACGGCCTGAAAGAGAATGGGAAGCAGGCGGAAGTTTTTTCTTAATAGCTTGCCTTGTTGGAAATCGATCTCCGTGCCTCGTCCGAGGGCTCATTTGTACTTTGACACGAATATTGAATAAGTGCACAAACGGAAAATTCCCTGCACGATGCCAAATCCCAGAAATAACGCCTAGCTAAATGTTGCAATTAACATGCCTTACATTATCTATTTATCTTTTTTAGAGTTTTCCAACGAATAGTGTCCGTAATATTTTACTTAAGGTAGCCTAGAGAAAGGTTCTTCGTCGTTTAAAAGTGGTGGTTCAATCAACCAACCTTATTATGTTTCAACCCTTTTTCATTTGTTTCCATGGTTAAATAGTGTCTATAACATATACTATAACACATAGTATGAGATATCGTACGCGTCAGGGTGTATCAATATTATAATTGGTATTCTACCTGTTAATGCTGGTTTTGAATGGGCAGAGTCCATACAACTGTCAACAATCCATTCCTTTGCTTCTAACAAACACAACCCGACATCCCATCCGAACATTCAAAGCCATCGTTTGTAACTGGTAAAGTTCTCTTCTCCGTCTTCTTTCTCTTCTGTGCTGCCGCTGTCTTTGCAAAGATTTTGCCAGATGACGACCACGGGAACCTTGCCTCTCCTGGTGTCGGACACGACAAACAGCCCAGCGGCCTGTATTCTGGGCTCCCAGGATTCATACAGTTTCATTCGTCAAAGTAGCACGGGTTATTCACATGATGTGCCTGCTCGTTGCCTTCTTCAATATTTATCGAGATATATACACGTCTGGAGAGTAGGTTGGCTGCGGGATCGCGGAAGTTCTGGCGAAAAACTGTCACGATCAGCGCCATGTGAGTTGCCGAGGTGGAAGCGAATTTTGATGCAATGCGCGTCATGCCCAAAATGTCCGTCAAAATTGTCCAACAGGATCCAAAACTAATGCTCACTTCCTCGGCTATCTCCCAAAAAGTTAAACGGCGATTTGCCCACACCAAATTGACATGGTTGGGGTCTGTCGAAGTGGAAGGCTGCTCCGCTCGCGAATCTTCATCTGTCGAGGTTCTGTCCACTTTAAATTGACTGTACCACTCAAAACACTTGCTTCGACTCATAGCTTCATTAACAAAGGCTTGCTGAATCATTCCAAATGTCTCCGTAGCACTTTTCCCAAGTTCGAAACAAAATTTCACGTACACCCGCCGTTCCTCTATATCCCTCATTGCTGCCGTAGCACGCGGTGACGAACAGGTTAAGACACGTGCCGCTGCTGCTGCGTGACTACTCGACGTAAACAAACGCACACCTCTCGTTTTAGTCGTCAGATGTGTCGCTAGATGGCACACTGCGTCTCGTTTCGATCCGTTGAACGGTGTGCGCAGAATAAAATCAGTCCGGTCTATTTCTGATCACACCTTGTATAATCCCCTCTCGTTCGTGGAAAAAATGGCATTTTAAATCTATCCGTTATACACTTAATCTCTCTACTTTTATTATCATGATCTCTCTTACCGTAGTACGATGAGGGTTATACTACATTTCTAACATCACTGCTATATAGACACCCGTCCAATTTAATCAAGAGCTTCTATCTGTGATTTAACCTTCGCTTCGAGAGTGATTCCCAGCCTAGCCGCTCCAAAATTTCGAATGGACTACCAAGGTTATCATAACAACGTTTTACAAATCTAGCTTCTATCGCTGAACGCGATTCAATTCGGCAAATAATCCAACTTTGTGGGGATCTCATATACTTGCAGCATATTCTACATGAGGCCTAACCAACAACAAATAACATTTCTCTTCGACCTTTTCATCACATTTACCACCTACTCTTCTTATAAATCCTAATTTTTTGTTAGCTTGTCCACCATTCCCCATATGCGTTTCACCCAGGAGAGATCGTGAGTTAGGGTAACTCATAGGTATTTAATTGAGTCTAAATATTCCATTTTGATGTTCCCAATGCTGTAGACGTTCGGGTGGGAATCGCTCTTTTTCCAAAAAATTGTGACAACGAACTTTTTTAAGTTTAATTCTAATTGTCAAGTGTCGCACCAGTTTTCCATAGCATTAAGGTCATCTGATAAAACTTCTGTGTTCTCAGGCTCACGGATATAACCGTGAACCACTGTATCATAGGCAAATAAACGTATCTTATTTATTTTTATTTACACATATGTGCCCTGCAAGCCACCGCTTCGGTGTGTGGCAAGGGGTGAATATACACCAGAATAATTTTACCCGGACAAGGCCCTTACTAGAGATATCATCCCTGATATTTTTCATCTTGGCGTGACAAAGCCTTTGATGCCGTAATGTCTTTTTAATATCCGCGTTGTACCATATTGTTTCCGTTTTATCTTTTATAAATTTACCGGGAACGAACGGTACGGATGGTGACCTAAGACGCCCACACGCTTCGACGTAAGCCACACGCCCTTGCGGCGGCTTACGGGGTATTATGTAGATGTAGATGAACTTGTTGACTGCTGAGCGCATGGTCTCAAGGAAGTTAATCCACGTATCCTTAGTATTGATGATTTCTATCTTTCTGAAAACTAACTCTGTTGCACGTACTTTAGACCATTGTAGTCTCGTAACAAGTAACTTTTCCTTTTTGTCTTCTTGCTTCGGACCCCTTGAAGCCCCAACCCCAACTTAGCATTTACTGCCCTGTGGCCACTGATTCCTTTTATATTTTCTATAGTAAAGACTTTTCGGGAATATTCGTTTAGTATCCCCCCTTTAGTTGGTTAAGTGACAAGTTGAGGCAATGAGACGTAAAAGAGTTCAATAGTGATTCGCAGACATCTTCGTCTTTACCTGCCGTTTTTAAACTATATGTACTCCAGCAAATAGATGGGGCATTGAAAATTCCACCGATTATAACGTCATTGTCTTGGGATTCTAGTATTGAATTGTCTGTCGACTAGCGGTCTGTAAAATGCGCACACATAAATTATTTTGGAATGAGGAATTTTAATCGAGCACCAAACCCTTTCCAAACCATTATCCGGAATTACCTCAGCCCTACTGGCACAAGAATTTTTAAATCCAATGAAGACACTGCCGCCGATTCTATTTGTTCCGTAATTTTTGTGAAAGGAAAAGGATTTTGGGAAAATGTCACCGCCGACAATATCAGTGGATAACCAGCTTTCTGTCCCAAGAATTATATCTGCCCCTTTGCTTTAAATAAGATTATGATATTCTGCGACTTTATTTTTAAAACTTCGGCAATTAACTACAATACAGGTAATGTTTCATAGACATTACGGTTTTTTGAGGATTAAGTAACATCTCCTACCACACGCTGAAATTACGCACTATATTCATGAATCACACTCAAGTGTATGCCTATTTTGGAGATTTGAAAAAAAATAACGAATAACTTTGAAAGTAAATCAATCAGCAATATTAGTGCACAACTGCATCTAATAAATGACCTTTGAACTATTTCTTACGGCCCTAGGTATACTGTGGAATTCATAAATTGAGAAAGGACGTTTAGGTATGAAAGTATTGATAATTTGAGTACAAAACAGTCGTGTAATGGGTGAAATGAGTTGTCAAGATGAGTTGGAAAGGAAAAATGTAATGCGATATGGGAAAAAAAAGTGGATGGAAAATTTACTTCAAAGAGAGAATATATATTAAAGGATTATGGAATGTAATGGTAAAGAAAAATCTAATGAAACGAAAGAAGAAGGAAATGACTTCAAACTTCAGACCACATAAGGAATAATTACATGCTGAGAATGTATCTTATCTTCCAGTTAGATTGGTTAAAAACAGAGCTGTAGTAGGTGAAAGGGATCCATAATAGCATAACATATACTGATATGACAGGGATCTCGTGTCAATGAATCAAAAATTGCAGGGTTAGGCGAATGAATAACAAGATTTCGCAAAGAGAGATAAGATGATTCATCAGGGTTTTTAGTCGTCACTCTAATAAATGTGTAGTGTGTCACCTTATATGTAGGCGGCACAAGGAGAAAGCGATAACAGGGTCTTAGGATGGGTTTGGGGCAAGAATGAAAGGAGAAGGAGAGCTAAAATAGTCATTTTTGTAGATAATTTGACTGGATGTCCACTAAATAGATACATGCATACAGGCATGACGTGTTGAAACAGCATAATTCAAGTAAACACAGCCTGGTTCAAATATTTGTTTCTTTTAGCCTTGACATTCCATTCGACTCCATGTCGTTAAGGATACCCCACGATTATAGGCATTGAAATGCGGCTGTTTGGAAGAAATGAATAATTATACGTTGCCGTTTGTGTTGGAAGCACTTTTCGAACCTATCCCCTCAATCATGAATTGCAGTTATCAAGGAGGACACAACACCGGCAGGGTGAGGATTATGGGATCAATATATGTCATAAAAAAGTGATGGGATTCAATTGGAGTGAAAAAGCAAAGTATTGAGCGGGAGTTCGTAAATAAATAGCGTTAGCGTATAAGGGCAGAAATGAGATATGACGGGAAAAATCGAGAAATATTATAGGATGTGAATGGATTTAGTCTAAATATATTCGATAAAGGTTGAACAGACAGGCGGAGGTTGAGTAAAAGCATGGAGAAAATATCAATAAAAGGCGTGTAGAGTTTCACGCTTCACAAATTATGTAAATTAAAAAAAAAGAACACAGGATATATCGACTGATTTTAGAGATGTGGATTTGGATGCGTACGGATAAAACAAGCTAAATATAAAGCAACACGATGGAAGATTATGTTAAACATGGTATCGAAAGCAATAATTAAACTAAAAATAAAGCTGGTGAGGGTAATTACAAAAATGTGAAAAATGTTGGCTTACCAAAAATATTCACACGTACTGAATTGCTGAAAGTTGTGGGATGAAGTAATAGAATAGTAAGGCAAGCTGATGAGGGAGAGAGACATTTATACGGCGTAAGGGATGATAGAAAGATCATAGAGGAGCAGAAGGAATCAAGAGAACTTATAAGGTGGAATAGCGGGTAAAATCGTGTGAACTCTGTGCGAAACTAGTTACCTAACCTCTGTTCCTATATAACCTAATCATTTGTGCGCGGGCCAACAATATCCTAAGTTTCATGTGAAAATTAGGAATAATGATTAAATAATGGCATTAATAATAAACAGAGACAGGAGCAGTACGGAAGTTTAAATATAGAGATGCCCAGATGGCAAGGTCATATCATCAGTTACGCTCAGCCACTTTAAATTAATTACACAATAGGACTGACGCGTTATTCAAACTCCTTGGCATTTAGATGGTTATCCTGTTCTAGAATAGATTGATATTATTGATATATACATATGTATAATGTTTATAATTGTGGTTGAGTTTTTATAAATGTTTCCCGAGGGAAGAGAAATGCTTGCTTACTTTCTGTCCGCCACGCCCTTACGCCATTTGAAAATATAATTATTTTTTAAATTTATTTGTGTACCCCTTAAGCCACCGCTATGGTGTGTGGCAGGGGATGAAAAGATACCAGACTTCTTTCTACCCATACATGACCCTACTGTAGCTGGAAAATGATATTATGATCCCTTATCGTTCGAGGAAAAAATAATATCTTAAATCTATCTGTTCTATAACTGATCTCTCTAATTTTACCAACATGATCTCTCCTAACGTAGAAGGATGAGGGTTATACTACATTTCCAACATCACCACTATATAGATACCCTTACCAATTTAATCAAGAGCTTCTATCTGTGATTTTACCTTCGCTCCGTGAGTGATTCCCAGCCAAGTCGCTCTAAAATTTCGGTTGCACTACTAAGTTTATCATACTAACAACGTTTTACAAATCTAGCTTATCTATACTGCACGCAATCCAATTCGGTAATTAATCCAGCTTCGAGAGTATCCCATATACTTGCAGTATATTCTAAATGAGATCTAACCAGCAACAGATAACATTTCTCTCTGAACTTTTCGCCACTTTTACTCTTCTAATTAAGCCTAATTTTTTGTTAGGTTGCCCCATTTAGAAGCAAGAGTTCTCTGTATGAACTGAGAAACACATTCTACGAAGAATATATTTTTTCATTTTTATTTAGCAGAAATTTTCTGCTAAAAATATATTCTTCTTTTTTTTCATTTTTATTTCCGAAATTTGTTCAGAAACAAAAACAAAGCATATTGTTATCTCAAACATAAATTCTAATATGTTGTTAAGGTACCCCGGAGGTGATCAACAGATTCCTACTACAGCCTGAGGAGGAAACGAGAAAATCATCCGGCTTCAAACTTTGTCAACCGTCAAATTTTGCTGACCCGTTTGATTTTTAAAAATTCAATTTGACAGAATTATGTTGATTTATTTAATGTGATGAAACTAATGAAAATAATTCGCGGGGATCAAAAATGAAATGGAGGGAAGTATAAATCCTCTCCTTACGATTCGTTTTTCACATACGAGTAGATGAAAGATTTAATATCATTTCTTAGATGCTGTCAGTAGGAGATCCTCCTACTTTCCCCCTTGTCAAAAAATAATAACCATGATAAATAAACTATTCATTTCCCTAATTCGAATAAAATTGCATATTACTTCCGGGGTGGGCCATGATGAGTCGGAAAGGACAAAAACTTCATGAAATTAACCACAAAATCGGATGATTTTAAAACACTGCTAGACGACTCCTCATCAATATTCTACGTATTAATTTGTTATACATAACCAGAAAGCTTAAGCGTATTCCTCCTCATTGATTTATGTCTAAATAATCAAGTGTATAAACCTTTATGTAGACAGTGGTGAAATCTGAAAAAAAAAGAAAATCTGACTTTCAAATTAGAAAAAAATTTATATTTCAATCTATTAGCATCCTTCGTCACTCCGTGGATACGTATTTCTTTAGCTTTATTTCCGTGGTAAGATGACGGAAGAGTCCGTAGGAGCGCATGGATCACCATGGGGAAAGAGAATGGATAAAGGAAGACAAGCGACGCATTGATAAAAGGGATCAAAAGATGTGAAAAAAGGAACTGAGAAATCCTCGGGAGATTTTTTTTATCCCCATGAAGTTGACATCGAAAGGGAATTTCAGATGAAAGGAAAGTGGGAGTGATTTTATTTTCGAGATAAGAGAGATGGAGCTGGGGAGGTGAGGTAAAAGGTTAAGGTACTCGCGGAGTCACTGGGTTTTCGGACACAGAGAACTGAGTGCGCGGCCCTGCCTAAAGGATACGGTGAGTACGATTTAGCGCCAAGTCGTGGGCATATGCAGCCGGGATGTACATACAAAACTGAGAGAGCGAAGACCGTTCCGAGCATTAACGAGGAAAAGTTGGGGGCGGGAGATGAAAGGGAAGATTACGTAGCATTTAATTCACCCCAGTTCACAGGGGATTGTAACCGCAGTCCCCCCTCACCCGGCCCTGGACAAAGGAGTGAGCGGATGAGTAAGGGGAAGAAGGAAGTCTGCGTCCTCCAAGCCGAGAGGGTAGGATGTGCACAAACAAGAGATTTCTAAATAAAGTTTCCTGATGCGGAGAGCTGTTAAAGTATGGGGGCTACTATTTTCGTGGAGGTTTAAAAAAAAACAGGGTAGGCTCGCCAGGAAAGGGTGGAGGCGTACGAATCTTTGCTGGGCGGAACTTCATTGGTTCAACTGGTATTGTTTATCGTAGAAACACTCTGGGTAAAAGTAGGGGACTTTTTTCCCATTATATATATAGTTTATCATCATGCATCTGATGATGACGGCCGTACCGTAGAAACGTCAAAACTACACATGCGAGTGTCCTTTCTTTGTATTTCTATGTCTCAAAAATCAATATCAGTGTTTTTATTCATTTGTGAGTCGCTGAAGAGCGCTCTATTTTGGTTATATATATATATATATATATATATATATATATATATATATATATATATATATATATATATATATATATATATATATATATATAAATATATATATATATATATATATATATATATATATATAGTAGTAGTAGTCCTAATGACTTCAACAGACAGCTCGCAAGAGAGATCGCTGATATATGAAAAATTACCCAGAAAGAGTCTCATATGTGATGAATACGTATATTTTCCGTCTTCAACGTTTTGAAAGAAATAACCTGCGACTTTCCCAATAAGCATGCTCGACCACTATGCCCAACCGAGACCCTCCGAATCATTACTAGAGGATGTCCAAGAAAAGGTAACTATGCCATGGTGAGGAAAATCTAACCTATAAAATGTTTTACAGAAGATATCTCGCATTGTATCCCGGTGATAAGAAAGAGAAATATAGTTTCATAAATAATAACTGTTAGTTTAAGGAATAGTCCAAACCAAGTATATATAGGCCTAATATGCGAAACATGGGATTCACTGATGCTAATTACTAGCTACTCTTTAACTAAAATTATTTTTCCTTAAAAGGAGGATAAACATTTACCCGATTTCCGAAAGCTCGTTGAAAGATGACTGTCAACACTCACCTGAAAAAATAAGAAAATATTGACATTAATTTTAACAATAAAAAATTATTAACCCGCTCGTACTTATTTTCTTAAGATGCACTAGCAGATAATGAGTTGAAATATAAACACTTTGCCTATTGCCCATAAATCTATCTCCCTGCAACATTATTCAAGCTCTTTCTGCCATAATAGTTCAACCAACAATTAAAGGTCTTCATTCTTAAATATAACAATTTTTTAGACTTAGAGTTCTTAAATTTTAATATAAGCTATTTTATTTTTATTTTGTGGAATAACAGGAGCATATATCTGGAATACTGGTCATTCCATGAGTTACTTAAGAGTTTCAAAATAAATTAAGGGCCTCTGCAAAGGCACCAGGAATATCACAAAATAATAAACATTGTGCGACATGCGATACCTGACAGTTCCATATTTACACCAAAAAATGACAAGATATATGAGCAATGTGGCATTAATTTCCCCTGCGTTGAAATATCTGTTAAAGATTGTAAATGAATTAGTCACTTAAATACTAAATTCTATATTTTTATTTCTCTCGTGATCTCAAATTTTTTAAAAATATATTAAAAGCGGAAGATTCACGGACGGATCATCTCCATGCTTCGCCAAAATTGCGAGCATGGTGTTTTTACTCACCCGAAAACCCTCGCGAAAATAAAAGCACACTTTGTATGAAATGACAGCGGCCGCGGGCGCGCGGTGGCCGGTCGACCAGTTTCCGTCCCACCAAAAAAACAAAACCAAGCCAAGCGTGAGTGAAAAATAAAAACATACTTTTGGGTCCCGGCGGGACGCTAGCAGAAGTTATTAAGCTTATAGTGTGCACTGCTTCGAAAGGCCGGGCCTCTTTCTCGCTCCGGCCACCACTCGACTATTTCCCCTTCACCTCTAACTCTCCCGTCAATGCAAGGCGAAACGTTCGCATAACCTTTTGCGAGTCGCGTCTCGTCTCGTGCAAGGGATTGCGCACGGGGGCGCACTAGATTTTTGGCGTGCCCACCGGGAAAGAGCGTTGTGGGCGTTAACGGCCTCCTGCATGTAGAGGCGCAATAACGGCTGCTCCCTTTTATCCGCTGTATAAAACAGCCGCAGCCGGCCCTGGTGGCGCGTGAGTGAACCTTGGCCGACGAGAGTGGCGAGAACGGGAAGGGGCGGAAGTGATCCCACGCCACCCCTTGGAGCGTGTTGGCTATTTTTCAGTCTCGAGCACGACGAGGGCCCTTTCAAACAAAAGCCAGGGGGGGACGGCGGGAGGAGGGGCGCTCAGCCGGGACTCTTAAAGTGTTTTGACGTTGGATGAAGAGGCGGAAATTGCTACAGTTCCCGCCGCGAGGGGATTTTCTTCCCCGAAACCTCCATTACACGTTCCCTATCACTTCTCACGGGAGACCAAATCTTTGCGTTCTTGAGAAACCACTATCGAAAAATAAAGTACAATTAAAAAAATAAAAAAGCAAGCTGACACACAAAAATCATGATCCCAGTTGAGGCCAATAACCAAATAAGAGTGAGTGAGTGATGAGAGAAGTGAGTGAATGCATAAAAAATAATGCGGGTTGGATAGCTAAGTTATCTGCATTGAAATAAGAATGAGCTTTGCCTCATTTATCTTCATTGTTGACTGTCCGGTCTGAAATATGGAACCGCTACGATTGAGCAGAGAACCACAAATGAATAAAGAGAAAGGAGAACGTTCTCAGTGCGAAACATGGCAATATCTGCCTATTAAATGGGCGTTGAATCGCTTTAGGCTTTCCACATAATTGATTTTCTGGGAGTAAAGGAATATCTCACATGCACAGTGCCCTTATTTTGGGCTTTCATATGCCTGAGTGCAATGTTTTCACTTATAATCACAATTTTCCTCGATTTCAATAGCCTATAATTCTTTTTGGGCAGTATTTTAAAGGTCTAATTATAATTTTAACTTCAATACTACTTCAATTCTAACTGAAAGTAGAAATTAATACCCTTTTAATTCTAGGAAGACGAATAATTTACAGACTAAAATCAATTTCCTTGTCCAATTGTAATTGAAAATCATGTGCTGTAAAATGGGCGTCAACTAATTTTGGTAATGCTTAAACTCTACCATAGACACGAATACATATGGAAAGGTAAATATAAACATTAATAATTCTTAAAATAGTTTAAATAAAATAAATTAGTGGTATGTACGTTTGAAAACATATTTATTTAGCAAAATATTTATAACACCTTCCTGTCTTTCAAATTTTATGGATGGTTCTACTCTCAACTAACGGAGAACATCACTATTTGATGCAAGCAACTGCTCAGGCATATTGGCTTAAAAACATGTTACACCCTAAGGATTTGATCAACTTCAGATAGATTTATTTGAAAATACTGTTAGTTCTAACACGTGTTCGCAGGAAAACTTCTCAATTTGGAATCAAATCAGTTTTTAGATGGAAAGCCATCGGAAATAAAAAATTAAATGCTAAATATTTTCTCTTCTTAGTCGATAACCAAAATCATTTTTAGCGGAACGATGAGTATTGACGATAGCGGGCCTCATTCCTTCCAATTCCAATATTTTCCCCACAAATTGTTCGGTTCTCACACGCAGAGGAAATACTTGATATTTTTACAACCTCACCCTCATTCACGCCATTTCTTTACCACTGAATTACTATTGTTATTCACTTCTCGTTCAAACTCGCTAAAACGAATTTGGACGCTCAAACCACGGAAAAAGTGCCATTAAAGAGCGTGTTATGACGGATACCATAAATTTTCCATTTCAGCCAGTTTAACCAAAGCAAAAACAATTAAGGGGAAATTTTTAACCCTCCTGATTCGAGAGTTTTTTATCAGACGGCTTAAATTTTTCAGCCCCATAAAAACTGAATCGCTGATTCACTGTTTATTTGCAAGTATGGGATAATAAATACTTGAAATTATTCCACGGTAGTGATAAAATTATTTTAAGTGAGCCTTGATGTCTCGATTCAGCAAATTACTCATGCATGAGAATGGCATTAAAGCTTTAATATTAATATTTTATATTCCATATGCAGGTTGCGAGATCAATATGATGAACTTCAGAACTAATGAGTCATGTTGTTCCACATTAAAATTATAATTACGAAATTATTTGCGCGGAATTCATTCTCAATTAAAATGCTAGTAAAAAAATTCTATTAATCAAGACTGTCATCCAAATGATTAGTTCACAGATATTTAAAATCACATTAGGTACCATTATGTAACTAAATCAATTTTTGGCAAGAATTAAAATAATAATGAAAATAATTAACCAATTTTGTTGATATCACATCTTGATAAGCTGTATCGCAAAATTGCATGCATTTCTGCACCCTTAATATTTTTGTGTTCATATAAATCAAAATCATCCTGCAATCAAACAATTATATTTAATATATCTGCAAATATTCAATCACAATTCAAAACTACGACAAACTTCTCAGTGAAATAATTTCGTTTTTATGGACAAAATACATGAATACTCATCCACAAACCAGAAACTGAAAAATCATCATATTGAATCGATGGATGAGAGTCGGCGAGCTATGTTCTTTCGCAATTCACTCAGCGGAAAAAGCCAAAGTTGAGATTCTGAGCGCGGAGATTAGAACAGATCAAGCGAGAACCTTTCTCTCAGGGAATGGATTATTCGTCACAATAACCTCGAGTTTTCCCATCGTCGATTACCATTATCGAAGAATTGCCTTCTATCTTTCAGAATACCCTACATTGTGAACCTTACACCCGGTGGCGAAAAAGCCAACCCCCGGAAGTGCTTCGGCAGGGGAGAACATTTGGACGAAATCAGTCACTTTGTCGTATATTCCTTCCTCCACACCAAATCCCCTTCCCCCACTACCGGAAAGACGCGCGTGTACGCGTGCGCAAGAAGGACACGACAAGTGTGGGCGGACAGAATTTTAAGCCTCCTATTTCAAGTCCCAAAACCAGTGACGCCGCAATCTGCTTAGAAGGACCCACCCATTGATTTCCTATTTGTCTCGCGTTATCTAGACAGCACAGCAATAGATAAGGATTACTCCGCACGTGCCGCGGTTAAGTCCTTTGGAATATGCATCTGCGACTCATTTGCTTTTTGAATGCTCGAAAGATAAAAATACCACGTATCTGCAATGCTCTGGGTTTGATGAGGCGGGTATTCCCATCTACTGATGGAAGACAAAAGTGGAAGAATCTCCTAACAGTTCACAATGTCGTGATTCGTCGTAACGAATTATAAGTGAATGGCACCGTAAACGGATGTCTATGTGAACTATAATTGCCGATTTTTCCAGAGCAATCTACATTAAATAAGATAAAATATGACGTAAAAACCGAGAACACGTGAAAAAGTTATAATTGAATTAAGTCAAATTGAGTTTAAATTGAATCTTTAAACCCAGATAAAACCATGGGTAGGCGGACCCTAGACTTTCCATGACCGATATTCGTCCTCTCTTCCCGACAGGAAACGGGACACCCTGAAGTGTACCCTGAAAGGGGATTCACACTTGGTAAGGATATTAACCATTGAAAATTAAATAAAATCACTAATTCAACTGAAAAAGTATGGTTAATAAGATAATAAGACGTCATCATAAATATTACTCTCTAAATTAAATTAAAACACTGATGCAAAAGTGAACAATTCAGTGTTGCATCATATAGTAATTTAATATGCTGTAAATTATTGCGAATTTTAATGCTTTTTAAATGATTTAACCAAAGTTCAACGATGTCGTATTTTGCAAAGGGTAAACGTTCAAGTTTTATACCATTACATTGAATCAAAATGATAATTAACTAATGATAACAAAGAAACGTCCAATATACAATTTAAAAAAATCTCCTAATTAATTTAAAAAATAATAAAATATCATTTAAAATATAAAATTTCTCATGCACAAAAAATATTCTTAAAACAGACGTAAAAACCATTAAAATTTTCTCTGTTACTTTTTCTTTGAAGCTCTAGAAAATGACTTGGCCTAATCAAAATGCACATTGATTTTAAATGAACCATGGCAGAGGTATTTAGCGATAAGTACTAATGTGGCCTTAAGTTTTATTTGGCAATTACTCGCTTAGTTGCAAAAGAAAAATGGGGGAGGGGAGAAAAAAAGAGAAAAGAGGGGAGGGGATACGTGTCTCTTTTCGAATTGAGTGAGAAGGGAAAGAGGGGACCGGAAAACGATGGAGAGAGTGAGGAGTGAAAAAAGGTGGCCGTCGAGGTGAGAAGTGAAGCAAAGGGGGAGGCAAAGGGGGAAAGGGGACGAGTGGGGAGAGCAAATGAAGAGTGAGGAGAAGGAAGGGCCCAAAAACAGAGGGGCCAGGAGGAGGAGGCGGCAGGGTAGATGAGGATGGGGTGGAACCGACTTTCCGGTATAGGATGAGGAGAGAGAGAGAAAGGAAGAAGAGCGGAGGAATGGGAGTCGGAGAGCAGCGAATCGCGCATCCGACTGGGAGCCAAGATTAAATTTTCAAGCCGTGAATATGCAAATCTCGAGCGTGAAAATAAAAAAGGGGGAAAAATTCGCGCTCCAGCCTCAAGAAACAAAAGGCGAGAGCCCATTCAAGCATGCAGAAACGCAAACTTTCGTTTTTGAGGCATCCCCGCCTCCGTCGCCGAGGGTAGTGAGCGTAGGCATCAAAATTAGCATCCCGTGGTCGTTAGAGGGTGGTACGCGGGGGCAAGTGCGGTTTTGTAACAACTTTATCGTTTCCTCGTCCATGTCGGCGATGAGTGGCATCGATAACCCCTGCGCTAAATACATTTACCGGGTCGGCGATGGAAAACAATTTTCAAAGTTCGACAGCGAAAGCAGGAAACTTCGTTATACCTTGGCAAGTTTGATGCTGGATGAACTTTCTCTCACCGAGTTAATCACTCAAGAAGGAAAAAAACATGGTCTTACAGAGAACGATACAATCACTTAAGAGTAGGCTATTTTTGGTCAAATCAATCAGAAAAATGAAGCGAATAATACCACTATTTTTATGACTCTGAATAATTATCTAATTATTCGGCAGTACATTGAAATGTGTTTAAAATTCAAAAACCATCAAGTACCACGACGGCATATATAATACGTATATGAATATTAAATATGTCTATTAGTTTTGGTCTAACCTACGGGTTAAATAAGCCATTGATGAAAAAGGCCTGAAAAACGGTAAGTTACTCACATGAAAAAACACAACCTGACATCCGGCACCACATAAAACCCTCTTCAACTGCACATACTCCTTCATTCCGGCCAACATGCCTCTCCTATTCCTACCACTTCCTCGTTCCCCCCACAGTCTTCAACGTCCCATTACCAATCAAAACGCCTCCTTTGGATATCCTCCTGCAATCCCCTCTCCTTCCCTTTCATTAAAGCTAGAATTTACTCTACCGTTTAACCTTTACCATCCTTCTCTACAACCAAATTTCAAAAACTCCAATCTACACTTACCAAATTGCTTCAATGACCATTTTTCCGCATCATAAAAACCCCGACCCACATCAAATTTTAGCAAGACTTTTCTTGTTACCCTAGCTCAACGTCCCCGTTATCAATTTCCTCGTAAAGATTATGCCTGTTTAAATCTTCTTATGAATTTACTACTAATTCGACCATTTGATCCAAAGTACTTCAAACATAATGAAAGTGTACCTGCTCTAGTTTTCCCCCTTATTTTATACAGTTTATCTTAACCTTCCTCTTTCTTGAAAACTTCAAAACCTTTGTTTTGCTAGCATTTATTTTCATCCGATACCTATCGCACAGAAGTGTCAATACACTCATCAGTGATTGCCACCCCTTGGTTGACAGACACGCCAAAGCGTGATCTTCTGCAAGCCTAACTGATTTCATAAATTCCCCACCGACTTCCATTCATATCTCCAGTTCTTCCACTGACGCCTGTTTATTCATTTTCTACACAAACGATATAGGTCGAACACTCCAGGTGATAATAGTCACCACCTCTAATGCCTTACCCCTCTTCCAAACACTGCCCATTCGGACTCTCCGTCCCTTACTCACCCCTGTGCAGTCTGAGACATGAACAGGTTGCAGATATAATCTCCTATCCCTCCAATCTACGAAGACTATATTAAAAACGACAATCTACTTGTATCTAAATAATCTATCCTTATGTATTGCCATACATTCATTAATTCTGCTCAACTTTCTCTGTGAAACACCTTCCAATTTACCAAACAAACAAATGTATCGTGATTTAATTATGTGTTTCTCTCTATCAGTGCCATAATTACTGCTCTGGCATAACGCGTGCCTATTTCTATGCTGAATCCAAAACGATCATCTCTACATGTCTTTCCCGGTGTGCACGGATTTTCTATTCTTACTCCGTGACAATACTTCACCCTCCTAAGCAGCGTACCAATTTCACACTTCCTGTCCATCTTTTCATATCTTAGCAATGCGTCTTTCACCACTATATCATAAAAAGGACGTAAAATTGCTTGAGGAGATATATTAAGAATATCTACACAATTAAGGTCACTTTAATGGGCTTCGAGAGAAGTTAAAACCAGAACTGCAAGCATTCAAGCTAATACGAGACAGGACAGAAAAGTCTATTCGAAACAAATTCTAACGAGACAACAAGGAGCCATGGTGGTACACTTTCTGCGTCCTGATTTAAAATCAACTGTCTACTCGGGTGTTTTGTGTTGTATGTTCATGTGGTGGTGAAGTTTTGCATTCTTGCTTGTTGTGTCCTGGCTTGCGCGTTGTTGGATGGATCCTGGTGTGCAATTGTTTGTCGGATGATAGTATAGGTGTTTGCATGCGTGTTGGATGATGGGATTTTTACGTGAGTGTATACGTCACTGTGGGTATAGTTTTGCATTTATGTGTTGATTTTGCATGTGATATTGTTCCTTTTTACGGGTGGAGACCTAACATCCCCCGCCACACACTCTTGCGGCGGCTTGCGGGGAATTATGTAGAAGTTGATGTACCTTTTTCATGCAAGCCACCGAGAGGATGTGCAGCCATCATGGTCGCGCGTGAGCCATTTGAGTTATTTGCGGTAAGGAAATTGGTTTTAATAAGTCCAGGTTGTCGTATGTTATGTTTCTTACTGTTTTAGTCACGAAATGTGCGAAGGAAAACCCTTTTTATATCGATCGGCAGGGAACCAATTTACAGTGACTTATGTCTCGCCCACCGATATTTTACGGCGATAAAATGATTTTTTGCGAAAGCGATAAGCTGAAATTATTTGCACTCTTCTGAAATTTTTAGCTGTAATTGTAATCTTCGTGGTTCTGAAGTCACCATTCTTAGGTTTTGCCGTAATTATTTGAAGCCTTCTGAACGTTCATGACGATTCTTCACGAAACGGGGAGCTCTCCAATAAGCGGCAGTGTGGCAGTTTGTCCTCGGTCAACAGTTATTAGAGTAAAAATTAATGATTAAAATCATTTGGGAATTTTAAGTTGTCTTCAGTCATGTTTCCTACTCATGTGATCATGAGTTGATATAGCGAAGAATGATTCCAAATATTGGTCCGTTTGGCAGTCAGTTTCCGATAGCTTATCACTTTGTACGCGCTTTACGAATTTTCTCCTGAGTTAAAATCCTTTTTTAAAAGCTGCCTGGTGATCAGCGACTAAGTTGGATGGTTAACTGTTGAGCCCGCCGATTTTTATTTGGTTCCTTTTCTTGTCTCATGAGTGAGGTAACTGGAGCAGTTACTAACAGATTAACATTCGCAATTTTTATAGCGCATGTTGCATGCATGGAGTCCGGTTACCTTCGCTGCATGTACCCTTTTTGGTGGGCACTATGTATTTGTGGAAGCATTAGAGTAGATGTAGTATGGCTGGTGACCCCTGCCACACTTCCTTGAGACTAATTGCAAGGTATTTAGTAGATGTCGATTTAAGAGTTCAGTCCGAGCTGTATTTAGGAGAATAAAAGCTCACTAAAATTTAAAAAATAGTACTAATAGTGAATACAAAAAAACAAACTGAAAACGTCAGTTCAACTCGTATAATATTCGGAAAATTAATGTAAAATTCGGGAAATAAATGCCAGAACTAGCCGACTCAAGGACTCCTTCTTCCCACGGACAATACGGGATAGCAACTGCAGGGTTATAGATAGCAGAAATTCCACTTGCCACCCTCAGCGTCTAAAATATGATTAGTTGTATTTAAATGCATGCTCTTCCACTAACCTTATGTGTTTTTCTATAATAACCCATTCTTTCCGAATGACCTCATTCATGTTCTGTTCATCTGTTTTTAAGTTTCCCTTTCAGTCCCTCGTCCCTCTCCGCGGGGGGAAATTCCTGCTACCTGCAACGTTGGGTCGCATTCCTTGCCTTTTACAGACTCTTTGGGGGTAGAGTGTTATGTGGTGCATTTTCATGTGGTAGTGCTGTTTCAATTTCTTGCTTGTTGTGTCCTGGCTTCCGTGTTGTAGGATGTCTTTCGTGCTGCATCATGGGGTGCAGTTTTTTAGTTGTTTTGCGGTATACTACCTTGATCAAAAATTTCCCGGAATTTATTCAGAAAATTAAAAATACAAGTTTATTCATCTAAATCTATATTGTCCCCTTCAAAGTAATCCCCATCGACTGCAACACACTTATGCCAGCGCTTGATCCAATCCTCGAAACATTTTTTATATTCGGTTTTCGGTATGTCCATCAGTGCTTCCTGCGATTTTTCCATTACTTCCTCTCGGCTGCTAAAACGCGTTCCTCGTAATGGTTTTTTAACTCGATTGAACAGAAAGAAGTCACAGGGAGCCAAATCAGGTGAATTCGGTGGCTGTTGGATGGTATTTGTTGCATTTTTCGTCAAAAAATTACGAATAATGATAGCACTGTGCGACGGTGCGTTATCATGGTGCAAAATCCACGAGTTTTCTGCCCACATTTCTGGTCTCTTTCGGCGAATTGCTTCACGCAAACGTCTCATAACGCCCAAATAATACTCTTTGTTTACTGTCTGGCCTTCTGGCAAAAATTCATGATGCACTACACCGTTGTAATCCATGAAAACCGTCAGCATTGCCTTCTTTTTTGACTGAAAACGACGTGGTTTTTTTGGTCTCGGCTCATTTGGTGAACGCCATTCACTTGCCTGATGTCTGGATTGCGTGTCGTACTCATAAACCCACGTCTCGTCTCCAGTAATGATCCTTTTGATGAATGTGGGATCGGATTCAGCCTCGCAAATCATGTCTTTTGCGACGTCAACACGGTCTCTTTTTTGCATGAAATTGAGGTCTTTTGGCATGCTACACGACGGAAACCCAAATCATTAACCACAATGTCTTGGGCGGATCCATAGGCAATGTTCAAGTCCTCCGCTATTTCTCTGATGGTTAATTTGCGGTTATTGACCAACATTTCTTTTACTTTATCAATTTTTTCACCGACTTTCGATGTCGATGGTCTGCCACTGCGTTCATCATCTTCGATTGACTCACGACCACTTCTGAACCGCTCGTGCCACTGGTAAACGACCGTTTTATTTAGAGAATCGTTGCCGAAACACTTTTCCAACATTTCCAACGTCCGTGCGCCACTAAATCCGTTTTTTACGCAAAATTTAATACAAGTTCGTTGTTGCAAATTTAAATCCATTTCTGCAATTGTAAAAAATCGCCAACACACACAGAGATAGATGTACTCTTGGCTACGTAACTTTTGCAAATGTCAAGTTATGACACTAAGATTTAAAGGGAATATCAACAACAGATGTACCAATTTAACAAAAAAAACAGAACTCAAATCGGAACGATGGGAGCGGCACACGGTGGTTATTCCGGGAACTTGTTGATCAAGGTAGTATGTGTTTGCATGAGTATTGGATGAAGGGATTTTTGCATGAGTGTGTGCGCTGCTGTGGGTGTAATTTTCCGTTGTTTTTTTGCATGTGGTATTTTTCCTTTTTACGGTTGGTGACCTAACACCCCCCGCCACACGCCCTGCGGCGGCTTGCGGGGTATTATGTAGATGTAGATGTAGATAATGTCCGGCAAAAACGAAAAAGCTTACGAGAAAAGCCTTGCTTACTTTTGATTGCAAATTGCCTTGCGAAAAAATCCCAATTAGATCCCTAGAGTAGATCCTAAAATTATTTTGCCCTTATTTCAGAAAAATACAAGGGAAGTGTCCATATGCTCATTTTTCCTAAACACCTGAAGAGCAACACATCATTGCTCTAGGAATGAATAGAAAAACAGCTTCGAGATACAAAAACAAACAAAACCCCAATATTAGTGGTCAGGACTCTACCCAAAAGATATACATCATAGGTTAGTGGAATTAATAACCGAGGTGGTTCCGGTTGTCTTCATCAAAGATTTTTTAATCTCTCACTTATACTTAAATGATGGCCGCACAAAGGTCAGACACCTTCGCAGCTGTCTCATTGAAGAACATACACTAGCGGACTACATTTTTTGACTAGCTTATAATTTTCGTACCATCTGGCATGGGTGGCCCCGCCAAAAGTAATTACCGTTTAAGCATCACGGCTCGAGAGGTCATTTGAACGCACAAGACATTCCACCACCTCGAGGTTGTAGTCCACGGGGAAGAATACTAATGATAAAAATACTAATTTAATTCGTTCCATAATTTTTAAGCTATGTGATTTGCAGATCTTTTATATTAGAGTAACAGTTGCGTGAAAACTATGTATCTATAAAGATGTAATTGAAAGGTTATACGTAAAATAAAATTGGTTCTTACTGATTCCAGTTAAGCTATAGGCATGATATATCACTTTAACATAAGATTAACAAGCTAAAACTCTAATTATATAATTAACATTAGAAATGTTTGCTTTTACCTCTCTGAATATTTGGCATTTGATCTTTCTACCCCACAGAAGTGAGACTCAATGTGTCCGCAGGGTGTTCGGTGCGGTATGCTAGTATGTGCAAGGCATCCTCAGAGAGGACCGTCAAATGTCATGTTGGTGCACAACACACACACCCCAAGGGGACACCCATCTTCAGGGTGGTCGTCAAAAACGGGCCAGGGACGGGGGTGATGACTGTTGGTGGTGTTTCATAAATGAAATATTGATTTTTGCACCTATCGAGATATTGATTGGTTCCTTATCTGGCAGGCTGTTGCAACTCTGCCAATAGAAAGAATTGCCAGAGGAAATTAAATAAATATAGATAATTGACCAATTAATTACTCTTTGTCCCCGCATAGCTAGAGTAAATACGTTATTTTTTGTAATACTTCAGTCCCTTTTTCTTTCACATACTTTTTAATTCAAATAAGATAAAAATAACGCTTTTAAGCTTATGATAGTAGGCAGGGTGTTTAGTTCAGAGTCAATGGAAACAACATTAATATTATTCCTTACAAAAGTCTTTGTAGAATTATCTTATCGCTAGTTGCGGTTTCAAGCTTACTATCTCAACCCCACTTAATTATATTCACAGCACAAATTATCATGCTCAAAATATTGAAACAATAACATTTTATACCGTTTTCGGCATAAAGTACCCGCCATCTTCTATGACAGCGTACATGCACAATGAATATTAAGCGCTTGTTCACCTTGGAATAAATTATGACCTGATGGCAAGCGTTGGAAATTTCCATGCAACTATTTTCATGTCAACATTGTGGAAGTGATTCAGATTAGCTAACTAAATTCATATCTGCCTGATTGTGCTAAAACTTTCCACATGGCAGGTGCGATACATAGTGAATATTAATGTTTTTTTTGCGCAATTACACGACTTAATATTTGAGATAAAAAAATGAAGTGAATAAATCCCTTAATGGATTTATACTGTATTCATTACTGAAAGAAATTTAACCAGGATGCTTCTTTATTTACACAAATATGTATTAACGTGCTTGATCGGATCCTTATGCTTATGAATGAGGATGCGAGCATAAGCGTAAATACGGTTGTGTTTAATTATTAATACTATGTTATTGGTTATAAGAATATTTATGTCTTTCCTCCCATACGTATATGATGTAGCTTAGTTTCCAGGATCAAAGGAACGCCCATAGTGTTATTTCTTCGCTGGTAAAATGTATTCCCCTTCGCATTTATTATTTCCCAAGTCTCGCGAGTCTCTCTACTCCTATTTATATTTTCACAGCAAATATTTTTGATTTTATCCAATTTGATTTAAGTCCAATAAATAATTCTAGCAATGGAATCACGAGAAGAGACTAATGAAAGGAACAAAACCTTTTTTTAAGAAGTAAAACCAATCTTTTACTTTCATATTCAAATGGTCATCGCCTATTTAATTCTTTTGGTCATCATCTGGTACATCGCAGTGGCAGGAATTAAAATGAAATGGCTGAAAACATTGAATTTAAGAATCATAATGCCTTTAATACGATTCGTAACATTGCCAAACAGTAATACATCTTAAAATATCTAAATCAACCAAATTAATTACTCAAGTAAGATTCCATGTACAGTTTAATGCGTAGCAAAATGAATCGTATCTTAAGTTTAATATGCATCGTAAGTTGAAAATGTATCCTAATTCCGAAACGAGTACTACACACCTAATATTTAAATGGACGAGGTGAGAAGATTAAATCAGACTGCGCGAAAGCGGTGGTGCTCAAATTCAGTATATTCTATTGAAGATAAAAGATCTTTTCGACAATATTTTAAAGTATCGATCATGAATAATAATTGGGAAAAAATGTCCCAAGTTAGAAAGACTTACTTAAGGCTAACGCTGCTTATTACTCACACGTCCAGGTAGAAAATAAATGGAGGAAACATCAAAAGCAGGAGGCATTATTATTTCGGAACATTGCTTTCGGGATCGAGGAGAAATGAAAACACTTTCACAGCAGACATATAGACACGTTCCGTGGACTTAGCGAGAAGTCCTATGTCAATTTATTGCCCCATCAAAGAGATTTCTATGGTAACTAAGTTTCATATGTTTCGATCGTGGGAAAACAATACCTCTAGGTTTCCTTCGGGACGTGAAAGGTGGCAGGAAATTTCAGCAGAATTCCTCCGGCGTTATCAAAGGTAGAGGCAAGCCGAGGAAAAGGCATTTCAATTTAGACTGTTAGCCTTCAGAGACTACATGTATATCAAGCTCTTTTACTTCGTTTTATTCCAGTCATTTCGCGTCAAATAGTTTGGTATAACTCATGGACTACCCGACATAGTTGCACAATAGCTTCTTTGAAGATGCACTGCAAACAGGTAGAATTCTAATCTTATTTCTATTGATTTCATCCTATGTTGGTAGAGGCAAAAAATAACGCGATATGTTAGCAATAGATTCGTTAAAAATATTTTTAAAAGACCCATTTAGTAATATTATTCGATGCTTTTGAGTAGAGATTTCAGATGGTATTTGTCCTACATTAAATTTCTTTAATGATTGGATACTAAGTTTTTTGTAATTTTATCATGACTTGTACTTGTATATTAGGCATTTGGAAGACACAGGATACCTGTACCTTCCCTAATAATTGTCATACTAATTCAAAACTTAACTTTTTAGATACAAGTAGTCATTTAAATATAATACATACCGATACCTCAGGTTATATGCAACGGTTTTCTAACAGTTAGTTGCATATACATCATTCCTTGATATGGATCAACATATCAATTTTGGTAATAACTTGGTTCCAGAGTTAGTTCCCAAAATTCACGTCCCATAACTGCTCAATCGAAGTGCCACGACACAGTACTTTGCAGAAGTAAGTGCTAAGTGAGAGCTGAAGTGAAATTTGAACTAAATGTATTAATATCAATTAAAATAGCGACTTCATAACAGATTAGGTTTGCTAACATACTTAAGCCAGCTGTGCAGTGCATCATAGACTAGAAAAAATTAGAAACTCCTACCGCAGCTATGAATTTAATTCTCCAAATTAATTTCTAAATATATCACAAAAGAAATATGTAGTATATTAGAACTATTATAAAAGCAACACGTGTATAGTACAATAACTTAAGTCTTATTCTTGAGTCGGTTCCTTTTATTTTTACCCTTCATGTATTAAACATGGTAAAGCATTACACCGCACAGAATTTCACTGAGGAATTTCCATTACACTGAGAATCATTTTCTATATACGTATGATAGTGAAATGTCTACCTCACGAAAATCTACGAAGGTCATCTTTCAGTACAAAACAGCAAAAACTATAATAGATTGTGATCCCATAAGCTGTAAGAAGAATTTGATGTACGTCATGAACTACACTCAAGCATCTAGTTCTTCAGTAAACGGCTACCCCATTGGATATACTACCTTGATCAAAAATTTCCCGGAATTTATTCAGAAAATTAAAAATACAAGTTTATTCATCTAAATCTATATTGTCCCCTTCAAAGTAATCCCCATCGACTGCAACACACTTATGCCAGCGCTTGATCCAATCCTCGAAACATTTTTTATATTCGGTTTTCGGTATGTCCATCAGTGCTTCCTGCGATTTTTCCATTACTTCCTCTCGGCTGCTAAAACGCGTTCCCCGTAATGGTTTTTTAACTCGATTGAACAGAAAGAAGTCACAGGGAGCCAAATCAGGTGAATTCGGTGGCTGTTGGATGGTATTTGTTGCATTTTTCGTCAAAAAATTACGAATAATGATAGCACTGTGCGACGGTGCGTTATCATGGTGCAAAATCCACGAGTTTTCTGCCCACATTTCTGGTCTCTTTCGGCGAATTGCTTCACGCAAACGTCTCATAACGCCCAAATAATACTCTTTGTTTACTGTCTGGCCTTCTGGCAAAAATTCATGATGCACTACACCGTTGTAATCCATGAAAACCGTCAGCATTGCCTTCTTTTTTGACTGAAAACGACGTGGTTTTTTTGGTCTCGGCTCATTTGGTGAACGCCATTCACTTGCCTGATGTCTGGATTGCGTGTCGTACTCATAAACCCACGTCTCGTCTCCAGTAATGATCCTTTTGATGAATGTGGGATCGGATTCAGCCTCGCAAATCATGTCTTTTGCGACGTCAACACGGTCTCTTTTTTGCATGAAATTGAGGTCTTTTGGCATGCTACACGACGGAAACCCAAATCATTAACCACAATGTCTTGGGCGGATCCATAGGCAATGTTCAAGTCCTCCGCTATTTCTCTGATGGTTAATTTGCGGTTATTGACCAACATTTCTTTTACTTTATCAATTTTTTCACCGACTTTCGATGTCGATGGTCTGCCACTGCGTTCATCATCTTCGATTGACTCACGACCACTTCTGAACCGCTCGTGCCACTGGTAAGCGACCGTTTTTTTTAGAGAATCGTTGCCGAAACACTTTTCCAACATTTCCAACGTCCGTGCGCCACTAAATCCGTTTTTTACGCAAAATTTAATACAAGTTCGTTGTTGCAAATTTAAATCCATTTCTGCAATTGTAAAAAATCGCCAACACACACAGAGATAGATGTACTCTTGGCTACGTAACTTTTGCAAATGTCAAGTTATGACACTAAGATTTAAAGGGAATATCAACAACAGATGTACCAATTTAACAAAAAAAACAGAACTCAAATCGGAACGATGGTAGCGCCACACGGTGGTTATTCCGGGAACTTTTTGATCAAGGTAGTATACATGGAAAACCCAACAGTTCTCCGTTTTCTTACCATCTATCGTGCGTATGCCGTGGCTGCACCCACAATTATGCCGGTCTCAGGCGTCCATGGCCGGTGTGACGATGTTCTATTTCACATGATCCACAGCGGCATTTATCACCCCAATAACCCCTATGAAATACTAATTCGGCGGGAGGGGAAAGTAGGCTGCGGCTCTTACAGGGAGGCTTGGAAACACGAGACAACAAGCGATGCTAGATAACAAAAGGCGGCCACATGTGCCGGGGAGCGAGTCATACTACCCACGAGGGGACCCGGCGGGAAGCTGCATAAATGTTTCTATTTTCCCTATTAATTACCCAGACGAAATTTGCACATTTTTTATTTTATTTTTAAATGTAAATTACTCCCATAAGAAGGACTTGAACTTATATATTCCTCATAAAAAGATGCGCATACCTTGGACATTTGCTACGGCAATAGTGATATCTAACAGTATTTACAAGCATAAAAATAATCCTCGCATGAGCAGAATAATTGATGAATCATCCATTCTCAATTTTTTTTCAAATAGTTCAAATATTAAAATCTTGGAGAAGACTTAAAGTTTCTTAAGGAAAAAATAGCGCGGTAATTCTCGATCCAACTACGTATTTTGAAAAATCTACGAAGTGAATCAACATTAAACGTATCCGAAATGCAGTGGCGCAAGTATTATTCGTGAAAATGGTGCACGGCTGCTGAGAGGCCATTGCCGAATGTGTAATATACTAGGGTTATGTTTACGGCAAGGAGAATATTCTAGGAAGGTGAGCGGAAGGAAAAACTCGCTTCAGGCAATCGCTAATCCCGATGACGAAAGGCTCCAGGGAGGTCGAAACAGACATGACGTGCAAATTTGTATTCGGTGATGAGCGGTGTTTCGACGATCCAAGGGCCCAAGAGCACATCGGTGACATTAATTGCAAAGTAACGAACAGCGTCAGATTACTGGTCGATAATAAGACCATCAACTCAAATATAATTTACAATACTATTGGTAAGACTTATTCTACTTTGTCACAAATATTAGTGCAAGCTGCCAAGAGATTAAATCCGAAAAAAGCACATGATGAATTATGAAGCTATTATATTATTGCTTATATACGAGTGTAAAGCGTGTGTGTATTTGTATTAACATATTTATTACACAAAAAACTGCACTAGGGCCTTTTACGTTGGTTAACATAACACAAAAACAACAAAAGGCAAATTGAAGCTAAACATTTACGGACACAATTTACATGACGATGGCGTCGAAGGAGCAATCTAAAGGGAAGGATCAAGCTAGGTAATTTTTGTTGAAAGATCATTCAATGCGAAGAAGATTCTGTGGAAGAAGGACCGTTGAGATGCAGAGAGGCGGAATTTGGGAACATGTACATGTTTGGATTTACGACTAAAACGAAGGGGAAAACGATTGAAAACTGTGACACTCGGTCATTATTTTCAAAAGAGCATTTGAAAATATTACTTAATAGCTACATGCATACATACATGAAGGTCACGAATGCCCAGGGTGGAGAAAACATTTTCTTGAGATTATTTTCTGATGGAAGGGTCAAGGACAACGGCGAGAAAGATACTGATGGGACGATTTAAGGAGTTAAAATGCCGTGCAGTAGTCGGCGGACCAAATGAGATGGTTATATTCTAGTATGGGGAGGGTGCAACTGAAGAGTTCGTACGGTAAGAGGGCCGCTAATTTCCGTAAGCCGGAGACCTACCACGGACATTGCCTCTCGAGAAATATTTATAATATGATTATGAAACGCGAGTTAAGAGTCAAATATTACTCCTGGTCGTAGTGGGTACAGGAGGAATTGTGCATTGGTTGCTGGTATACGCACTGGAAAAGATGTTTTGTTTCAACAGAACTGATTTGGAGGGGTTGTTGCGTAACTGCCATCCAGTAAGAGGTAGGTAGGTGTTGGCTGCAGAAGGTCGTAGTTAATGTAAGAAATGCTGTTCAAAGAAACAGATATTGGGATACGCTAGGGCTTTTTTTAACTTGATTAATTACCAAATTTTCGAGTTAGCACGAATTTCATTATAATCATCATCATATCGTAATCTCACTTTGAGAGAGCCAAGTAAAATCAACGCCTGGACATCATACTATCGTCATACCTAATATGGGCACCCATGTTAGTAATAAATTTTAATGTGAATAATGAAAAAAGAGTTCATCAAATGAAAACTGAGGAAATATTTTAGTGAAAATGTGAAATATGCACGTCCTTTCGCTTGGTTAGAACTCATCTTGAGTATGCGTCGAGTTTTTGGATCATGAACCGAAGAAACTGATCTTCAAAATTCAATAGGATACTGAGAATATATGCCTGCTTTGTGAAGAATCTACTCGAAGAAAAAGCAAGCATCACATTTTTGCATTTGGGTATCCTAGGTTGGATCCACGCATATTGCATGCACGACTAAGGGTATGAAATAACCAGAAGATATTTTTTACTTGAACGCTGACGCAAAAGTAAATACTTTGGCACCGCATAACATCATTGCCACAAGACCACAATGAGAAGCTGAATGAAAATTATTGCAACGATCGACGCATGAGAAACTATCCCACAATTTGCGTCCAAAATGAGTAATATCAAGCATGGCGGATTGAATTCACCAACAATAAAAGTAATTGGAATATAATTAAACAACTGTCCCTCTAATGCTCGGTGTTATACATCTACTGCCGCAAGTCATTGTGGCGGTTTGCATTGTAGACGTACATTCTGCCACGCCGTAGTGAAAATGAAGGCACTAGTGCGCCAATGTATGGAATCTCTCTCTCGGAATTGACCCCAAGTCATCTTGATTATTCTTACAGTGCTCTTCCGCCCAACATCCCTCTCCCTTCGGCCTATTATTTGTCCTTCCCTTTGGATGCACGCATTTGTCTCCCTCAAAGGGCATTCCCTTCCGTCCTATCCCTAATAAATACATTATGCCTTAAGGCTAGGCAAAATCCACCAGGCTCTTCTTTTCCTTCCTACGCTCCGCGGTGCCCTCTCCTCTACCACTCCTCAATGCATTCACTCGTTTCTCATTCTGTCCGATCATTTCCATCTTCAGGATCCACCTCCAGGCAGTGCAGGTTTCTCTTATCCTCTGATCTGCTGTCTATGATCCATAGATGGTGACACTTCGCACGAATCCTTTCAGATCTTAACTCTTTGGGAAGACTTCCGTGGCGAGAAGAGCTGAAGATAATCCCCGTCCTCCGAGATTCACCAACACGGAAGGTATTCCCGAAGGCGCTAGTTGTCACTTTTTCACGACTTACTTCCTTTTTAGAAGTAAATCTTTTGGATCACAGTACTTCCTTTTTTGAGGTAACCGCCCTCTTTCCTTGAAATAATTTATTCTTAATATACCCTCACTTCCTTCCATTCCATGTTTTCTCGTAGGTAGGTGAACGGTTCCACTTGTTCGGATGTATAGTCTCTTAATCCAACGCCGGTCTACACCTTAGCTCTTCCGTATTTGCATCTAAGATCTTCCGTTCACATGGAATTTTTTTTCTTCGTGGTCCATTTAATGTAAGAACTCTACAAATAGTCGAGGATTCCAACAGTTAGCTCACATCACTCTCATTTACAAAAGGAGCAGCGAGAATGATCTGGGTATTAATGGATTAGCACCATTGACTTCCATATCTTGTAAAGGCTATAACATTTCACCGTCAGCAGTATCATATATCCTTCGCCTCCAAGCTTCCGAGCTTCCAAGGTCCTTGGTTGAACTTCGTAAACCTTAGCTTTGAGATATCCCCAAAGAAAAAAATCACATGGGCTCAAATCCGGGAAGCAAGGGGGGCATGGAACATCCCCTCGTAAGGAAATCAGGCGGCCGGGAAATTGTTCTTGCAGCATTTGGTGCGAACGTCAGGTGGCATGAGCCGTGGCACCATCCTATTGAAACCAATAGGCTTCTGTGTCATATTCCTCACCATACCCTTTCATTTTGGGGAGTGAAAAGTTCTCCAGCATCTAGCAATAGCGCACAGAGTTCACAGTAGCAGTTGAACCTCGAGATTCAAAAAAGTAAGGCCCAATAATGCCTCTGATGGACACGGCGCCCAAAACTGCCACTTTTGGGCTATGAAGAGGTCTTGGGCAAAGTTTTCGAGGGTTGTCAGTCGCCCAGTATTAACAATTTTGCTTATTTTCTGAGCCGGAGAGGTGAAAATTTGCTTCATCGCTAGACCACAAGGCCCTCTGCGTCGTCACCACACTATAATTGTTCTTAAAGAACGTTTTACGAAAAAGCCTCGATGCTTACCAGACTACTGCATGGTAATTACTAAAAAAAAGTGTTATATCCTCCAGCTAAAGTCACTACTTTCACTCCGTTAATTTAATTGCGCGCTCTTCAGTGATTTTTTAAAACTAGGAGTTTATTCTGCTTCACCCTACACTACCTGCTTCACCCCTGGTACGCGAGCTGACGGATTACAAAAGATTTTATTTGATTGCAATGGTTTTTTTGGCGTTAAAACTGAAATTCAGAGAGAAAATAAATGAAACATTTTAATAAAATGTCAGACAAATATTTAAGGATAATCAAAACAAGGGCTAAGTGTTACTACCAGCTATCTTCAATCATACTTATAACCAAATTGTTCTCTATCTGAAATAATTATAAGTTTCACTCTCACAGTCAAATTTAATTCTTTAAACGTGAATTAAAGGAGACGTAGATAATTTGCACGGAAGCATTTGTCAAAGCTGAAGCGTGTTTATAATCGCGTACATCTTGAGATCGAGAGATCGAAGCTTTTTAATTGCTGCAAGAAAAATGTTTATTGTTATGTAAACGAAGGTTATATTAAAAAATTAAGGCACTCATGATATTTTAGATTGATGGGTGATTTGACAAAATCAAATATAAGTTAATCGTGGGAGACAAAACAAACTCAGTGAATGGTGAAATGTTCGACAATATTCTCGAAACTTTAGTTCAAATGATGGCTTTCATGAGTTTATAGACTGAATATTAATATTCGTTCCATAAAAATCTACGTCATCCACACTGATTTTACCATTTATAAGAAAAATTTGAGGTGGTTCATAAATTCAATTACTCCAACATATTCGTTGTATAAAATAGGGCTTGGATAGCGAGAACGGATCTCAGACTTGATCCAATTCCAATTAACGAGCGTGATACGGCAGAAATTCATGCCTAAGATGAAAATATTTTCTCTGTCCTTTATTCATTCTCACCCATTAAAAGGCTAGACATGAATAACTTTTGAAAATGATCATCATTAATCGAAGGTAATATTGTATCTAGCAGTAAAATATTGTTTCGATTTGCAACATAGGCAACTAATCCAATACACCTCAAGAATTTGGGCGCATTTTGACAATCTAATCGCGATCATAGGCATGAATGCCCACAAAATCGTAACACCTTAGAGAAAGAGCCGAAGAAAAATGTCATCTTACAGTTTATATTAACTAATATGTAAAATTGTCCGAATTTAGAGCGTAAATTGGAATTAAATTGAAACAGCTAGGGCAAGGCTTAAAGGCAAGAGCCCTTCGCAAGATTAAGCGACTCCCATTATACTCGCACCATATGGTAACGTTTTTCACCGCTCAGTCCATCGACTGCGGGTGCCCTGCCAGCGAGAGGTGATTGGCGCGACGAGAAAGCACTACTCGTACAATCAAGTGTGCGACACCGGGTTGCGCGACTCACAGCGAGACCTTCTCCCCTCGGATACGCCACAATTCTTTAATGCTGTCCTAACCTCTCTCCCTACGCTCGAAAAATGATTCCCGGATCGCCAGCGCCTCGAAATAATCCCTCGGGCAGTGCGAGAGAGGTGAGGGGGTCGGGAAGAAGGGAAAACGACGCCCGCCGTGTGGGGCCCGATCCATAGCGATGCGAATTCACGCACGCACACACTTGTCCTCGGCTCCCAACGCGACAATCCAATCGCCCACATGCTCCTCGGACGGGAGAGGAACGAGACCGCCCCACATAAGAGGGGAGCTTTGGGGGGGAGGGGGGGTGGTTGCGTCCCAAATCACCCCTCCCACACCAGCAATCCGCCCCCCTTGTGGCACTCACCCACCGCTCCACACACACACACTCACCCGTGTAGGTGGGGGCTTTCCGGCAAAAGCCACATCCCAAACCATGGGAGCGAGGGGGTGGGAGGAGGATTCCATCCAACCCTTTGGGAGTGGCAGATCGGGGGGGCGGTTCCCCTGAGGATGAGGGGGGATGGGGTGGGAGAGGAGTATTCGGAAGGGTGTGTTTCGCTACGTAGGTACTCTCCCGGCCCTCTCCGCAGCCCTCTCGCCTTTCCAATATCCCTGCCGTTGCCGTCAACACACACAGGGGCATGTGCCACCTCACTCACTCATCCCGCCGCCCCTTCTGCCCCTTAGGTACCGACAGGCAACACACACCCGCCCCTCGCGTCCCCTGCTTTCTGTGGGAGTGCAGAGCTGACCGAAGTCCGGTCTCCCGCCCCAATCCCTCCTCCCCTTGTACACCCCCTACTTATATGAGAAAGGGACGGTACTCTGAGGCATTGAGGGCTCTCACTCCTTTGTGTTCCCCTCTCTTCCGATGGCCCTGTTTATTTTTTCAAGCCGAGAGGGGGAGAGAGTGTGTAAGAAAATCGGGAGACGTCAGCCCTTGCCTCCCACCCTCAAAGGCGGTCGGTCGCCCTTTCCTTGATTGGTTTTCTTCCTTTCATAAAAGCTCTCGGAGAAAGGTCATTCGTGAGAGACAGCGAAAGCCAGATTGATCGTTATTTAAAAAGTAAAGAAAATGGGAATGAGCCTACTATTCGCACATACCCAAACTCCTCAGAAAGCATACGAATAGCCCCAATTTTTGTTGTTAACAGAGACAAGGAGGCTGAAACATACGGATGATAATTGCCAACATTTGTCCCATATGTGAAAACATTTTCAATTAATATCAAAGTAAAATCGATGCACATATAATTATGACCATTTGCAGTTATTTCCCGATAGCACAGCAATAATTTAATAAAAAATATCATTATTTGTTAGTTTTCCCGAGAGTCAAGGATATAAAGGACACGCAGAAGAACTTTATCATCTGCATTTCTAACTTTCTAAAGAACACTGCAAAACTAAGCATGGGATTCCACAGTTATTATATTATCCTACATTCTGAGGAAATAAATTTAATCACCTAGAAGCGTCCTTCTGTAACAGCCGTTAATGAAGATGAGTCGATTTATCGGAGAGAGGTCCTCTTCAGGGAAGTTGAAGGGCATAACTACGTTCATTAGTACGGATAACAATCAGTCAAACAAACTAGTCAACATTTCTGCGGAATCATTTCAAGGTTTAAAAAAAGGTGTAAGAAAGAGTTTTAATATACTCATTCGTGGCATTTTAATGAAATAATAGGGCCAGAAGATATCATCAAATCAGTGTTAGTTAATATTTCATAAAAAGTTAAATATGGTGATATGTAAGTACTGTAGAACGATAAGTTTAAATTCGCACGCAACTGAATTGGTTCTCAGGATCATCAACAAGATGATGGAGAGCAGGGCAAATAATTACTTCGGGAATGGTCTGTATGGGTTCAGAAAGGGGAGAGGTACACGTGATATCACAGTAGTAAGGAGGTAACTTACATAGAGGAGCATAAAATACAATCAGGACTGATCAGTCTCTTTTATAGATTTGTAAAAGGCGTTGTGTCGAATACATTGGGAAATATAATGAACGCTTGCAGAAAACTGGTGTACACTGGAGGGATAGGAAACATCCGCAAGCTCTACCTTTCTCCAACTTCTCAGGAATGAATGAGGGACGGAGATCTCAGATGGGCAATGTCAGGAAGAGAAACAAAGCAGGAGTTTCCATTATCACCTGTACTGCTCAATGTATATGGATTGGAGCCTCGTCCCTGTCCCACTCACGCCATCGGCAAAAATATTTTTCCTTGATGACAGTCGTAGGCGTATCTTTGACTAGGTTAAAAGTTTCTATGGTTTTATTACAAAAAGTAGAATAACTCATGATAGATATTCATAGGATGACGCACATCAAAGAGAAGATCACGTCAAGAACTGGCGCTGAAGAACCGCAGTCCTTTAAACATTTATGACAGAAATAAACATCTTGAACTTCGTTCCCTACCAAGCCTTTTACGGAAAAAGCGGAAATTCAAAAGATTCACACAGTAATTTCCTGCACTTTTCGAAGAAAAGTGTTCGCAAAATTCCCCTTTAAAATGTTCCCATAAAATTGCTGGTTCTTCTGCTTGAGAAGAAAAAACAAAATGAAAGCAACAAAATCTCACAACTTATGTGGGCGATAGAAAGCGTGTAGCTATACTTCTCTTCACTTTCTTTAAGCTTTATTTTTACTTTCTTGAAGCTTTATTTGCAAGTAATTGGCTTTGAAAGTTGAAAAAAAACAGTTCCGTTAGCAATTTTTAAACTTTCGAATGATGTTAGACCGAGGACATGTCGCAATAGTAATCTCAAATGAAAACATTCACTTTGATATGGATGAATTGTATACACTTTCGGTTACATAGCTATTTTTTGCCTCAGTAACATTCGACGGCTTTCTCTTCGTTTACTTCCAGACAATCTGCGTTTATTCCTTGCATAGTGCGATGTAATCTCTCGATAGAACAGTGTTTAAGCAAAAGCATCCGCTTAGCAAAACCCGAAAAATGCAGATTTGGATGTTTCGGGAGAATTTTCAACGACCTGGTTTCAATTATTATTCGGAAAGTAGAAGTGAAAGTTATTTCCCAAATGAATAATTAGGCGAACAAGCGCAGAAAATCCTCCACGTTTGTCAAAAGATGGCCAGAAAGCCTAATACGCACTAACATAACGGCTGTTTAACTATTTTTTATTTCACTAGTAATATTAATGGAAACTGTAGCTTGGCCAGATCCTTTGTCAACCTATTTGAAAGGGCATTTAACCACTTTCACTGAACGAAATAAAAAATAATTGACATTACAGGACGGTGAGGAACAGTCAGCTATTAACGATTTGCACCGATTTCGCACGACTGCCGAAAATACTTGCTTCCATCTTCTCTTGGCGATCCACGTGACGCGTCGGATATCCATCACTGTTTGTTCGAGCTTTTGAAGGCAATGGAAGGGGAAATTTAACTGAAAATATTTAATTTTATACTGATGCCATTATCTTGCAAATATCGAATAGCAACGGTTCGTAATCTTTACGAGGAAGTTCAACCGAAATGATATTGTCAATGAGGCTACACTAAATCTAATTTTCTAAACAGACCAAAATATGCCCACATTGAAATCCACGTTTTTTCCATCCAATGCAGTACACATAATATACTGTTGTATCAAAAATATCTTCTTTGGACAAAAGGTACGTAAGTTCACCGTTCTTAAGGAGAAAAACTAGGAATAAGACTGTGTCCGTCGGATAACTTCCGCTTGAAGAAAAGTAATTTTTAATTTCTGGCCGCTATTGATTTGCAGGCCCATGTGATAAAAATATCGGGTTGGTTCTTCAAAACAAATATCTTTATTACTCTGCATTTTCTCAAACGTGGCGATCTAGTAAAACAAAAAGGAAGGATAGCCCACTGACCTACGTTTTAGGGACCAGTATCACCTCATCTCGAATATAAATGTAGAAATCAGGAAAAAGCTTTTTCTAGTTGTTAAGAATAATTGCTAATCGTTGATAATCATATACTCTATCCTGTGTACGCAAAAACAATATCTCTGGGACCCTTGCCTTCGTCCAATAAAAACAACACTACCATCGTCAAACATTGGAGCATAATACTTGTAATATCCTCGATTTTCATTAATCAGGTTTCTATCTACGCGAATGATTAATTTAAAATCGTTTCTCAGATCTGAAAAGCCATTTTTAAAGCTTCATTTTAAACTGCTAACATGATTGTTGTAATTGTTAAGTAGTTATAACCAACTCTTAGTTAAATCTCTTTATAAACTAAGAATCGCGTTGATCTGCGTGGAAAACTGAACATCTTCAAAAATAAAATGAACTTGCAAAAACTCATCATCATCGCCTAAAATCCATAAAAGAATGCATGATACTTTCCATCGAATTGTAAATGTGATAATGGCTCCGTTTTCTCGTATTTCATCCGCTACAAACGAATTTATTTAATAAATTGTATTTCCTCGTACCGTCAAGAAAACGTCAATATGGAGGATGCGATCCTCGTAAAATCTTGCTTTTGAGAGGCCTCGGAGGATCTTTCAAATTAGAATGCACTTCTCATAATTCAGTAGAGTTAAAATTAAACCATAATTTAAAAAGCACCTTAAGGTTACTTTTGCTCTTAAACTAGTCCTAGTAGCATCCTGCCAGGTGCGGCGAAAGTATGCGCCTGACATTAAATCCCGACAAATTTATCGCATTCGAGACATAGCAACAACCGAGAAGGACCTGGAAATTCAAATTGATAATTGCTCGATATTTATTATATCCTCGGTACTAAGCTATGAAACCCTTTTCGACTTAATGAGTATCAGAGGTTAGTGCCGACATTTAGGTCCCGAAAATTAACTGTGATTTTTGTCCTAGTTGCTGAGCCAAGGAAAAGGTGCCTCCGACCTCTAAAACAAGTACATACCAGTCAAAATATTTTCACGTCGCATTAAAACGTGCGTTGAGACGTAGATTTTGAAAAAAAACTAGTGCAATTTTTTCCCTCTTCTTCAGTAATGATTGTTATTAACATAGTGGAATACGTTCTAATGGCAAAGGCACTGCACAGGCACCTACTCGTAAGTTATAATTAACTTGATAGGAGAAAATATCCATCAAATCCAAATTAAATATCACAATAACTCATTATTTTGCCCTGAAAATGTCTGTCTCCCTTAGTTGCATCCGAAATGCTTATTCTTTTCTTCCCTCAGCCTAACTACCCCATCATTCTTCCCTTTATTACCATCCCCAGGATCCCATTGCTTACCAAAATCTGTTGCGTCCACCTCTTCTAACTCGTTCAAAATCTTACCACCACCCGTTTCTGTTTCCGAAACATGCCTAGGACTCCGTTTGTTTTACATTCCGTTCATATTATTGACTGTATTTAGTTCCACAACCATATGCCAAAATACTCCAATCTATGTTTATCCAGTTGCCTCAATGATCAAGTATCAGATTCATACTAAACTACGCTTCATATATGTTTCCAAGTGCCTATTTTCAACTCTTCGCCTTTGTAAACGCTTCTCTGGGTAACATAATTCTTCTTTTAATGCCCCCATCACTCCGCCCAAATTCATCCAAAAGTAAGCCTGACCATCCGCTGATCTGAAACCGATCCAAATAATTCTCTACTTCTTCAGTCTTCAGCCCTTCAAATGCCTCCATTATATATTTCCTACGCATATGTAATGAAAAAGGCAGGAAATAATGAACATTTATACCTAACTCCTCTGCCTAGCCCTCTTCATCTTGACTTTCCATTCGCGAACCGCACTTGAGCAGTCTAAGACATATTCAGGTCACCAATAAGTCGCTCAGGCCTACTTCCATTTTCTGCAAAATAATTGCGCCCACCTCCCTCGATCGAACGCGTTCTCATAAACCACGAAGCTTACAAATTCAACGCAGTTGTATTCCTTTCTATCAGCGACCTTCTTTTTACTATGGAAGAATCGCCTCCCCTTCCTAAATTAGTAATTTTCATAAGGATGATATAGCTTCAACCATTCCAAATTTTGTATTTTCCCTATAGATTGCAAAAGACATTTAAAGAAAGATTTCAGGAGAAATGGAGAAGAGATATCGAGCGATTTCGGAGAGAAAAAATGCAGCAAATACAATGAAAATATAATATTCAGGATGCAAAAACAACCCTATTAGTTAATATTTTGCCCCACAATGTATATTAACAGCTTAGTGGAGCCAAAAAATAAATGAGATTTTTTAAAAATCAACTTTTAAAAGGCTCTAAAAATAAATTTAGTTCTTGTCGCATGTTCCATAAAAAGAAATTAAGCTAAAGGTGATTGGTTATATTCCTCCTCGTTTCATTTTTTTGTATGTTCCAAAATATTTCTGCTAGGTTTAGGCAAATACACGTTCGTCTATCCTCAAATGTTTTTGTTGTGTTCTAATTAGAAGTTATCCGTCCATTCAATGAAACTTAATAAATAATTTCAGTTTGAATTAATCTTAACTTGCAGTATAATCTGAGAAAGAATGGTGGAAGTATTAATCACATTTGCATATAAATGGAATAAAATTTCAGTTTAGCACTGATTTTTGTGTTATTCATGCAATTTAGCAAAAGAAGAAGACTGTTTATGGTTCTAAAATATTAATAATGGAGCATATAATGATAAATTATTATTCACATAATGATAATAATTTTATACAAATCTAACATTCATTTCTTTCTCATTCTAGTGGTCCAGGACGATTTCCGCCTTCTCACTACATGTCTCAACAGTTTTTTAACAAGTGGGAGTCCCGCGATAATTTGGAATATGCCAACTTTATGGAAAACCGTTAATTCCGTTAAATATCTCTGTTTCTTCGCACGGAACTCTTTTATGAAAACAAATTTTTTCTTTTGGCAGCACATCGGAAAAAGGCATTAAAGAAACCTCATACTATAAAGAACGGGAGTCATTTTCACCAACTACTGTCCATAAAAACTCCGAATGCATACTCAAGCCTATAAAAGAGTGCGCGTTTCACTACTTTCTTGTATACACGATAGACATTCGCACATTCTACACATTTAGCCATAAAGCAATGCAGACACGCTTACTAAAGCACCTTAAGTTAGTCAACAACCTCAGGTGCCGTTATTAAAACTCGCTAATAAACTACCTCAGTTACACGTATGCCAAAACGAACGCTGAAAATGTTGGAATCCTTTCAAGCCCTCGAAACTTATTGGCGCCATCTCACGCAAGAAAACCATAAACCCACGCTAAAAAGAAAGGATTTGCAGGTTTCCGTCACCAGAAGAAAGAAAAAAACACTGCCATCAAAAAAGCACCATTACGTCCACTTTATGAAAGGTCACTGTAGCTTTAAAAAATGTTATTTTTTTATTTTTTTAAATGTCCTTGAATGAAGGCAAGGGTCTTCATACCCATCATTTTTCTTTTTACCCGTTTTATACCGAATGCCTCATTCCGTCGGGGCAGGTTGACATCTTTTAAAGAGTTTTATCTTTTCTTACAACTACTTTAGTCATGGTATAGGAAAGAAGGGAGATAATTAAGCTTATGAAATGGAATTCTGTTTTGACAAGGATAATGAATTCGCTTTTTAAATACAACGAAAGCCATTTTTCCCGCGAAAATGAGTTCCTGAATATGCTCCACAGTTTTTAAAAGTTTTAACATAAATTTTTAAGTGATTATTGCATCATTTCAGTGTTCTCTTTAGGTTTCTTCAGGTTGAAACTCAGCCTTCCCTTCCCTTATTAATTTAGCCGAAGTACATATGCAACACACAATAGAGATTTGGCTTGTATTAACTTGGAAGTGATAAAAAAGCATCCTTAAAAATCCCATTGAAATAACAAAAAATATTGAATTGGTGATCTTCATCAGATTTAGTCAAATATTTGTATGCTTAAATATTGTAAGGCAGTAGGTGTCTTCAAATAACATCAAATAACAAATACATTAATATTTACTAAAAGGCTTTTTAAACGAATTTCCCAAAAATAGCGTAAATTATTACGCATATTTTTATTTCTGTATGCATAAAACTTGAGATGTGATAAAAATAAACAATACTATTTCATAATATTTTGAGAATGTAGACTCTTTTAGCAGTTATTGATTTGTTGCGCACTACTTAGGCAACATTTTCGAATTTGTCCGTATTTCCTATCAGAAAGGTTTTCAAATAAAAACATTCCTGGCTTTCCTATATTGGCCATACAAGTACGATACTTTATACAGTGTTCTAGATGGAAAATCACGCGTTAAGTGAGTATAAAGTGACTTCTCAAAAAATCTTTTGGTACTAATCCAATATTTGGAGCACCTAACAATTCTTTTCACGACTCTTAACCATATCCAAGGAAGAGATCATGCGATCCCTCAATGTGATTCTTTTTCTAAGATACCCCTAATTTTTGCGATGAAATTATACGAGAACTGGGTGTAAGAATTCTTTCCAAATGAGACGGCGTTCTAAGGTCTGAGCACCTGAGAAAAGATTTGTCCAGGTAAAACACAATTCAGCCATTTTTTTACAAAGAGACTAGCACGTTCCAAATAAATACGTTTATTTCGTACTTCTGAACATTTGCCCGCGGTCAACAATAAATATTACAATTATAATTCAGAGTCGGATATACAAGAAAGACGAAGCTGCCATTGAGATTTAAAACTGTTTTTGCTCCCCTGATTTTCTTACAACGCAGGGCCAGAAGAGAGAAACAGGTCGGTAAAGTCGCTTGTACGAGCTCGTAAATCCCGGCCACGACAACGGATTTCTCCACACAGTGAATTCCTGTGTTCTCATGAGGGTTACTCCGTCATCCCGGTATCGATGGCGTTAGGGTATCGTCTTCGCCTGCCAACCTAGAGATTGCGGGTTCGATTCCCACCTAGTTGGGTTTTTCTCCACCTAGGGCTCGAGTGTTTGTAACTGTATTCAATGTCATGTACAAGGGTTTGGTGGAATAAGGGACTATAAGGTACCAATCCCGCCCCAATTAAGATGGTAAATAAATAAAATAATATGCGGCACCTCTCTGAATTGATCGGGAAAGCTCAACAATGCAAGTAGTGTATCGGTAAGAAAGAAATTTAAGTACCAGCACTGCAATAGGTATACTTGTAGTTTGCACATACATCAACCGTTCATAAAGTCAGTAATCAAAAAACTAACTAACACAAAAAATCTGAAAATTGATGTTTGTTTGAGGACAACACGTCAAGATGGTACCGAGTTAAATATTCCATTTTTTGCATATATTATGTAAAAACTCACTAAGCAACAGAGGCTATATCCAATTTGGACATACTTTCTGAACAATTTTTAGGTCGAATAAATCGATTATGGGGAAATAATTCCATACACAATAGCAGTGTTTCACTCAGATTTAAGATATTAATTAATTTACTTCAAATAGGAGTGAAAATTTAACTGCCAAATTCTTTCTCCATCTATTACTTCCAAGTGACTTGTCAATGCGCCCCAACAATGCTTACAACCCCTTGGCTGACTGACAAACTAAAGCTTGCCATCCGCAAGCCTAACTTATTTTATGGATTGTCCACCGACTTCCATTTCTATCTCCAGTACTTCCCATGACCCTTGGACCATTTCCCCCTTATATACGTTGAACAGCACTGGCGATTAAAGATGACCCTGCTGTACCAATCTTCCAAACACTGCCCATCCCGACTCTACATCTGCCAATCGCTTCAGAGATATCCATTACATGTACAGGTTGCGGCTAAGTCTTCCGTCCCTCCAAAAATAATCCTAAATTTTGCAATACATTCAATCATTCTATGCAATTCTCTGTAGCAATGCAAATTCTAAATCAACAACACAGACATATTGATTCTGATTGAATTCTATATTTCTCTCCATCAGTGATCTCATTACTGCAATGGCATCACGCGTGCCTCTCCCCTTCCTAAACCCAAATTGATTATCCTTTAAGTAATCATTTGCCCTGCTCGCCAAGCTCTTACGGATGATTCTGAGAACCACTTCAGCTGCGTGCCTGACCGCACATATGGCTTTATTTCCCTTTTTCGGATATGAGCTAACACTGATCTGGCAAAATCTTTCGGGCTTATTCCTCTCTCATAAATACTGCGGATTAGTCCATAACAATTTTCCTCTCACCTTTTTCTAAACCTTTAAGTAGTTCCGTGGGAGTGTTTCTGCCCCCACGGTCTTATTTGATTCCCATAGTAATCTTTCTCTCTCGCCATCGAGTGAGTCTGGCTAATCCTAACCTCCATCATATTTTCTTTCTTTGTCTAAGCTCGATTACCTAATGTCTTTACAATATGTGTAGTTCTTTTTTATTTTTTCAGCTCTCTTAAGGAGTATATATCCACGGAAAATAATTACACACCTGAGAACCGAACCCGGGACATTTTACGGTAGAGGTCCTTAACCACTGAGCCTACGATCCAAGAGCAAGTTTCCGTGAGAGTACTTAATACCGTAATCGGCAGCGCCGATGGTTACTGCAACCTCTCTCTTTTCCCTCTCTGAGCGTAACTTTTACGGGGATGGCCGCGCCCATATTTAGGACCTCCCATTCTATTCTAAGCGTAGAGCACTTTTTTATTTCTTCCCCACCGTTCCGAGCCCTCCAAAGGTTCATCTCGCTCTTAAATTGGTCTCCGTCATTACGAAGTTTTGTAAATAAAAACGCGGTGGACCGATATTTCCTCGGTAATTTGTATCAACCAAACTTCTTTCCTTCATTTCCTGTGGCAGATGATAATATGATGGCTTTGGAATGGTACTTGCCTCAATCCTTTTGATACAGCTATAAACTCCCAGATTTATATTTCTTTTATACATTAAAAGTTATCAAATTTTAATTTCATTTCTATGGCATCTTATATTCATATGTCGCTACCTTTTTTCGAATAAAACCCAAAACACGCATAGATATCACTTTAAATGCGTGTATTCTGCGATTTTACTTTTCTTTGGAAAGAACGTATGCCTACTCGATACGTCTATAACTATCACTTTATAAATTATTCACTCTATTTTTTTTAATTTCTACACTATCGTATTGAATTATGTGTTTTTAAAAGCGACTGAGGCTACAATATTCTCATAGTTTATATATTATTTAAACAATTGAGTTGTGGTAATAGTTGTCGGGGGAGGCGACCAATAACCGAGGCCATTAGCGCCAATAGGGATGAATGGGAAATGATGAAGGATGGATGGAAACCGAGCATCGGTATTAGTCTACTCTTAACGAACGGCGCCAAGGGTTCCGCAGTTTAACGTCCCAAGCGACGGACGGCGTGCTCACTTAAAGTGCTCTCCACAAAATATCTCAAGTAGAGATTGGGGTACCACTGAAAAATATCTGTCGTCTCCAGGACTTGAACTCGGGCTCTCTCGGTGGGAAGCCAGTACGTTAGTCACCGCACTATCCAGATTCCCGAAAAAATTAGATATTTGAAATCGGCGAAAGTAAAGCAACGTTCCACTTTAATATTTACTTTGTTCAATTATGATTCTAAACTTATTATCGTTATGTTAGCATAGAACATTTTTGAACGCACGCGCGTGTGAGTGTGTACATTCTTCAACTCATACATGACACAATAGTACGTGCATCATCCTTCATACATGTTCGCTGGTTAAAGGGCTGATTGTTTCATCGCTGCTGTTCCATGGAAAGCATTACTCTTATTTTAAACCTTTTTTCTATGATAAATTAACGAAATTATTAAAACTAAATAAATAAGTTTAAAAAATAAATTATCGCTCCGTGAAGCGGAGTGAGAAATTTGCAGAAAACTACGAGAAAACTCGGGGCGACGCGTCTTGACACATCAATAGAAAGCCCTAATGCGAGCGGCTGCCGTGGCTGGAAGGGCGAGGGAAGAACCGCTGGACCACGATCAGACAGGCCATGGGCACGGTCACCACGGGAGCGACGGGGTCTTTCCATTCGGCGCGAGGAAAAGCAGAGTAATCCAGGGAACTGATCGTTAGCCTTCAGCAACGAAACGGCAGCAGGAGGTGGAAATTGATGGACGATGCAAGAGTCCAATAGCCGCTCCGATAAATTGTGTGTCCCCAAGATTAAAGAATTAATCGCACTCATGATTGACAGATGAGAAATTATATACTACGATGTCAGCGGGATAAATGTGCTCATAGGAGCTGAGAGAAATCAATTGTGATGCTGAAAATACCCCCAAGAGACGTCTATATATTAATTGACATAATTCTAAGACTCACTGATACACTGACTAGCTGTTATATTTAGAAAAATGTTTAAGTTCCTTTTCGATTAGGAAAGTGCAGATGAAGGAAAGGTACCTAACCGCACGCCATTGCTAAGATTATATAGCTACCGGAAAATGAAATAATCAGATGAAAAATAGTGATATTTAGAAGAAGAGGATGGAAATGAGTAGGAACTCAAAGAAGAAACTTAATCGATTGGCCATATATCGATTATATCGGAACAAAAGATAACATTGCAACAAAGAGCATTTAAAATCAATTGGCGATTTAGTATGAATTTTTTTTTCAAATTAAACTCGAAAATATGATGAAAACAATTTAGTTGTTCCATGATCCTCACCGTTATTTCACAATACTGTAAGGCCAATAAGATTGATTAGTGGATATAATTTGTTTCCTGGAATAGCAACCAACTCCATCACGCTCTTTTAGAATCCTCTATATCATAGCAAGCGAACTATGAACATATTTACGTGCTTTTATGCTTTTAGCGAAAATTTCTTGACAGCTGCCAAAATCTCTTCACATTTAGTTAGCACACACTAATGAAATTCCCCGAGTTTTTAATTTATACCACCCCTACCACTACTACGAATATTAATATACTGCTCGAACCTTTCCTTCAAAATTAATGGAATTAAAGTAATAACTTGGAATTTACCACTCCTCTTCTTTAGCAAAAAAAACCCACCTATTCGCCCACATATTACCACTCCCCCCATAGCCTTATACTTTCATCCAACCTCCCCCCCGATGCATTCAGACCCTATAAGCTCGAGCTCAGCCCCGCACTTTCATAACGTTCCCCCCCACCCGCCCTACAGTCACGAGAGCACGCACTGCAGCACACAAGGGCCGCACCGCCCGGGACCGAGATGGCCCCCAAGATAAAGAAGCATCGTCACTTTTTTCCAATATTGACACCTTTCTTCTCATGAACACGTCAACGATGGCAAAGTGTTCCCCTTTTATTTCCTTCCTCTTTAACGGCTATACGACAGCGGAGAAAAAATGAAGATCAATAACATCGGGGAAGGGAAAGCGGAGAGGGAGGTGGTTGATTTATAGATTTGCTGGAAACACAAGCTGACGCGTCTTCATCGAGTGTGATTTCTCGTTTTTTTTACTTAATTCTTTTTGCTTTAAAAAATTGTTTTATCTCCATATCTAGCCATCGATCTCTTTGACGGAAACGGTAAACCTGAATGAGGACTCACACACTTTTCCGAGCATGAACTGAATTGTGAAGTAACCGAACATAAAAAAGTACAAATACAATAAACTTTGTCGTCAATGGAAGCCGTTAAACGTCCAGGTTAAAATAAAAACACAAATTTAGACACTTTGATCACCTTTCCATTTGCTTTATAAACGCTACAGTTTGTGATCATTACATATCCCCTTATAATTTAAGAGAATTATTGAACTATTCCATGAATATATATTGATTGTGAGAGTGAAAAGATGCAGAATAGAGGTGCTTCGAACAAAAGATTAAAACTAAAATTCCATTTCAATGCTGAAATATGAATATTACGGTTTGGGATTCACCTTTTCAGGCTCCAGCGAAATTTGGGTTATTTAATTTTTTTCTGTGAGGTCTGATTTAAGAACTTGTCATACAGGTACGTCTGCATTCATTAGAGTAATAAATACAACTTAAGAGTTCCAAAGTTATTACACGATGATTTTCAACTAGAATGGTTTAAAGAGACAGCGTAGTTAAAAATGAAATTTAAAATAGGAATGAGTAATACTTTATTCTGTATCTTATTAGTCAAATACGAAAAAGAGACCCAAAGGAGTGCGAGCATAAATTCGTAGCATACATTGAGGGGCTAATTTCAAGGTGCTAATTGCGGAGTGTATTATATTTCAAAAGTTTCTCTATTCGAAGAGTATTTTTCATAGGTGTTTAGATAAGCAAATTATTGCAAACTTAAGACATCCCTGTGCGTATAGTTTCATTAAAAAGGTTTTCCTTTCGGGGTTTCTATCGGACGATTTGGTTTGAATTGATCTCTTTGAGGTATATTTTAGTTAGGCATATATGCACTTTACGCTCCTACTATCCTTATCCCCGTCTATTGAGACCAAACCCCACACTACAATACACTCCTCTTTAATCCCTCACACATTCTACCACGCTACAATACACTCCTCTTTAATCCCTCACACATTCTATCTCCCTTCATTTCGTCCAAATTTCGCACCCTTATCCTCCCCCTCCCTCGCTGGTCTAATTTCCTGCCCCTCTCTTCAACCTTCTATCACCGATCAAAATGGTATGAACCATTACTCCTGCCTCCTTTGGGTTTCTCCCAAAAACGCCCTCTCATCCCCTACCATTCCTAGTACTACTTCCTTTGTTTTCCTACCTGACTATTCCAACTTTTCCATCCTCCGCTTCCACTTTTCAAAAGCCTCCTATCTACACCAATCATCCTGCTTTGACGAGTTTCCGAGTAATAAAACACCACAACCCATAGTAATGTTTTCCCCAGTCTTTTCTTTCTATCCGTCCTGAATTTCCTTGCCATCAATTCCCTTACCCTAGTGAAAGCTTCTTTGACTAACTTGTTTCCTGTTCCTACTTCTTATAACCCTAATATTGTAGCCATTTTAGCCCAAAGCCCTCTTTCTAAAAGTCATATAACCTTTGCATTGTTCACTTTAAATGTCATCCCATACGTATATACACTGGTTTTCTAATGCGCTCAACAATAACTGTGACCCCTTCAATCACTGGCTAGCAAAAACTTCATCAAAATCATTTTCAAGCATAATTGACTTAACGATTTCCACACCGATTTCTATTCCCTTCTCCAGTTCCTTCAACGCAATTTTTACCGTTATCTCAACATGTCAGATAAATAGCATATGTGATATGGACATTCTCTGTCTTACTCGTCTTCATTACATTGCCTGTTTCGACTCTCCATCCGCATTCATACCAGAGCAGATTGACACATGTACGCGTCATAGATCAGTCGCAGCTTATCCCAATATTCTACTCCTATCTAATGCCATAGATTTACTAGGTACTACTCTCTTTACGGCATTAAGCTTTATCTAAATCTATGAAAGACAAAAATACATTCTTATTGTAACCTATGTTCCTTTCTTTAGGTTATTTAATAACTGCTAAGAGCATTACGCGTAGCTCTCCCCTTTCCGAGCGCTAACTTATCATCCACCAAGTAAATATTTGTCCCCAACCCATTCTTTTATTAATTATATGTGTAAGTACCACTTAGACGCGTGCAAAATCATACATATTGTTCTTTAGTCCTCACATGAGGTAGCCTATACCTTTTTTGGAATAGGAACTAATACTGACGTTACAAAAAAGGATCGCCACTATATCGTTCACTCCTTTCCCTTAATTTGTAAAAAGCATGTTTAAAATTGCCATGGCTGACGGTATATTCGAATCAGATTAGTAAAACTTGTACAGCATATGTAAAGTAAATGGAAGAGGAAGAGCGCATATTAATGTGAACGATATAGGATTAAGTACATTTCTGCACAAATCATTTTGCGAATAAAAATTATAAAATCGATCTTTGGTCAATACCCCTAGAAGATAATAAGGATCTAAACAATTTATTGTATTGCGTAGATTTGGATTAAATTCGATGGATAACTCTGGCAAACTTTAAAGGAAATATTGCAGAAATAAAGGATAAATGGAGTGCAAGATAAATGGCTTGTTTAAGACTAGTATATGCACCACGAGAAGCAGCGTGACAATTGGGATGGCTGTAATAGGCAGGAAATGAAGATATCCTTCATTTTGTTCCTTTTCCCCCTTAGTACGGAGGAAATGCTGAGGAGGAGAGTGTGCCATGGAAAGGGCTTAAGCTGAAAGCACAAGTGGCAGATGAAGCAATGGCGTCAGGTAACCATGTAACATTAAGACAGCCAGAGAATATTTGTATTTCTTTAACTCTATCTTGGAGCGTATAGGAACTTGGACATCAAAAATGAAAAATTTCCTAAAGAGTGATCAAAATAAAGAACACGTAAAGAAATTTCCAAAGTTATTAACATTAAAATAAAAATAAATAAGATATGCCACACTCATTAGAACAACTGTAGGGCGTCTCAGAAAACCTGTGTAATAGATATGTATTTGGTTAAGGTCAATGTGAAAAAGAAAAAGTGATAAGGTTTTCCAGAACGAGGAATTCAAAATTAAATGAAAAATTTAAAGGGCAAAACCAGAGATAGTAGAACAGTTTATCTCTCTTGGAGGTGCTTTGAACCAAGTTCTTAAAAGTAGTGCGAGCAACAGAATAAACATCGTTCTGGGGCAAATAGGCTTCAAAAGGAGAGTGAGTGTTAAAGACAGTGACATTGAGTGAGGATTTTTAGTAAAATTTACGGAAAATTTTTATATGAAGCTTCGCTATGAACCACGCGGAGACTTAATCATTGAAGCTACATGAAAGGTCAATTTTTAAGTTTTTGAAATGTAGGTTTGATGGAAAAAATTAATAAACGAAGATAAACTATTCATGGTGGGGGAGGAGAGATGCTTGTTGGAAGAAATCCAATAAGGCAGAAAAGATGGATGCAATGCATTTTGATTGGCGTATGGAAGGAATATTGTCCAGGGTCCCCACCCCGTCCCAAAACCGCTCCCATGCCATGCATTTAAAAAACCTAGATGCACAACATGCCCTATTTTCAAAACCAAAATCCCATCCCTCTCCCACCCGCTTTTTAACTCTCTTCCACCAATTCCCTACTCTACTTGCACATCTAGCAATGTAGCTTACCTGCTGAAGTGCCAACTTTGCCCACACCCCTTAATATTAGAATTAAAAACCACTGGGCCTCATGCAAGAATTCTTCTCTAATTGATATGCTCCCTATCCCTAAACACGCCTCCGAACACAACACTCCCTTTGATAAATGCTATAGGGTATCCATCTTAGCATCCCTTCCACCCTTTGATCCTCCACTGAAACTCAAAAACATTAGAGCAATCCTTCATCTGGCTCTTGGAGTCCTGGAATTGGCCAGGAATCAATATTAGGCATTAATTACCCTGCTCCTAACATATTTTCATCCCCCCTCCTCCCCCAGCACCTTCCACATTTGCCCCCACCCTTCTAACGCTTCCCCTCCAAACCCTTCCCTTCCGAATTCTCTCCCCCTACTTCCCCTTCCATCCACCGCTCCAGCCCTCGAATTCCCTTCAGTGCTATCCCTCTCTTCCTTGATGAAGGTGGCTGCGACCAACGAAAATTCTAAAGTTAGTGAGTCTCTTTTTTGTGTGTTTCTGAGTTTTTCTATGTGTCCACCACTGCTAAGTGTTACACATTATATATATATATATATATATATATATATATATATATATATATATATATATATATATATGAGTTATTTATAACCCACCTTAAATTGATAAAGTCTTTTGATTCTTCAACTCCTCACAATATTTCATAATTAGCTATAATTTCGTTAAGGATAGGTAGAAAGACTCATATTAAGGTCCAAGCCTTCAGCCATTTCATGTACGTGTATATACATTTATGTCATGAGCAACCAAAATCCTTGCATTCGAAAGAAAATTTTGTTTCCGTGGCATTGGGCATTGCTGGATATCGTTCCTACCCTCATGATTCTTTTTCCGTACCCGTTTTATCCTGCCTTTGTCAATATTTAGCTCGCCTGAAAAATTATTATTTCCCTTTTCTAGACCAACCCCTTCCGTCAATCAATGAATTCCATTTATTCAGAGTCTATTCTACCCTTCGCTCCTCCTCGTTACATCATCAAACACGAATTTCAACCTTTCACTTTTCGTACCAAAGGGCCTCTCCCTCCTTTTTACATTTTTCTACCCACATACTCACTCTCTCTCTATCGCCCCGCCGCCAAAAAGCTCGACTTCTTTCCTTTCATATCTCCCCCTCCTCCGACCCCCCCATCCACCACCATCTCGACCCGACATCTTCTTATCTCTCTCTCTCTCACCATTCTTTTTAAAATATTCTCACCACGCAAACAGCGCCTGCTCAGTGCCTCCCGATATTTTTCATACCTCATTTCCATTTCTGCCTAAACCCACTCCCATCCAGCTCCACGCCAATCCCACCCCCTTCTCCTCCTTTCACATTCTCCCTCACACAACATCCCCCCCACACTCCCCCTCCTGGACACCTACTCACGCTCTCCAACTCAGTTACCCCCTTCCCTCGCTGCACGAGCCCATCTCTCCGGCTCACGTTCCTCCCCCGCCGCGTTCCTCTCTCACTCGGTGTCCCCTCCTACCTCCCACTTGTCCCACCGAACTAATCCTCCCTCCCCTTCCAAGCCAAACCCCATCCCCATCCTTTCCTCTAGCAGTATTAACCCAAACCAAACCCTTTATTCCCTTTCCCCATCTCCAGGTGGCTTCAATGCCAATGATAAGGGTCTCCACGCCACGCTTCCACCCACCCTCTCTCTCTCTTTCCCAGTAGACCAGCAAAGTCTTCTCCCTTGCCATTTCTCTTACTTTTCTACAGTGAAATAAGGCATACCCGATGCCGGATGTCATTGGGCAACATACCTAGCCTTTAGGGAGCCTAAGGTACTGCCTAAGGTTTAGCCAAATGCCTTCTATTTAACGTCATGAGATACAATACAGTTGAAAAACATTCCACACTTTATCAAGAGAATTAACTAACGTTCACTTACACCGGCTCTGATACCATAGGCATTTCATGGTCAATACTAGATATTGTCACGCCCGTCTAAAGTCGAGCTACACCCCCGCATTAAGTTGTGATTGGACACAATTAACATTTATCGGCACAACGATAATTTGAATAAGAGAACTTCATTCTCATCTCATGAAAATTCAATATACCAAGAATTCGTATCCAAATTAATGCATCTAGAGGTCTTATCCTCAAACTTTACTAAAATAAATTAAAACTATCATAAGTATATATTTATGCAGATTTTGACAATTGTTTAACACACCATATGTGTTAATTAAGGGATTCTACTATCGGATTGCACCAAGCGAAAGTTCGTTTTTCACCATTTTGAGAATTGAATATTTAATACATCTACATCTACATCTGCTTAATACCCCGCAAGCCGCCCAAGGGCGTGTGGGGGGTGTTAGGACACCACCCGTAATTTAGAAAAGAAAAAGAACCGCATGCAAGAACCACAAATTCATACAATCACAAAAAAACATGGCATACATTCATGCAAGAACACTTACACCCCACACACACGCAAACACTCAAACTACCAACTAATATACACATGCACCTACAAGCATACCTAACATCTTTGCAATGTTTAATTTTGTTCCGACTTGTAAATTCAATGTTTTTAATATTTCTAAAGGTAATTCGGTTTCTTACTATTATGATTTCTGATTGTTCGGGGAAAGAATGAGTAATTGTATCTATCAGTACTGAAATTTATCTCGCTTATTTTATCTTTGTGGTCTGATCTACCCAAGTAGCGTGGGGCCATTATAATTACTTCAGTGTCATTGTTAAACTCGTTTGTTATGAACCTTTCTAAAAGTCTAAGCCTCGCTTGTTCTCTCAGCACTTCAAGTGGTTCCCAGCCTAAATCCCCTAAGAGACCTGCTACACTTGTGTTCTTATCATAACAATTTTTAACAAATCTAGCGGATTTTCTATGGACTTCATCTAATTCTTTTCGCCAAATTTTCTCCCAAGGATCCCAAATACTTGTGGCATGTTCTAAATGAGGTCTAACTAGAGCAAAATAACACCTCTCTTTAACTTTTTCATCACTTTTCTCCACCATCCGTTTTATGAAGCCAAGTTTCTTTAAAGCTAATCCGCATATTGTCCTGATATGTGCTCCCCATGAAAGGCGTGGTGTTAGAACAACCCCCAAATATTTAACTTGATTTGCCGTAGTCAGTACTGAACCCTCTATTTTGTAGTTTATATCCTGTTCCTCGCTTCCTTTGTTCCAAAATTTCAAAACTGCGTATTTATCTTTATTAAGTGTTAATCCCCATTTATTGCACCATTCTGAGATATTTTCTAAGTCTCTAGAGAGTAGCTCGCGATCTAGTTGGCTCCTTATTTCCCTGTATGCCGCCGTGTCGTCAGCGAATAACCTCAGATTGCTACCAACGTGTGTGCTTAAGTCATTAATGTATATTAAGAACAGAAGAGGCCCTATTACACTTCCCTGAGGGACGCCCGAAGTTACATCTCTATCCGTTGAGCACAACCCATCTATGACTACTATTTGTATGCGGTTTGACAAGAAGTCTCTCATCCAATTAATTATTTTCTCATTGATTCCATAGTATTTAAGTTTATGTAACAGTTTATTGTGTGGGACTTTGTCGAAGGCTTTTTTGAAATACAGGAATACTGCATCGAATTGTGTGTTATTTTCTCCCGATCTAAGTATATCGTGAATGAAGAGACCAAGTTGTGTTTCGCAAGATCTGCTTTTCCAAAATCCGCGCTGGTTGTGGATTAGTATATTCCTACTATCAAAAATCTCATAATGTTAGTGACAATAATGTTTTCCAATATTTTTCAAGAGATCGATGTTAAAGAAATGGGTCGGTAATTGGTTGGTTTATCCCTATCGCCGCCTTTATAGATGGGAGTTATTTGGGCTAGTTCCAGTCGCGAGGCACTGAGCCTTCTTCTATCGATTTTAGAAAAAAATGTAAAAACGGGGCAATGTCTTCAGCTAATTCCTTTAATATTCTAGCAGGTATTTCTCCCGGACCAGGTGCCTTGTATGCTTTGATACAACGGAGCCGATGTACTATTCCCTGCTTGGTCAGTGTAAGATCGCTCATGTGTTCCCCAGGTGGGTGTGGAGGATCGTTTGGTGCGTTTGTGTTTTTATTGTAGACGCTCTGGAAAAAATGGTTTAAAATATTTGCCTTTTTCACGCTATCTGTAATGATTTCTCCATTTTTCGTCTTCAAAAAATGAAAAGTTGGACGTTTACCCTGTATTTCCCTAACATAGGACCAGAATGATTTTGGATTTTCCTCGATATATTCGCTTAGCATTTTAGATTTAAAAGAGTGTAGTGCTGGGCGCATAATACTTTTCGATGATTGAGCTCACCCAGTAACCGGCACAGGGAAAGGAACTGGCCCCCCTACCCTGATGTGTGAATTTCACACGCCGTCGGGCTTAGTACTGAAATCTATCATCACCTACCAAACCGACCTTCGGGTTGATTACTTTGTTTATGGTTTTATATGTATGTAAATGTATATGTGTGTGTGTGTATATATATATATATATATATATATATATGTATGTATGTATTTATATATGTA